>NC_050582.1:37744017-38044017 GCF_011100635.1 Trichosurus vulpecula
AGTTAATTAAGTTAAAAGCAACAAAGACAGAGGAGTCCCCATATGTGAAGTGGGAAGTTTGAAAGGTTCAGCCTTCTCTGAGTTTTCTGTGTGCCCAAAAGAGGATCTTATTTTGGAAGGAGAATAAGTAGGATTTTTCCCTCATCTACTCAAATGTGGCTGAACTGATTTAGCTCAAACTATATATAAGAACAAGCAGGGTGGTGGGGAAGCTACCACCAAAAAATAAAAACAACTGAAGACCGGAATTCATTTTTAGTGCAGAAGGTAAGAAGGAAGAGGGTGGTACTGGTAAATGATGGGACAAAATGGGAAATTCCTTGAAATTTTAGTGGTTAGGATTCAAATCCCAGATCTTTGATCAGAAAGGCACTGAGGGAGCTTATATAGCCAAATGTCCTGCCTTCAGGAAGGTCAGACAACGCAGTATAGTGGGAAAGGGAGAGAGATTTGGAGCTGAGGGTTTGAGTTTGAAACCTGGCTTTGCTACTTAGACCCTATGTAATTTTGGGTGGGTCACTTCCCTTTTCTGGACAGCAGCTTCTTCATCTGTCAAATGACGGTGTTGGAAAAGATCTAGAAACTTCCTAGTAGCTGCAAATCCTGGGATCCTGAGCATTCTCATGTTGTTCCCTTTGAGTTTTCAGGTGGCTACTCAGGTGCACTGAGAAGAGCTTTGGGGGGTTCTAAACAATTGACAAATTTTTACTAAGTGGGCAGAATCTTCTGCCAGGCTCAGATGGAGATCCCACATTGGAATTGAGGGATCTAATCTGAAATGAAACCTTTTAATTTAAGGTTGTCGGACTTTTCCAGGACAGCTGGGGAACTCTTAAAGATATTTTTGTCTTCATTTGCCCAAATCTACTTTCAACCTAAAAAAAATAACCGATTCACCACATCAACTCCAGCTGTATGTGAAAACCCAATGAAGCTAGATGAATGAGCATAGCATTCTGTGATATCAGATATTGTGAGCTAAGGGCCAAGAGCTGGAGCCAGGAGTAAATCTGGAGCTGGGGTCATTTCTTTGAACAAGCTACCAATAAGGACCAACATAGCAGGGCCTCAAAAATGAAAAAAAAATTGGGATGTGCATGTAGGGTGTGTGTGAGGAGCAGTGTCCCTCAGGCTGACCTTTGTGCCAAATCTCACCAAGTTATCTCAAAGAGATTGGAAAGGGTTATTAGCATCAAACAACTAGATAACAGGCTTTATAATTTTTTTTTCAGAATCAGCACCTCTGGCCAAGTTCTGAATCAAAAATAAATCTTCACTGAATTTTCTTCCCTCATTAAAACAAGCTCTTAGGGCAATGAGTGATGGCTGCATATTGGCTGGACAGCTGCCCTCCCCATACTGACATCCCTGGCCTGGATCTGAGATGATGACACTTTTCCTGGACCCTTCTAGTAACTCAGCCTAGCATCTGGGCTCAGATGCAGACCTGGCTCTGTGCGTGTGCGTGTGCGTGTGCGTGTGCGTGTGTGTGTGTGTGTGTGTGTGTGTGTGTGTGTGTGTGTGTATACACACGAAAGAGTGAGAGAGAGAGAGAGAGAGAGAGAGAGAGAGAGAGAGAGAGAGACAGACAGAGACAGAGACAGAGAGAGAGAGTTAGAGTTTCCAGGGGGGAGGGGAAGGAAAGGGATGCCTAGCCTTCAACGATTTTCCCCCGTCACGTCACCTACCTATTGAGTTTCAGCCTCCCTGGAAAGGCCCTCCCTATCCCAGGAAGTAACTCTTTCTTCTCTGGGGGTTGGTACAGGCTTCCCTTTACTGTCTTTGGCTCCTCTCTGGAAAACACTAACAGTGAGCCTCCATCTGAGCCCCATCTCCTTGGGATTGGGTCTCTTTGCCTTGACACGGAACCTTGGTCCAGTAAGATGATCCCAGCACAGCTGGTCTCCCCCACTTAAAATGACTTGGAGAGTAAAAGAACTTGGGCGAAGGAATTCAGTTTCACTAAAAATAGCTGCAATATAGACCCTGTGACTTACCACTTTTCAGATCAGTCTGACATGAACAGCGTCCAGTCCAGTGACCCCTATAATTGCCCCGGACAGTCTTACTTTCTTGCCTGGATCACTGGGAAACAGCAGCACTTTTTACAATTGGGGCTTTTTCTCTCGCTTTCTTTCTTGGATTTGACCCAGATGCTGATTGCAAACTCCAGGAAGGCATGATGAGGACGTGATCAAGGACTTTCCTTCCCCTGGGACCCAGTGGCCACTGGAGCTAATAGCCCCAAGTTTCTCTAAGATTGTGGCCCATGGTGTGTCCTTGTGTTTCGTTTACTGGGCCCTGTATCTCCTTTTCTAAGGTAGGTAAAACAAGCTGTTTGGAAACTGTAAGGGACCTATGAGCCTGTCGAAATCTTCCCAACTGAAGACTAGGTGGCCTGGTGCAGGGTTTGGTGTGTCTCTAAAAAAGCAACCTCTGGGAAAAAAAATCAAACCCCAAACTTTCAGCAAGCTTGTTTGAGATCTCTAGGTCCCTTCCTAAATCTACGATACTAAGCATTTGTAATATGTTGGTAGCCAATTACTTTATCCTCGTCCTCCTACCCCAAAGTGAATAGCACCAGTGGAAAGACCCCCAGAAGCATTGGGAATGGAATACTTTACCATTTCTCAAGGCCCTCCTCCCACTGCCTTCTCCCCGGAGTTCTACTCTACTGCTCTGGCCTTCAACCTGTGGCTTCATTTGTCTTTGTTTACGTGTTGGCTAGACTACTGTGGGAGCTAATATAGAGATAGCTGGGATATGAAGGGATCAGTGCAGCTCAGTCCCGAGGATCCAGAGGGATTCCCATGCTAGAGTAAACAGAGATTCCATGGAGTTAGTATCTTTATAGGAATGTCATGATTGAGACTCTTCTCTGATTTCCAGCCAGTTATATAGCATAGGGAGTGGGGTGAGGTAGGTTGGGGTGGTAGAAGGGTGGAGGCAGAGGGGGTAGAGTAGGGTCCCTGGTGGGAAAGCAAAACTATACATGTTCAGAAGAGTAACAAATTTGGTGTTTCAAGTTGTCATGGAGCAGTGGTGTAAGCAAACACAGTGTAAGCCTAATAAAGATTTATTAAGGGCCTACTATGTGCCAGGTTAGGTGTTAGGTGCTGGGGATACAAATGCAGTTGATGAAACAATTCCTACCCATAGAACAAATATTCTAACACAGGGAGACAGCAAGAACATAATAAGCATATATAAACACTAGGGTTGACCAAACACATGGTGTTTCATTAATGTGATTATATACATAAGGAGGGTGTCACTTAACATAGCAATACTTCTTTTCAAGTCCTGCCTCTTACAGGTACTGACTCTGCCATCCTGAGAAAGGCCCTTACGCTTCTAGTGTCCCAGTTCCTTAAAAACTCAAAGTTACAAAGGACTTGCTGATTGACATCTGTAGGACTGAATTTCTGTACTGGGAGTTCTCTACATTGATTCAGTTTCACCAATACTTTAGCAAGCATTATTTTAATTTGCAGTAAAAACTCAGAGGATGATAGAATTATGGGACCTTGAAAGGGACTTATCTAGTACAGCCCCCTCATTTTACCGGTGAGGTTGAGCAAGATTAAGCGACTTGCCCAAAGTGGTGGACAATAAGTGGTGGATCCAGGACTGAATCAATTGTAATATCAGAAAGTTGAGGAAGCACAGATTTGAATTATTCTCTCTTTGTATTTCTGCACTTATGAGAAGCGTGTTGAATGGGTTGACACGTGGCTTTCTCCATCTATGCTGTGCCACATCTTCTTTTTTCATCTTCTAGGTCAGTGAATACCCAGATAGCATTGGCCCCAAACTTTATAATTGTTAGGGCCCCTATTGGGCATCGATGGTCTCCAACATCTTTGCACTTCCATTAACACCTTCAAATGCAGCTGTTTGTCATTTGGATATCAGCTGTGCAGCTGCCATTTTGAATCTCTGCCATTAACAAAAATTCACACTACAATTACTGTGATCAGATAGCATCTCGAAAGCAAGCTAATGTTCAAATTGCATATACATTTTCTTAAAACCGTAGATCTGTTAATAAATTATTCCAGCTACAAAAGGATTCTCCAGTTTATAAAAAAGATAGAGGGAGGAGGTATCGCTTTAAATTGTAACTCCTCTAGTAGATTGAAAATGACTCTGTTTACCAAAATTCAAGGTGCCTATGACTTTTCTAGAACAAACTGGCTGGTTAAAAAATGGCCCACCTCTGTCAGCATATGCCGTTTGGACTTGCACACTAAGAGATAGGGAAGCTTGATTTTCCACACTGAAGGAAACTTGATTTCCAAGTGCTGATTTCTCCTGCTCCAGTCTAGCTTCTGACATCACCCCTCAACTGAAACATCTCTCTTCAAGGTTATCAACAGTCTCTTAGTTGTAAAATATGATGGCCTCTTTTTGCTTAATTTCTCTATATCTTTTGACACAGTTGAGAACCCCCTCCTTGTAGAAAGGATTTTCATCACCCCGTACTCTCCTAATTCTCTTTCTGTCTGTTCCTTCTCCATCTCCTTTGTTAGATTGTGGTTCATACCAACTCCCTAACCCCAAGGTTCTGTCCTAGGCCCTCTTCTCTTCCCATTTGGTGCCCTCTTCTCTTCTCATTTGGTACTCTCTTTCCATCATCTTGTCAGCTCCCATGGGTCCAGTCATTGCCTCTACGTGAATGTCTCTTTGATCTATATATCTAAGAACCAGCCCCGTGTAACCAGCCTCCTGCTGGATATCTCCACCTAGATGTCAGTATTGTTTTTAGAAATTCAACATGGCTGAAACAGTGATTGTCTTCACCATTAATGCCGCCCCTCTTCCAAATATTCCTATTTCTGTTCTCGACTTCAGTTACCCTTGGCTCTTCTCCCCTCCCTCATCCCTCACATCCTGTCACTTTAAAGTCTTGTTGATAATAATAATTATCAAAAATAACATCTAAGACTGAATAGTACCTACTATGTGCCAGGCATTGTGTTAAGTACTTTTCAAATATTATCTCATTTGATTCTCACAACAGCCTTGCCAGGTAGGCGTTATTATTATAGCAATTTTTAGATGAATGAACAGAGGCAGACAGAAGTTAAGCTAATTACTCGGGGTCACATAGCTAGGAAGTATCTGAGGCTGGATCTATACTCAGGTCTTCCTGACTCCAGGCCCAATGCCGTATACATGGTGCTACCTTCATTACATCTCTCACATCTGTCCCCTTCTCTCCACTCACACAACCACCACCCTAGTTCATATCCTCTTGCTTAGTAAGCAGGTGGATGGTAGAGCAGATAGAACTCTGGGCTTAGTGTCAAGAAGACCTGAATTCAAACTCTGACTCACACACTGAGTAGTTGTGTGACCCTGGACAAGTCACGTAACTTCTCAAAGCCTCAGTTTCTTCATCTGTAAAGTGACAAAGTCGGAGTCAGTGGCCTCTGAGGTCCTTTCCAGCTGTAAATCTGTAATCTGTGTCAATCTGTAAATCTGACTATAGCAATAGACTTCTAATTGATCTCCTTGTTTCTAGCTTCTCTTCTCTCTAGAATCTATCCTCCCCACAGTAGCCAAAATAAGCTTCCTAAATCACAGACCATGTCACTCTCCTGCTTAAGAACCTTCCATGGCCACCTGTTCCTTCTAGGGAATTTCCCTGGTTTTCCCCAGATGTGATTGCTTTCTTGCTCCCTATTCAGCACGCTTATACTTCCTCGTGCCTATGTTATATCCTGCTAGTGAGTTCCTTGAGGGCAGGGAATTTCATTTTATTTCATCTCTGCAGCACACAGTGCCTTGTACATAATAGGTGCTGGACTGTGTTCAGTTTTTCAAAATAACAGCTGGATTCGACAACTATTCTTGCCAAGCTGCTTCAAAGAATGGTTATGGTTGAGCAGCAATTCAGTACCATTCTCTGTCTCAGCGGAATAACAACCCAAAAACCTCAACAGACTGGTATTTTCCCCCATCTCTGCTCATGCCCTACTCTACTGATGGGGATTCCCTTCCATTCTCTGAGACCAGTGACATCCTTCCTACTGCTCAGCTGCTCACAAGTCACCACCCCCACCTTCCAGCCTTGCCTCGTCAGCTGTTACTGCTTTTCTTACAGTAGCAAATGGTTCAAATCAGAAACAGATATGGTTTTATCAGGCGAAATGACATTAAAGAAGATGGATTACCATCTGCTCAGTCACTACACCCAAAGGATCAGGGAACCTTGCCATCCGCCCTATGATTGAAACCTTCTTTGTATATTGCCTCTCTTATTAGAATGTGAGCTCCTTGAGAAACTGCTGTGTTTTCCTCTTTGGATGTCCAGTCATTCACACACAGTAAATGCTTAATAAATGCTGTGCCCTTCGTTCATTCATCATGCGGTATAGAGAAGGTGGGGTTGCTCCTGAATAGCCCAAGGGGGTAGGGAGCTGCAGTGGAAGGGAAGTCAGCCCTCAGGAACAAAACAATTGATTTTCTACTCTTCTGGATAATCTACTCAGTCTACTCTCCATTACCCCAAGACAATGAACATATTTTCAGAGCATTTTGAGGGTCACAGAATCCTTAACTATCCCCCTCCCCAAGTCCTGAGTGGCAGCTGACTTGAGGACTATGTTTCCCATTTTGTAGATGGGGAATCTCAAGCTCATAGTGGTTTAGTGACTTGCCCAAGGTCATACTGCCAGTAAGTAGAGGAGTAAGGAGTTGAACCCAGGTTCTCTGACTCCCAGACTAGTGCTTTTTCACTTCCCAATGCATTAAGTTAAGTGAAATGTGACACCTGATTGGGAGCAGGAGTCACCGATACCCAGGGTCAAGAATCTGCAGCATGCACTGGAGTTGAGAGGTTTCATTCCCACCCACAAGAGGAGAAGATCCCCAGCCAGAGTTTCAGCTGTCCTAAAGTGACAAGTTCTGGCTGTGGGGAAAGCTGAGACCTCATTCTGCTGTCCTCTGCATTGGTCAGAGGACCACACCACTGACTTTATTGTCACGTCCAAGGAACACATGACGAACTAGAGCAGAGAGGAGTCACCAGGATGGTGAAGAGCATTGAGTTCATATTATTGAAGGAAATTGGAATATTAAGCTGGAGAAGGCTAGACCCAGAGAAGACACAAAAGCTACCTTCAAGTATTTCAAGAACTGTCATGTATAAAAGGGATGAGACTGATTTTGCCTGACCCTAGATGGAAGAACCAGGAACAATGGGCAGAAGTGTCAATGAGCTTTATTTAGGCTTGCTGTCAGGAGAAAGTTCCTTCCAAGAAAAGCTGCCCCAAAGCAGAGCAGGCTGCCTCAGGAGGGAGTGAGTGGGGTGTCCTTTCCTGGTGGTCTTCAAACCAAGGCTGGATGATCTGTTTGGTGATAGAAACATTGCAAAGATGATTATTCACCAGGTATGTTGGATTGGCATAGAATGGTGGCTGTAAGGTCCCTCCCAACTCTGCCAATTAAGTCTATGATGCTTTGACCATTACCAGAGCACACATTTATATGTCCTAACATCAAGAACTACTGCCTTATCACTGACAGTGTAATAAGACATAGTGGCGAGTGTTCCATATGGAGGCCAAAGCTTGGAGTCAGTAGAACTGACCTGGAATCCCAGCCCTTTACTATTTCTGTAACCTTGAGCAAGTCACTTCATCTTGTTAAGCCCCAGTTTCCTCCTCTGTAAATTGAGTGGGTTTGATTAGATGGACCCTGATATCCCTTTAAACTCTAGATTCATTATCTTATTGTGACTTTAGACCACTTCATCTCAGAGTTTCCTCATCTCTAAAAGAGTGAGTTGGGCCAAATTCCCTCTGAGGTCCTTTCTTGCTGTAGAGCTATAGTCCTTTGACCTTCTCTTACACCATGTGTTGACTAGAGTGGTGACAAAACTTAGGTTCACATGAGGAGATTGATAGTGAAATGTCTATGAATGATTGGATGAAAAACAAATGGCTATAGCTCCATAATGCCCTGGGCGACAGTGGCAGCAACCTCAGGAGCATCTTCTTGGAGCATTAGCCTTTCCAGCCTGGAAGGTTTGCAGCCTCAGCTCAAAGACCACAGTATAGTGGTTCTGAGTTTCAGGAGAACAGGGTACAATCTTCGGGCCTGGGCTTTCTCATGTCTAAAGTGAGGCAATTGAGTTAAATGCTCTATGCTGCTTCTTCCCAGGTCTAACAATAAAAAAATGAACAAATAAGAATTTCTTAAGTATTTACTATGTACCAGACATTGTGCTATGTGTTAGACCTACAAAGATAAAGTATATAGTCTGTCCCATTCCTCGTCATGGGAAAGGCAACATGGTAGACTGGGGCGAATGATGGATTTGGAGTCAAAGGACCCAAATTGAAATCCTAGCTCTGCTACTTAGTATCTGTGGGACATGTGACAAGTCATCTAACCTCTATGAGCCTCAATTTGCTCATCTATAAAATTAGTGTTGAATTTAAAGTCCTCTAAGAACCCTTTCCAGATCTGGATCTAAGATAGCCTCAAAAAAGAAAAACAGAGGGGCATCTGGCCTCTAGCGTAGAGAGCCTACAAAACTTCAGGAAACTCTGTGGACATTGCCTGACCCCTGGGCATGTCTTTTCCCACCCCCACTCCCCAACCAAGTCTGGCTCTTTACCCACCTGATGGTCTTCAATTGTTGGGAAAATTGGAACCAATACCCCTGGGGTTGGCCTTCTTGGCTTCCTGTCTCTGCTGCCTTGACTGGGATTTTGATGCATGTCCACAATAAAGAACAATGACCTTATAGCCCCCCGGCTCTCCTAGAAACTAACCCTGCCATCCACACTTTCAACTCATCAGACCTTAAACGAAGCAGATTCTTTTTCTTCCATCCCCACAGGGGCTTAGGGAAAGAGAAGTAACAGCAAATTTTCTTGCTTTCCATTTTCTCTCCCTGTCCCCCATTCTCCTTGCAGTCCCCCACTGTTTCTCCTAGATATGGCAATTCCTGTCACAAGGAGATAGCAAAATGCTAAGAAACACAAAATGGCAGAAGGGAGAACACCAATGAATAACTGAGAGATTAAGAGAATGAAAGGAGAAAGAAAGACTGAGAGAGCCAGTTAGACACATTCAGACAGACACAGGAGAGAGATATACACAGAGAAGAAACATACACACATAGAGAGATATGTAAATGAGTGAGGGAGATTGAGAATCTAGTTGGAGAGAGACAAAACTACATATGGTAGCTTTAGACTAGGGTGGATAGTCACCTGATGTCCCTAGTACCAAAGTTTAGAGCTAGATGACACTGTATATTATCTAAGGTGAGTAACAAATAGGGTAAGAAGAAGAGGAATGCAATTTGAATGAGAATGGAATGGAGAAGATCTAGCCAGCAGAGAATAGGAGCCAAGTGAGGGACAAGTGGAGAATATCAGTTACATTGGGGTGGTGTTTTATGGTTTATGATTTGTCTTCCTCACCATAATCTCCCAGTGAGACACGTAGGGCAAGGAGTAGTGTCCTCATTTTACAGAGGAGGAGAGGAAGCTCAAGCCCAGAGGGATGAAGAAACTTGTACCAGTTACATGACTAATGAGTGTCAGAGACAAGACTTGAACCCACGTCTTTTTCCTCTGATCCTGACACTCTAACTGCCATCCCCAAAATGAGTCAGAAAAAGCTAAGACTGAACAGAAGGAGTCAGATGAAGTCCAAGCTCACCATTAGGATCAGAGGATCATGGATTGCAAGATGGAAGAGACTTTCAAGGCGTGTGAATGTTCACTAATGGTCCAAGAGTGAAGTAATCATATATTGCTGTTCAGCATGGATCTCTCCTCATCAAAGAACAAAACAGCTTCTGTGACCACTAAGAGAAGGTCCTCCTAGATTGACTTCAACAGCTGGATTTCTAAAAATGTGGGCAACTGAGATAGTTTACATAGGATGTTTCAATTGTATTCTTCACCAGGAGAGTCTGCAGGCCAAGATGATGAGGGCTATGGAAAAATCGAAGACCAAACCTTGGCCTTAATGGAGAAATGAGGAATTACTCCTTCCTCCTTCCCTTGGAAATCTTGGACACTGCTAACTGTTAGTACTTAATTTTGTCTTTGAAAATGTGAAGGACTATGGGTATGGTATATCACATATGATAGGCATGGGTGTTGTGCCAGTTGGTTTTGCTTGACTTTGTTATAAAAGAAGGTTCACTGGGTGGGTGGGTATATCTGGAAAGAAATGTGATGTTGAAGGTAAAGGAACCAATATAACCTTAAGTGTTAAAAAGAAGAGGGAAAAAGGAGGGACAAGGGTCATCGTTTTGATTTTCCACTCCTCTTCAGCTGAGGAAATTTGTCCAGTTTTTAGAATCTTTTTTTTAGAAAATTGATTAATTTATAGTTTTAGTTTACAACATTCAGTTCCTCAAGTTTTTGAGTTTCAAATTTTCTCCCCCCTCCCCACCCAAGATGGCATGCAATCCAATATAGTTTCTACATATACTTTCACGCTAAACATATTTTCACAATAGTCAAGTTGTAAAGAAGAAATATAACCAATGGAATGAACCACAAGAAAGAAGAAATAAAACAAAAACAAAAACAAACCAAAAAAGAGAGCAAATAGTTTGCTTCAATCTACATTCAGACTCCTTAATTCTTTCTCTGCATGTGAATCGCTTCTTACATCATGAATCTTTTGGAGTTGTCTTAGAACCTTGCATTGCTGAGAAGAGCCAAGTCTATCAAAGCTAGTCATCAGAGATACAGTGTGTTTGTAATCTTGTATAGTGTTCTCTTGGCTCTGTTCCCCTCACTCAGCATCAGATCATATAAGTCTTTCCAGGTTATTATGAAATCAGCTCCTCATTTCTTATAGCACAATAGTATTCTATTACATTCACATACCACAACGTGTTTAGCCATTCCCCAATTGATGGGCATCCCCTTGATTTCCAATTCTTTGCCACCACAAAAAGAGCTGCTACAAATATTTTTGAACATATGGGTCCTTTTCCCACTTGTATAATTTCTTTGGGATACAGCCCTAGAAGTGGTATTGCTGGGTCAAAGGGTATGCACATTTTTATAGCCCTTTGGGCAAAGTTCCAAATTTCTCTCCAGAATGGTTGGATTAGTTCACAACTCCACCAACAATGCATTAGTGTTCCAATTTTCCCACATCCTCTCCAACATTTATGATTTTCCTGTTTTGTCATGTTAGCCAATCTGACAGGTGAGATTGTGGTACCTAAGAGTTGTTTTGATTTGCCTTTCTCTAATCAAAAGTGATTTGGAGCATTTTTTCATATGCCTATAGATGTCTTTAATTTCTTCCTCTGAAAACTGCCAGTTCATATCCTTAGACTATTTCTCAATTGGGGAATGACTTGTATTCTTATAAAGTTGACTTAGTTCTCTGTATACTTTAGAAGTGAGGCCTTTATCGTAGATGCTGGTTGTAAAAATTCTCTCCCAGTTTTCTGCTTCCCTCTTAATCTTGGTTGCATTGCCTTCGTTTGTACAAAAACTTTTCAATTTAATGTAATCAAAATTATCCATTTTGCATTTCATAATGCTCTCTATCTCTTGTTTGGTTATAAATTCTTCCCTTCTCCATAAATCTGACAAGTAAACTATTCCTTCCTCTCCCTGATTGGTTATATTATCAGCCTTTATATCTAAATTGTGAACCCATTTTGACTTTATTTTGGTATGTGCTGTGAGATAATTGGTCTGTGCCCAGTTTCTCCCATACTATTTTCTAGTTTTCCCAGCAGTGTTTTTTTTCAAATGGTGAGTTTTTATCCCAGAAGCTGGAGGCTTTGGGTTTATCAAACAGTAGGTTACTATAGTCATTGACTACTGTATCTTGTGTACCTAACCTATTCCACCGATCCACCACTCTATTTCTTAGCCAGTACCAAGTAGTTCTAATGAAGATCTGGTATGGCTAGGCCATCTTCCCTAGAATTTTTTTTTCATTAATTCCCTTGATATTCTGGACCTTTTTTTCTTCCAAATGAATTTATTACTTTTTCTAGCTCTATAAAATAATTCTTTGGTAGTTTAATTGGTATGGCACTAAACAGGTAAATTAATTTAGGTAAAATTGTCATTTTTATTATGTTAGCTCAGCCCAACCATGAGCAACTGATGTTTTTTCAATTATTTAGATCTGACTTTTTTGCGTGAAAAGTGTGTTGTAATTGTGTTCATATAGTTCCTGGGTTTGTTTTGGCAGGCAGACTCCCAAATATTTTATAATGTCTGCAGTGATTTTAAATGGAATTTCTCTTTCTGTCTTTCACTGTTGGGCTCAGTTTTTTGAATCTTTCCCACAGACTGTTGTGCTGCCCAGTGAGGTCTGCTGTTGAGACAAGATAGGGAAGTTAATCATTGGGAGTTTGTTTTGCCTTGGTAGATGAAAGGGAAGCTTCTGCATTCCTTCTTGATGAGAGACAGCTCACTTATGAGAGATGTTCTACAACATGTAAATGGTCCATATGCTAAAATACAAAAGAAGCCGACTGCTGTACTTCAGTTTCATGGAACCTCGAAAGATTTTCAGCACTCATCTGCCTGCTTTAAGATGAAATACTGAAATAGCAGGGTTTCATTAACTTCTCACAGGGCATGCCCATTCTGGTCTGCATTTGATTCTAAGGGCCTTTTGACAAAAGGATCCACAGTCTCATCTGGTTACCTTTGAAAGCAACATGGAACTGTGGATGAAGAGAAGAAGAAACTGAAAGAGAAGAAAAAAGAGTTTGAATTGGAATATATTAGAACTTATTCTGGTTCTAGGGCTTTAGAAGTCAAGTTTCAGATTGCTGGGAGGTGAGCTTTAAATGGAAGTAATTATCAAGTCCAAGGTCAAAGCATGAAGACCTTCCTTCATTATAAGAATCCCTGTTTGAAAAATGCAGCGTGGTACTGGATGCCCTCCCCAGAACTCCAGGTGGTGCTCGGAAAAGGTTTGCTCAAAACAAAAACAAATTTAGTCCCATGTACCTCATGTCATCTCTGAACCTGGAAGCTAGGTGGTAGAGTGGATAATGTACTGGAAGTGGAGTCCAGAAGAACTAGAGTGCAGACCTTGCCTTAGGCACTTGTTTAGCTTTGTGACCTTGGGCAATATACCTAACCTTTCTAGGCCTCTCTTTTCTCCTTCATAAAATGGTTAGACTGGCTGACCTCTGAGATCCCCTGCCGCTCTAAATCTATGCTATCCTGTGAAGTTCCCAATGCCAATAAGATGGTATTGATAAATCTCTGTCTCCATATCCTCACTTTCTGCACATTGGATTTTCTTTGGGGAGAGGTCGTTCATCTCAGACCCACTGATCCTTTAGATCCTTTAGATCAAACACAGGATTCAGATATTGTACTCTTATGTTAGTCCTTAAGTGACCACCCTAAGCCTCAGTTCCCTCATATGTAAAATGAGGGGGTAGATGATGTGACCTCTGTGGCCCCTTCCCATCTTTACATCTGTGATCCTGTAATTCTAGAGGCATTTGTTGATAGGAGAGGTGGCAAGGACCATGAGAGAAGAAATAAAGAATTTCTCTCCCCTATCAGATCAGAGATTTTTCAGAGCAAAGCTAAACTCCCTTTGTTCCACACTGTGATGACCTCACAGAACCATTTTCAACACTGTGTTAGCCTGGCAGTCTTCTATCTCATATGCAGGTCACACATTCATGTGTTGGTGAAGGCCAGACATCGCTATGGACAGTCGCTAGTAATGAGGCCAATTGTCTCAGCCACATGCATCTAGGGAAAGAGTCCAATGGCCATATTTGTGACCAGCCCCTGTGTGGTGGAGGCAGACCACTGTAGCTAGCGCTAAGGCTGTAGTGCAGTGCTCACCTGTCTCCCATTAATGCAGGCTCCAGACTCTTCAATGTAGCAGTGGGGAAGAGGGTCATGTTTTACCTGGAATGTTTCCCCCAACAAAGCAGCTTGGAGCCCTCTTGACTAGAGGCTATTCTTTTCCAGGTCATCTCCAGGAAATGGGTCCCAGGCTCTGATGTAATTGAGAAAGATTTAGGGAATCCCACATTATCAGCTTAATTTATATATAACGGTTCAAAAAGCCTTCTTAGCAGTTTATATTTGACTTAATGTCCCTCCATCTGATACAGGTCACCAAAAACAAAGATCTCTTTCCTTATCTGATCCTCACTTTCTTCCTCTATACAATGAAGGATATTGGACTAGGCCCTAGTCATTAGGAGTTCTGTCGCAGCCCCAAGGTTCTGTGTTTCTGTAACCATCCTGACCCAACCAGGACCATTCTTTCAAGTTAGTGGAAGAGCTGGGAATTCAGTCTGCTGAATTATGGAGGGCTTTCTGGATAAATCCTAAAGCTATACATGCATACACAGCTAATGTGTGTGTGAAGACAGGGCAAGTTTATCTCAACCAAATATCAGACTTGGGGACAGAGGGGTTGGAGAAGGAGGAAGGGAAAGGCAGCTAGTTAGATTAGCTTATGTCAAAATCTGGGATCTTGTAGTGGAAAAGGGGAGAAAGAGAGGTTGAATTGGATGACTTTTAAGGGCCTTTCCAATTGGAAGTCTCTGATACTATGTGTCCCTTCCTTCCCTTCCTTCTCTTCCCACCCCACTGCCACCCTCATGTCAAACACTGATGATGGAAGCTTGCCTTGTTTCAACACACATAAAGTGACTTGGGTGGTGCCTGGATATCCATTATCTTTTTGTCTGGTATGAGTAAAAACATCCATTCTTATTCTTACAATAGGACTCCCTTTCACAGAATTATGGAATTAGTGGGTTGGGAAGGGCCCTCATATCCTTGACAAGTCAACCTTCAACCTCTGCTTGAAGAACGCCAAGCAAGAGTAACCCACCAGTTTTGTTTTTTTTTTGGGGGGGGAAGGGCAATTGGGGTTAAATGACTTGCCCAAGGTCACACAGATAGTAAGTGTGCCAAGTGTCTGAACCTGGATTTGAACTCAGGACCTCCTGGCTCCAGGGCCAGTGCTCTACTCACTGCACCACTTAGCTGCCCTGTAACCCACCACTTTTAAGTCAGCCTATTCCACTTCGGGACAGTTCTAATGGAAAGTGTTTCTTTGCACCTTCCCTACTTTTCTCCTTGTTTTTTTTCTCGGTGACCAAACAGAACAAGGGTAATCCCACTTCCACAGGACAGCCCTTTAGATAATTCAGGACAGCTAGTGTTTCATTTACCTTGATACATCTCCTTAGATTCTGTACCCTGGATCTCCCTTCCCCCCACTGCCAGCTTCCACCCCCTTTATTTCTCAGCTTGCCCTGTTTTCTTAAACACAGGCTTCTCCAGACACTAACTTGATGGTCAGGGCAGAACGGAGTTTGCCTAAGGCTTGTTTTTTAGTTTCTCTGGAAACTCTATTTTGCAAGTAAAGAGAAGTCTTCCAGTCATTTCTTCAGGAGCATAAGCAGCCCATGGTCAAAATGATCAATGACCGAGCCAGCAGTCCCACTTTGAACTGGCTCCGTAGAGAAAGCCTGCATGCATGTGCGTGTATGTAATGGTGCCTACACATATGGCCTGTATGGTTTTGGAGGGAGCTAAGGAGACTCAGGGAATTAAGACTTGATAGGCCAGTTCATATTTTGTTTCCATCTAGGTTTTTCATGAAAAAGAAATCATTTCAATTTAACAAACATTTATTAAACACCTACTGTGTGCCATGCAGTGTGCTGGGCTCTGGGATTGTAGAGTAAAAAAAGAAACCATCCCTTTCTCTCTCCTCCCCACCCCCAAGAAGTTTATATTTTACTGGGGGGCGGGGAGTGGATGAAAAATCCTTGAGAAAATGTTGCTATTCTTTTTCCTGTTAATAATAGCTTACACTGATATATAGCTTTAAGGTTTGTGAATCAATTTCCATATATTATTTCATTTGATTCCTATGGCAACCCTGTGAGGTGGGTACAATACTTATTCCCATTTTAGAGATGAGGATTATTGAGGTTCAGGAAGGTTGGACAACTTGCCTCTAGGCTCACACAGCTGGCTATGTACTTCTAAAGTGGATATGAAGCTAGGTTGTGTTGATTCCCAACTTCAGTGCTCTATCTGCTAGGCCAGGAGTTCTTAACCTGGAATCCCAGGTTAAGGCCCCAGGTAAATTTCGAGGAGGTCCTGAGTTCTGCCTTTATTTTGACTAACCTCTTGTTTCCTTTGTAATTCCTATGCATGTAATTTTCTGAAATTAAAAACCTTATTTTGAGAAGGGCTCCATAGGCAATCTACTGACTGCCACTGAAAGGTGAAGAAGTCCTGATTCCTGGTTCCCTGGTTCCTCTCCTTAGCTGTCAAGCAGCTAGAAGGAGGTTGCCAACAGAGGAGTAAATGTTAGGCTTGGTCAAAAAGCTTCTGGGACTCTTTCCTTATCTTCCCGCCCACCCAGAAGGTCCAGTTTTCTTCCCCTTTGGATTCTCTCTGCTTCCTCCACCCCTTGCCCGTCCATCCTGTCCATTTAAAGAAACAGGCTCTCCCATGGCCTTCCTTCCCAGAGCACTGCTATTAATTAATGGGGAAACATTGGGCTGGGCAATGACATTTTGTCATCAAGCAAGTTTCATGATAGAATTTACAAGAAAAGCCAGCCCCTCCTCCCCCCAGTTCCTCCCAGATCAAGGAAGGAGGTTGCAAATTGAGTTTCCAGGGTTGCCCACCTTTCAACCCTGGCGGTGGAGCCAGCTGCATCCCTGGGTCCTTGGCGCTGCAGCAGCAGGCTCTTATAATTGAGTTACTGACTGAGTTTCGGTAGGCCTAATCCATCTATATGATGTCTGCACCCAGTTTAATGCCATTAACTAAATCGAATTAAGGTGTGTGTTGGGGGGTTTGTGGCATAAGGGAGAATTGGCATGGGAACCCTCCAGTGACAAGCCCCTATGTTCTTGAGATTTTTGCCCTGGCTTAGGGTAGCCCTGATGCCTGACCCCCAGTTACCCCACTGGCCAGGGCCCACAGAATCTTAAATCAGCCTCCCAGGAGCTAGGATGCTCAATTCTAGGGTTGTACCCCAAAGAACCTCTCGGAAGTATGCCACGGGATCCCCTTCAATGACCAACCATTCCTTATACTGTCTCCTCTCCCTCCACTTTCATCCTTGAAAGAAGTGGTGATCTTCCTTCCTCTATTTATACTTCTCTGTTTTACCTCTAAACCCACCCCTGGCCGAAGAAGGTGCCCGTCTTGTCGCCATTCCAAGCAGTTTACAAGTTGAAGACGGCCCTGGGCTTCCTCAGGGAGGGCAGCCCTACTGTAGGGCTGGGAAGGCTTGGGGAAACAAGAGATGCGATCTTTGTTCCGGGTGCCAGGCAGCTCGCGAGCCGGGTCCCCTGTCAGTGGGCTCAGCCCTTCTATTATCAGTACCTCGATGGCTAGCGAAGGCATTGCAACTTGGGAGGCTTCGGTGGAGGAAGCTTGGCGCCTCTCCTTCTGCCTCTTGGTGCAAATCTGTTGCACGCATAGACACCGATGCGCACAAGCACACGCGCGCGCACACACACACACACACATACATACATATGTAGCGGCCAGAACATGTCTCTTTCCTAACCTCCAGGGACCTCCGCAGCTGCAGGGCAGGGTGGCAAGGGGAGCGGGCAGATGGGGAGGGGGCACATGGGGAGGGTCTTTGTCTAGGCGCCCGCCCCCTCTGGTGGTCATCTCCAGAGCCTGCCCTGGAAGGGCGACCCTAAGAGAGGGAAGGGGAAGGGGGCGGAGTCGAGCAGAGGGGGGCAGAAGACCCAGGCAAGCCGGCAGCCCCCGCCCCTGCGCCCCTCTCCGCGGCCCCCAGGCAGGGGGCCGGCCAGGTTCTCTCCCAGCCCGGGCTAGGCTGACGTCGGCGCGCCCCTGCCGCGCTCTTGCTTTACTACAGCCAGCCGGCGGCTTTGTGTGGGTCCCGTCCCTCCCCCAACTCCCCCCTCCTTCTCCGTGCCCACACCTTCCCGTTTATATATAACGCGCTGCCGCTGCTGCTGCTGGGGCTTCGCAGCTGGCTGGGAGCGAGCGAGCGAGCGAGCGAGCTAGGAGAGTTGGCGAGAGAGGAGCCAGGGGGTGTGGGTGTAGAAGACAGACCAGGTAAGGAAAGGCGGCAGCCCGTCGGGTATGCGCCCCCCACCCTACTCCCGTGCCCTCCAACCCTGGCTAACTATTACCACAACTAAGAAAGACGAGGAGGGGGCTGCAAATAAAGCTCACCTCGCTTGCCTCTCCCCTTCCCCCAGGCTCTGCGGTGTAACAGGCTCACACGTTGCTCAGCACATGTGCAAACAGTGCCTACCCTCTCGGGCTGCTGGGGATCGGGAAGCGCACATTTTTTGTCTTTGTTGTAATTTGAGGTTAGCCTTGGTTAAGCTCTTTTCCCCTCTCGCACCCTCGCCGCCCCACCTCCTCTCCTAGTAGGGCCGGGTCCGACTGATCCCACCAGGACCCGACAAGCGCTGTCGGGGCAGACGTCCCCTTCCCCCCTCCCATCCCGGCTCCCTGAGCCCCAGCTGCGGTAGGTGGCCCTTGGAAAAAGCCTTGGAGTCCGGGCTGCGCTCCCCTAGTCTCTCTATCTGGCATCGGAGTGGGGAGGAGGGGAGAGAGAGAAAAAGAGAGGGAGCGATAGGGAAGGGGGGGGGGGGGAGTCAGTGACACCGAGAAGCCGCTTTTGTCTTTCTCACTTCTTGAGGATCCCTTCTTGGGTGCCGGGGAGCTGCGGTGCCTCTCTGCCTCACTCACCCCCCCTCCCACTTTGCTTTCTCCCTTCCCGGCTTTCCTGTAGGCTCCGGCGGAGGCTGTAGGGGCAAGCGGAGCCCAAGCCAGAGCCCTAGGGTCGGCTGTCGGGCACTGCCTGCCTTCTACCTTGCTCAAAGACCCCTCCGAGTCCGGCGGGATCCGTGAGGGTTTCAGTTCCTCGGGGCAAGCTTGGTGATCAAACTGGGATCTATGAGTGGCAAGGTGATGAAACCCAAGGAAGAGAAAGATGCTTCGAAGGGTAAGTCCGCCCGCTGTTTCGCCTTCCCTTCCTTTCCCTTCCCGTTCCCTGCCCTGCCCTCCTCTCCCCCGCCCATTCCTGTGCCCGGAGCTTCTCCCTTCCCTAGCTTGAGCTGGCGCTGACCTTTTCCCCTGTGGGGCTGGGGTCTGGGCCAGGAGGGAGCCGGGGGTGGGGCCGGGGTCGGGATCGGAGCTGAGCTCCAGGGCGAGCCTCTGGTCGATTTCAGTATTTCCAAACTCAGGACCTGGACACTTTTCCTGGCTTTAAGCGCCTCTGCCCGGCATTTCTCCCTTTCTGGACCGACACTAGCAATGATGCGGGGAATGGAGGGCTGACGCCGCTGCTGCTTTGGCGGCGGCGGGGCTCGGTGTGTGCGCGCGTGTGTGTGTGTGTGTGTGTGTGTGCGCGCGCGTGTGTGCTTGGGCGTGTGTGTATGTATGTGTATGTGTGTTTGTTGGACAAGTGCAACCTGAGGGCCCCGCGATCGTCAATCTGCTCCGTCTGCCCGGATCGTAACAAAGAAAGCGGCCCCAGCCAGGCAGGCACGCCTCCCCTTGCTTCCGTCCGTCAATCTGTTCTGGACCCGGGTCGTGCCCCCACTTTGCTCCCGGCCCCCTCAGAATCCTAGACCCGGGTGAGGAGGTTCGAGGGCCACTGATTATTGCTGTCCCCAGGCACCCGGGTGCACAAGTGAACCAGTGTCCCTGGCGGCTGCGGACCGGCAGCACTCTGCTCCCCACTCCTGCTCGGGGCCGCGCAGACTCCGCGCTCAGTTGAGAGCAGTCACCCCAGGGAGAACAAAGGCTCTGCTCCCTTTAACCCCCCTGCGCCATGCCTGTGCCCAAGAGAGAGGGCAGCTTCCTCTCTCGCTCAGCCACTGGCAGCCTTGGCCTCGAGGACTCTACTGGTTGCCGCCCCCCTTCCACCAGGAGAGCTACTTGCTGCCCTAGGGCACTTAGCTCTCAGGTTGTGCAGGCTTAGGGAAGCAGGGCTGTCCACCCCTCGCCCCATTCTCTTCTCTCTCCACCTTCTCTTCTCTCCTCCCTCCTTTCTCTTCTCCTTCCCCCTCCCCTCTTCCTCCCCCTCCGCTCTTCCTCCCTCCTCCCCTCTTTCTCTCCCTCCCCCACCCCTCTTCCTCTTCTTTCCTCTCCCTTTTTCCTCTTTCTCTTTCTCCCCCCTCCCCTCTTTCTCTCTCTCCCCTTTCCCTCTTGCTTTCCCCCCCACCCCGCCCCAGCAAGCAGTGGACTGGTTTCTTTGCTCCTGGATATAAACTGGGTAACAATTGCCATGGAAACAGGGTGGGGAGGTATAGGGAGGGGGTGTTGGGGAGATGTGGGGAACAGCAAGAAAATTAGTTGAGTCTAATCTATACACTCCCCCCCTCCCAGCACCACCCATTAGCCCATGGGCTGAGATGCCCTTGCAGGGATTTGGGCAAATATTAACGTCATGGCCCATTCCCAGAGGAAGTTGCAGGGATTTGGGGACTTGCTCTGTGAGCTCTTTTGGGAGAAGAAGCCCCTTTACCCAGTACCTTTCCGTACCACTCCTTCTCAGAACCTTTTGTCTCTTCTCTCTCTTCTCTCCTCCCCCCTTCTTATAGCAGTGTTAACCTTCCCCAGCTAAAAGTTGTGCAAGTCATTATCACTGTAAGTAGAAAGGATTGTGTCTCTCTCAGGGTGAAAAGAAGGGGGGGGGAAGGACCTAAACTGCTGGCTTGTGGTGGTGGGGGCGGGGGTCCCAGTGCCTGTCCTTTGCTTGCTCGATGGGAGCTGAAGCCTCCTGACTGAAGGTTTTAAGTGCGAGGTTTAATTGAAATAGTAAACTTTGGAAAGCAGGCCGCTAAGCAGGCTGTTCCTGTGGTGCTGAGCATTTCAAATATGTATTTCTGTGATAAGGTGGAATGACTTGAGAATCATTCAGAAGTCTTATTTTCCACAAAGTGCCCAGATAGATAAACACATTTGACAATTGTAGCACAAACCCGTCTTAATCCAGGTAACTCCACTTGGAAGCTGGCAGCGTTTTGAATTCATTCCTCTGAGTTTCCTAAGTGTTGTCTTACTGTCCTTCCACTTTGAAAAATAAAATAAAACCCAACCCCTACACACACGACATGAAAATGATGGCAGCGGCTCTGAAGCATCTCATGTGCAATTTCGTAGCAGGGGTGTCAGGAAACGTGGACATCGGTTTCTATGAAATAAAGTATTTTACTAAATGTATGGTTAAATTTTTCCCCATTACATCACCTTCATTTTTAGCACCATATACTTTCATCTAAGAATTATTTATTAGGATTTCAGGTCTAATTACAAAGGAACTAAAAAGACCTCTTTTAGAAAAGTTGATTTTATTGGTTTATTGGGAAATTAATGGAGGATATTTGCACAAGTCTCAGCCTGCTATTAGTATTCGCTTCTTTAAAATAAAGTGTTAAAAGATACGGCCATCAAAATCTTTTACAGCTACCATGAAATGCCTTCCATGTGGAAGATGTTAATTCCCGATTTTCTTTCTTTTTTTAAAAGAACCAAGGAACTTTTTAGCAGTAACGTAAGAGTATTCCTTTCTAGGGACTTTCATTGTCAACATTATGGTTTTAGCTACACATCCGCTTAGGTTTGGAAAATGATACTCTGATGGATCTTGGATTTTATCCATGGGGACCCGCCCTCTGCCTGTGCTGGGGAAAACAGGGTCCAATAAAGCCGAAAAGAGCTGGCCAGTAGCTTAGTTATTCATAGCTCCTTTCACTGAAGTCAACAAGTTGTTTTGAAAGCTATCAGTGGTTTGATGGGATTTCAACCTCCTTCTCCTTCCTACTCTCAATTGATATATATATACCTTCTAGCCAGTAAAGCAGTCCTCTAGGAAATTTTCTTACAGAGCCTTTTTTGATCATAAATGTGTGCCTGGAACCTTGTCCTTTTTCTCCCCAGAAGTTCCCCACCTTGGGTGCTGTTGTTATAAAATAGGAAAGGGATAGAAAGCGGTACAGTGGCGGCTGTATAGCATGGGCCAATCTACTGCTTAGGGAAAGAGGAAAGCATAATATTTGTTTGTTTAAGCAGCTTTGATTCTGCCTGCCCTACAAAATGAATTCAGCAGTTAGTTTCCTACAGAAGAAGTACCTAGCTAGCATTGGATGTGGTTTGGTGCAAAAGGGGCAGCCGTGGAACTGGAGGCCTCAAGAATTTGCTCAAGACAAGCTCTTTTCTTTGCTGGCTTTGAGCCCTTGACAGTTCTGAGTAGCAGCAAAGATTTCTCTCGCTATTCAAGGGAGTTTGGTGTGTGTTTGCAACAATCCTGACCACTTGTGCTTATTGTAAGGAGCCTTCCATTTCAGCCCTGCTTTCAGTGGGGTTCTTTCAGTGGTTCTTTCTGTTGGCCAGCCTGTAGTCTGGGCCTGGGCCTCTTGCTGAGCTATGTAGAGAGATTCCAGGCGTATTCCCAGAAACTGACCACTTGCAGAGTGGCCCCTGTGAGGATTGGCAGTCCCTGTGTGCATTTAGTGGAGAGGGTTCCTTCTCTGCCTTGCATGGTTGATGTTGCTTTCATGGTTATTCCAGCTCCTGAAATCCCACCAGGCTCTGTGGTGTTTGTGGCTGGATATGGGGCACATCTCACAGCTTTATATTAACTCTGAAAACCGTTTCAATGGAGATCATCTTGGTCTCTCTGGATTTAGGAGATAGTTGAGGTCCTCCTCCCCACAGTGGCTTCAACGTTGAAAAACAAGGGGGGAGAGTTATTACAATACGACCAATAGACAATCATGACCTTGATCATCTCTCTCCCTCTATTTGCTCCCCTCCCAACAATGTTAAAAATATAAAAGAATAATCTACTGGTCGCTCACATTCCAGCATACTTAGCCACCATGCTGTTATGTGGACAGGTTGTAAACTGGTGGTTTTACAAACAAGGGGTAAGGGGTAAGAACCCCATAGCAAAATGCCTCTTTGAGTAAAGCCACTGGCCCAGAACACTGTTAGCAATTTACCTTTTTATTGTATTTTTAGTTTGTTTTTTTAAGAGGTTATAAATTGGGTGGGCAAATGCTATGTGTTCACCTATCCCAGGTCTGTGCTCTTGGGTATCTGCAAAAGATGGGAGGCAGTGAGGGGACTGTGCTAACTATTCCCCTCTTCTGTAGTGTGGGCAGAGTTGCACTGATGTAGATCACAGGCATCTAGCTTGTCTCTAAGGTGAAGATAATCAGTGCAGGACACGTCCTGAATGGCTTATTGTTCTATTGTTGGTATTCCTCCTGATATGTGACCTCTTTGTCTGGGACAATGGCTTCCTGGAGGACAGTTAGTAGAGAGGCTGTACCCTGAGGAGATCTTCCTTTTACATGTAGCTCTGTGTCTTAAGCCTGTTATTTAGGCCAGATGCTGTGGGCCTGGGAAGGTGACCACAGTAAGAGCTGAGGTGAGGAAGGGAGGTCAGAGCTAGGAGATGGCAAGCAGGACTTGGAGACAGGTACTAGGGCTAGAGACAGGCTGAAGCTAGAGGTGTATTGGGGGTGTGAGGTTGGGTGGGGAGTTAGGAGGGCAGGAAGGGGAAATCTTTGGCCTACTGGGTCTTTGTGTAGCTGTGATGGCTATTTTATGTTCAAGTCGTCTACTCAGCCTTGAAATTCCATTGAGTGGAGATCATGCTGTGCTTCATGTGAAGGCTTTCATGAGAATGCTTGCGCCATTATGGTTTCTCCTTTTGGGCCTAAGCTTACTAATAAGAACTGAGAGCAAATTGCTCAGATTAAGCAATTAAAGGGGGTGGGACATCACCAGAAATAAAACTTTGGGGGAAAAGCCTTGAAGCAAAATACGAATCGAAATATGCAATGTTCTGCTGGTGGTTGGCATCTACCACAGGTATCTCCTGGCCTCTTGGCTTCCTTCTACAGTGCCTATCTTAGCCTTCTCTAACTAGGAAAGAAATCATCATTAGGTTAGAGCAGCAGAGTTTGGGGAATGTTGTTGGGGACTGATTGTCTTAGACTTTGTCGGGGTCCACCTTTATCACCCTGAAATGAATATTGCTGGATGTGGCTTACTTTGGGCAGGATTTGTTTTTTTTTTTATTCTTCTGAAATGTTTCCACATTTGTAAATGTTTTAGGGAACTTCGCTTCATCCTACCTTTTTAGTGGGGGTGGGAGTCAGCTTTAGTTCCTAGGTCAATGTAGTGATGTTACAAACTAAAGGTGAAACATATCACCTCTTCAACACAGCCTCTGCTTAGAAGAAACTGTCAGAAATCATAGAATTATCAAATTTCCAAGTTGGGCGGGATCTCAGAGATCCAGCCCCAGGCATTTTTTCTTCTCCAGCATCTACAACAAAGGGTCTTGCAGCCTGTGATGGAGGCCTTCTGGCCACAGAGAGCTCACCACTCCTCTTAGCAGCCCATTCATTATGCATTTTGACAGCTCTAACTACTGTTTTTGTTCAGTCCTTTCAGTCATGTCCGACTCTCCGTGACCCCATTTGGGATTTTAAATCTTGGCAAAGATACTGGAGTGGTTTGCCGTTTCCTTCTCCAGTTCATTCTATGAATGAGAAATTGAGCCAAACAGGGTTAAGTGACTTGCCCAGGGTCATACAGCTAGTCATTGTCTGAGGCCAGATTTGAACTCAGGAGGATGAGTCTTCCTGCCTCCGGGCCTGGCGCTCTATCCACTGTAGTGCAACTTAGCTGCCCCATAGCTCTATTTATTAGGAAGGTATTTTTTCCTCTTTCATGTCATGGTTAAATCTTTCTTCCTCTGATTGCTACAAGTTGCCCCTAGCTCTGCTCTCTGATATGAAGCAGAATTTGTAAAATCACAGATTTTGGTGATTCAGGATGGGGCCTCAGTGACCATATAGTCTAACCTCAAAATGGAAGGAATACCCGCTGTAACAACATACCCACAACCTCTTCTTGAAGACCTCTGGTGCATGAACTCCTCACCTGTGGAGGCAGGCCATTCCATGTATAGACAGCTCTCATTGGTACTGGTCTCTTGGTGTTCTTGGTTCTCTCTGGGGCCAAACAGAACAAATCTGACCTCTTCTTCACTTGACAGCCTTTCAAATGCTTGGAGGACAACAGATCATGTTCCCTCCTAGTCTTTTCTTTTCCACGCTTACTACTGCCACTTCCTGCACTGGATTTTCATATTACCTACATTCAAAGCCCTTCATTCATCCTGGTTGTCCACCTCAGACACTCTCCGGTTTTAATCGGTATTTGTCAAGTGGTTACTATATGTCAGGCTTTGAATGAAACGATCTCTATTCTCAGTGACCTTGCATTCTAATAAGGGGGTCAACTACATAGAATAGCTAGTTAAATAGAAAGTGAATACATGCAAATATATACAAAGTAGCTAAATACAGGGTAGTTTGGGAGAGAGGGTACTGGCAGGGGCCATTAGGGGACGCTTCATGTAGAAAATAGTGCCTAAGCTGCATCTTAAAAGAAGACAGGGGCTTACTCTTTGAAGCAGAGTTAAGGAGTAAATGTACTCTTGACTTGAGGGACAGCCTTTGCAAAGGCCCAGAGATGGGAATATAGTGAGTGAGAAAGAGAAAGCTAGTTTGCTGGATAAGAGTACAAGGGAAAAGTAGTGACCGGTGAGGCTCAAAAGGTAGGTGGGGGCCAGGATGTGGAGGGCTTTACAAGCTAAAAAGAATAGTTTATATTTTCTCCTAGAGGAAGTAGCAAGCAACTGAAATTGGTCAAATAGAGGCATCCCATAAATCTTTACTTATGGAAAATTACTTTAGCAACAGTTTTGTGTGGGATGAGCTCGTGTAGTGGGAGACTTGAGGCAGAGAGACTAATTAAGAGACTGTTGTGGTGATTGGTGAGAGGGTTGGAGAGCCTGCTCCAGGGCAGTAGCTGCTTGAGTCAGGGAAAGGGCTTGGATTTGAGGGATGTTGGGATGCTAGAAATGGCAAGGTTTGGCAAGTGATTGGCTATGTGGGAAGAGGAAGGGTGAAGAGTCTGTGATAATACCCAGGTGATAAATCTGTGCCACTAGAAGGATGATGGTGTTTTCAGCAGAAGTAGGGGAGTTTGGAAAGAAGGGATGGTTTAAGGAAGAAGATAATTTTAATTTTAGATATGTTGAGTTTAATAATATCTCTAGGTTAGCCCCTCTGAAATATTGAACAGACAATTGGCACTTGATGTAGGACTGGAGGTGAGGGGAGAGATTGGGGCTGGATCTGAGTGTCATCTTCTTAGAGATTATAGTTAAATCCATGTGAGCTGATGAGATTACAGAAAAAACTAAAGAAAGACACCAGGATAGAGCCTTGGGGAACATTGACAGCTAGGGGTTGTGACGTGGTTGATTAGCCAGTCTCTCAGGAGACTTGGAGTGGTGAGATAAGGAAGAAGTGAAACAGGAAAGAGCAGTGTCAGAAAAACCCCAGGAGAGTGTGATCCATGGTGTCATATGTGATGAATAGGTGAAGAAGGATGAGGATGGAAAAAAACTCATCATATTTGGCAATCAAGAGATCATTGGTAACTTCAGAGAGAATAGTTTCAGTTGAGTGATGAGGTGGGAAATAAGATTGGAAAGGGTTGATGAGTGAGAGGAGAGGAAGTGTGGCAGCAAGTAGAAAAAACTGAGAAAGGGAAGTGAAATATATGATGATAGCTTAAGAATATGGGATGGTCTAGTAAAGGTTTTTTTTAAGGATAGAGGAGACTTGGACATGTTTAAGGCAGTAGGGAAGGAACCACGAAGAGAGAGGAAGAGGATGGAGGGTATAGTCTCCTAGAGAAGATGGGGAAACATGGGATCAAGTGTACATGTAGAGGGGTTAGTCTTGAGTTGGAGGAGAGCTGTCTCTTTGTCAGACTGAACGAAAAAGGAAGAGAGTAGGAGATGATGTCCAGTGGTTTTGAGGTGAAGAGAATGGGAAAAGAGGCAGTTCACATAAAACGCTCTCGTTTTAAAAATTAAAGTAACAAGCATGGTCCTCAGCTGAGGGAGGGGGGAAATGTGGGGGACTTGAGGGAAGAGAAGGTTCGGAATAGCAAGTGAGGTAAGCAATCAGGGAGGAATAAAAGGACATGTTGCTGCAGTGATAATCCAGTTGAGGTTGGGTATCATGAATTGGTAATATAGCCAGTTCTCCAACTTCATTCAGGGGCTTGTGAATAAGAGAGGAGGAAGCAGATGGTGGGAGTCTTACAGAGCTGAGATTTGGCAAGAGATGACGTGTGATAGGACGAGGGGGAAGGGGATTAAAGAACCAAGGGCAGTGGAGAATCGAACCGTCTAATTACTGGTTTGAAGTTAAGAGAGGGAGGAATGCGAAGTCATCTGATCAGTGTCCTTAATTGTAACACCAGAACTAAAGCCAAATCTCCAGAAAAGGTCTCATGAAGACAGAGAACAGTGGAACTATGACCCTCTCCCCGATTCCTGGAATCCTTGCCCCTCTTAATGCTGTCCCACATCACATTAGCTCTTGTGCCTGCCACATCACCCTTTTGACTCATATTGAGTTTACCCACTAACATTCCCCTCCCCCAGATCCTTTCCAAACCAATCACGGTCCAATTATTCCTCCTGCACATATTTATAAGGTTGATTTTTTTTGGGGGGGGTACTCTAGTACATCACATAGATCCGTGCTGAATTTTGTTTCATTAGATTCAGCCTAATGTTTTTACCATTCTAGGTGCTGGTGGTGATGCATAGATAGATGGTGATGATTCTAGTGGTTGACATTAACATAGTGCTTTAAGGTTTGCCGGATGCTATGTGACCATTTTATTTGATGCTTACAATGACAGGTGTTCTTATTCCCCTCTTGCCACTTTATATATAAGGAGATTGTGGATCTGATAGATTGTGGCTTGCCCATGTTACCACAGCTAGCTGTTTCCAGAGGGATATTTGAACTCAGGTCTATCTTGATTCCTGATCCAGCCCTCTTTGCACTGCACCATGATATCTCCCATAAATGGGCCAAGCACTCTGCTTGTAGTAATAACACTCATTCCTTTATGGGACCAAACCAATGATTTCGTTGGCGTGGGGGAGTCCTTGGTAAGGAAGCCCCCTTTACCAGTGCACGTGGGTGGGTACCTTCTCTGCAATTTAAGGTCTTAGTTGCCAAAGCAGAGATGCTTAATACATATCTGCAAGCAGTCCACAACACTCCTGAGTATGGCTTGAACCAGATTAAAATGTAATTGGGAAATATTTAACAAAATAAGGAACAAATTAAACAAATACAATAAGACATAGATAATATTGCATTTTAAAACAAAGTCAATCTACTTTGTTTATTTAAGGACTAGAGGCTCCCATTTGAATTTGACTTTGACACCACTACTCTAGAGCTCAGAGAGAGGGGTTCATCAACGTACTGGCTAGGTGTCAAAGGCAGGACTTGAATCCAGGGTTACCTGGTTTAGGATAGTTCTTTCTGCTACGCCAAGGTACAAAACCTTGAAGTCATCTTTGACTCTTGATTCTCCCTCCTGCTACTCCACTCAGTTGCCTAATCTTGCTAATTCTGCCTAATATCTAATATCCCTCATATCCATCCTCTTCACTCGTATTGATTTCACCCTCCTCATCACTTCTTGCTTTCTTTTATTCTCTCCAAAAAGCTGCCTTCCATGCAAATGCCAAAATAACCTCCCTACAACACCAGTCTAAAGATCTCAAGTGACTGCCTATTGCCTCTAGGATCAAATGGAAACTCCTCAGCTTAGCATTTCAAACCTTTCTTCATGTGGCTCCTACCTACCTTTTCAGACATATTTAGGCCTGCACAGGCCTATTGGTAGTTCTTGAGCTCAGCACTCCATTTCCTGCCTCCAACTAGACCTTGGCACAGACTTCCCTTTGTGCCGGGAATTTCTTTCTTTCCTTAGCTTCCTTCATTGCTCAGTTCAAATGTTACCTCCTATAGAAAATTCCGTATTCTTCCTTCCATGTTCCTCCAACTAGTTCTCTTTCCTTCCTCATATTATTGCATGCTTCACTCTCCTGTATAAATGTTATTTCCCCCAGTCAATGTAAGGTCCTTGATGGCAGAGACTCTTTTTTGTTTTGTTTTCTTGCTCCCTTGTGAAGCCCCCCTCTTCCCCGCAATCCCAGTACCTTGCACAGAGAAACTGCTTCATAAATGCTTGTTGCATGAATGAATAGTACTTCTGTACCCTGTTCTGGTCAAACCATGTCAAGAGTACTGTATTCAGTTCTGGGTGTCAAATTTTAGGAATGATATTAATGAAGTGGAGGAGGGTAACAAGAACTGAGAAAGGACTAGAGTCTCTGCCAGACTAGGACTTGGTTGTTAGCCTGGAGAAGGAGAGACTTAGTTGGGGTTGGGAGTGGGGTGGAAGGGGATGGATTGAAGGGGAAAGTGTTTGAAAGTCTATCGAGTGGAAGATTGTTTTGACTCCAGAGGACAGACCCGGGAGCAATGGGTGGCAGGTGTACAGGGGCAAATTGAGACTTTACATCACCAGCACAAACTTGTTCTCAATGAGAGCTGTCTAAGAGGGGGATGGGCCTTTCTCCTTATTAGAAACCTTCAAATAAAGGCTGGCAATTTGGGAGGGTGTTTTTATAGAGAGAGGTCCTGCTTAGGATATGGGTTGAGCTGGGTGGACTCAGAGGTCTTTTTGAATTTTGAGGTTCTGCTGAGGCTTCATTGAGGAGGTAGCTATCGAATGGAACCTTGAAGGAAGGTTGGGACTTCAGCAAATGGGAGTAGAGGGGAGTCCATTTCATGGGTGAAGGATGGGGAGAACAAAGGCCTGGAAATCAGAGAGAGAGAAACAGATTAGAGCCAAGTATGGACGTGAGTCTAGTTTGGCTGGAATGTAGAATACATTAAGATAATTAGCATGAGCTAAGGCTGGAATACATTAAGGCAATTAGCATGAGCTAAGGCTCGAAGGGTACGTAGAAGCAGTCTAATCCATCTTCCATGTGATAACTCTTCAGATATTTGAATACAGCTCTTCTGATCCACCCCCCCCCGCCCCACCCCAGTTCTTTTGTCCAGATTAAATATCCCTGGTTCCTTCAGCCAATCCTTACCTGGCATGATTGCTTTTTCTCTCCTCACATAGGTTCCCCTCCTCCCAATGCTCACCAACTTGACAAAAACATGAGGATGAACAAAGAGCACATTAACCTGCAGTACAGTAGCAAGCTGCCCCTCCAATTTAGGCCCCTTATGAATTAGATTTAAAGCTTTCCCTGAAGCACCACTCTCTTGCATTGGAAAGAGTTTGTTCTTCAAAAAGAGATGGGTGTTGAGGCATGATATAAGTATCACAGGGTGAGGGTATAAAGACTGGACCTTTGACTCCCTTGGTACAGAGAATTCCCAGGTGAGGAAATTCCTTCCACCAATGCAAGTGGGCACTCTTCTCTTCAACTTAAAGTCTTAGAGCAGGGGTGGGGAACCTGGGACCCTGAGGCCACATGTAGCCTTGTAGGTTCTCAGATGTGGCCTTTTGACTGAGTCCAAGTTTTACAGAACAAATCCTTTTATTAAGGGATTTGTTCCGTGAAGTTCGGATTCAGTCAAAGGGCTGCACCTGAGGACCTAGAGGGCTGCATGTGGCTTCTAGGCTAAAATTACCCACCCCTGTCTTAGAAAGTTGCCTCAAGCATTGAGTCACCTAGCCAACGTGTAGCAAAGGTGAGACTTGAATCCATTTGAAGCCAGCTCTCTATTTCCAAAACCATATTTGCCCCCAGCATAGGTATTATATATGGGCTCTAGATATGGGTTAATAATAAACATTAATTATGGGGGCCATTAGAGTCCAGACTTTAAGCATTGTATATCTAAGAGATTTGTAATGGGGTTCTCCTGAATGCTGTCTCCCTTTGCCCTTTGACATTATGCTGGGCTGGGCATTGACTATGGAATGGAGACAGTGTTGGTGTCAGTGGCTAATGTTCTCTGCCCTGACAGAAGCAGGGGTTAGTAGGTGTCCTTGCTGATTGTCTTAAATTTGGCAGTGGCCCTGAAGTCTGTTGGCATCAGCTTTGTGTTGACATGTCTGAAGCCTTCAGGAGGGGGGGGGTGGGCTATGTGGCTCTTGGCTCTGTTCCTTCATTCTGAAGAGCTCTCAGAAGGTGATTTGGGCCATTTCTGATGTCCCTCAAGGGTTGTACAGGTAGTGGACTTTCCGTCATTCTTTCTGTGCCCTATCCCTAGGCCCCAGAGAAAAAGAGCAGAAGGAATTGGAGTGGAAATAACATACCTTTATTGGCCAATATAACTTTTTAATGGCCCCCAGAAGGCCTGGACGGAATCGTGAAGTGTGTTTTTAGCACTCATTGACCTACCTCCCCTTTTTGTATCCTATTTTTTCTATCCTCACCCTAGGTACTTCCTTTCCAAGGCATCCTGTGCCCTCAGCATAGAGCCAAACATATAATAATAGCCCCTTAATACGTGTTCGTTGAATAAACAAAGGAATTAGTATTTGTCCCCTGGATACCTAGCCCTGCCCCTCTGCCCCTCACCTTCCATCTCTGATGCTCCATACTGACTTGAACCAAAATTAAGGGCTTAAGGGATGTGTCCATTGAATGGCTTCCCCATGCAATCATATACTCAACACCTGTGTCTTGCTACCAGTCTCATCACAACTTACCTGGCCCATTGTCCCTTCCCCCCAATTATATGGCACCATGGTGTCAGATATGCTGCCTGCAGCCACATGTGGCCCACACCACTCTTGAGTGCTGCCTGAACTTGATTAAAATATAATTGGGAGACACATAGGCAATTAAATAAAAATACAGTAAAACATAGATAATATTAATATGTGATCTTCTAAATAGATACACAGCCTACAGGACTCCTCAATATGGTTTAATGGCCCCATTTTCTATTTAAGTTTGACACCACTGATCTAGCATGTTGGAAAGTTTCCCATAAAATCAATCCTTACAAAGGTGTTAACAGATAATGGCTAAATGTATATGATCACCCTCCTCCCCCATTTGCATTTTAACTAAGTATTTCTGCAAACGCTTAGCTTTGACCCAAAGGAGTGACTTTAATAACAGCTTATCAGACATTTTGAGAAAGAGGCTAAAGAAATGAGAGGGAGAAGGGAGAATTTTCCAGCAGTTCTTGACTCATTGGAAATCTTTCTCCCTAGACAACCTAGTTTGTCCCTAGGGAGATTGGGGACTTTTATTTTTGACCAGTATGGATAAAATAGTGAGTTAGGAGGTAATATGAAAAACTAGTCCTACCTACAGTCTCTTTGTCCTCTGAATTGAGATGGGAAGTTATGGCCATTGTCTTCCTCACAGGTGTTTTTCCTCATCCATCTGTCTCTTCCTGTCATCCTCATAGGGCTACTGCACTTCAATTCAGTTTAGTTCAGTTGGGTTTCAGAGAGGTTGCTCTGGTGTGGCATGGAGAGCTGACTTCAGGGCTCAGAAGACCAGGTTCAATTCCACCTCTGATAGATACTGGCTTTGTGATCCTAGGGAAGCCATTTTACCTAGAAGGGTCCTAGACTACATTAAGACTATGACTTGCATCCACGGTGCTACCCTGCATTGATAGAGGAAGTCTCCTCAACGCAGAGTTCCCCAAGTCAGTAAAATCACTGGTCTCGTCCCTATCCATATTAATTTCACCTTTAACCTCTTCAATGTGAAAGGCACTGAGTAGGGCCCTGAGGCCATAGTCTCTGCCCTCAAAGAATTGACTTTCTACTACTAGGGTATGGTAAGTACCCAGATAAGATATAATGGGAGAGTAAAGAAAACATCACAGTCTTCCCAATAGTACAATAATAGTTGAAATTTATATAGTGTTTGAAGGTCTGTAAAGTTCCCATACATCTCATTGGACTTGCACCCCTATGAGGTAGGTATTATTAATATCCCTCTCTCCCATTTTACACATGGGAAAATTGAGGCTCAGAGAATGTAAGCAACTTGCCTAGAGCTACCCAGCTGGCTAGTGTTAGAGGCAGGATTCAAACCCAGTTCTTCCTAACTCTAAGGCCAGTGCTCCTTCCTCCAGAATCCTGCAATCTAATATACTGATAGTGGCATGTGAGGATGATGTTCTGAAGCTTCAGTTAGCCAGGGAGCTGGGGCTATGCGCTGATTTTAGATCCCATGTTTCTTCATGCTTGTTACACCTGAGTTCTAGAGATTACTCTTGTTCTTAATGGACTTTTGGGTAGCACTCATGTTGTTTATTTTATTTTATTTTTTTGTCCTTCTTACATAGCATATGCTTTCCGTCACTCTCTCATCTGTCCCTCTCATCTGTTTCTGTCTCTCTCACCTTTTCTCTCCTTCTCTTCTCTTCCTCTATACATCTTGTCAACAGATGTCATCAGCTCCTCCAGATCTAAGTAAGTTCCTCCAGGTGCCTTTCAGTCATCGGACTCCTCATCTGGCCTTTTCTCCCTTGTTAGTTGGTCTGGCCATCTTGGACGAAGTAACCCTAGTGACACTCCGCACCCCCCGCCCAGACTTTTAGAAATACATCTGAAAGGAAGGGGCCTTTAGATTTATTATATAACTCATTTAAATGGAAAAATAAAGGCTTGGGGTTTATTTTTTAAGCCCAACTATTTATGCAGCCCTTCAGTTAGATAATATTTCCAAAAATATATCTTGTTAAGGGAGATGCACTCCTTGAACGAGCATATTAATTATAGTTCTTAAACTTGGGTATCATGTAGCCAGGCTTCAGTGTGTCGGAGAACCCATGTTTAACAGCAACAATTAAAAGTGAAAAGTCGAATGCGATGGTTCTAGGTGAAATTGACTTAGAGATGTGAACCGTTTTCCCAAAATCCTTCCAAATAAGGAAGGTGGCATTTCTGCAGCTATGGAATTGTGGATGAGTAAACAGCCAGGGTTCTTAAAATATTTATCTGGCTGTTGAAAGAATATTAAGTAAACAACATGGTTTGTGCTGCCCGGCTTACGATTTTGTGAAACCTCTCTGATCTCTGCTTTGACAAGGGGAAAGAAATCGACCTGCTTGTTTTTCCATTTGATTTTTCTCTATGTATATTTTACTCTCGCCTGGGGGGTTTCCAGTGAACATTAGTGTTTCCAGAGAACTCCAGCTTTCTGGATTTATGTTTTGCTTTTAAAGATCTGAGAACAATATGAACTATGAAAGGTTGGCTTTAAAGAGGGAGAGGGGGAGTGGGTGATGCTCTCAGGACTGGAAGCTCTGGTTTGTGAGACCAGTAGGAACCTGGACCCCAGCTTGGTCAACAAGTCTCCTTTGCTGCTGGTGTGTCTGGCAGGCAGGCCCGTGACAAATTTCTATGTGCTCATTTGCCTTGTGATTTGCCTGCCGAAAAAAGCAACACTGAAAAGTTGTGTCTCCAAAGGTGAAACTTGGCCCTGAGCTGCTCTCTGCTGAGCTATGACAAGGCTTCTTTCACAGGCTGTGTCCAGGATGACTTCTGGGGGCCTCAGTTGTCTGGTCACTTGCAGCAAAGTGAATTTACATTCCCAGGGCCAGGCAGCTGGCACCCTTTCCCCTGAATTCCATGCAAGGAGGCTGCTCTCTTGGAAGACAGTGGATGTTCTCAACATAGCTATTTCAGGATAATGAAGCAGCCGGGGAGAGGAGAGGACAGCTCTGGCCATCAACAGAATTGTGCAATTAGAGCAAGGAGCACAGTGCAGCAAATCAGGAGGGAGGCAGTTTAGATTGTGGTCCCAGGCACTATCATGGTTTCAGGAAGCCAGGCCCCAGACCTTGGGTTATTGTGCCTGTCTCCTCTCCTCTCCCCCGCCCCCCTCCCTTGCAACCCTCACCACACATCCAGTATTTCATTATCCTCAGATATCCTCAGTTCTAGGCCTTTCCAAAAGGACGGGTCTTTCTCAAGTAGAGGGACCATGTAAAAGACAATATGGTACCTTTCCCAGCACGGTCACAAGGTTTAGAGTTGGGGGAGCATTGATAGAGGGAGTATCCTCAACACAGAGTTCCCCAAGTCAGGTGATTCTGAGCAAGCCTCTCCCCCATTTTAAAGCTCTGGGTATAAAATTAGGAGTATTATCCTTGTGGTGCTCTTTGTCCAGGGACAAACGTCCAGTGGGAACAGCTGGGTTTGGTGTTGAAAGGCCTGGGATCAGATCCCACCTCTGACACTATGTATATGACCTTGGGTCAGTCACTTTGGTTCCTGACTTCTCAGCTTCCACCTATGTAAATAAAATGAGAGGATTGGACCTTTCCATCTGTGATCCTGTGTGTGACCTCGGTAAGTGACGATCTCCCTGAGCCTCAGTTTCCCCATCTGGAAAGGAGGGAATTGAATTAGTTTGCCTCTGAGGTTCCTTCCAGCTCGAGATCTAGGAGACCATGATGAACAGAGCAGAGCAAAAGTGGGGTATGTGTGTTTTGGATGGAGGGAAGAGGCATTATTGGGCATACAGTGGCTACTGGGTAGTCACTGGCAAAGAACTCCTGTGCAAGCATGGCAGTGCATGAGCCGAACTTCCATTTCTCATGATCCGTCTGCTTTCAAACACGGATTAGCTGTGGGACCCTGGGCAAGTCACTCTCTGGCTCAGTTTCCTTATCTATAAAATGGGAATGATTAGTAGCACCTATCTCCCAGGCTTGTTGTGAGAAGATAATTGCAGATCATTCAGCTCAGAGCCTGGCACATAGGAAGAGCTGTATGTGTTAACTACTATCCTTATTATTATGATTAAATGACTTGGCCAAGGTTACACAGCAAATGACTAAGCCAGGATTTGAATCTAGGTCATCTGACTCCAAACCCAGTATTCTCTCTACTTCACCACACTACCTCCCCTTAGGCTATGGCAAAGAATCACTCACCAGTCATAGGCCAGGCATGGTGCCAGTCAGTCATTCAGTCAATAAACGTTTATTAAGAGCCTAATACACAGTGTCAGGTACTGGGCTAAACCAGGCCCTGGAGAGACCAAGACAAAACCAAAATTGCACCTGTTCCCACTGAGGTGAAGGCACTCATACACAAAAGAAAATCTGTACAAGCAAATAGGATAGGGGCCCTAGCCACTTGGGGGGCAGTTGTCCAGCAAGCATTAAGGAAATCTGTATTCTGTGTGAGGTAGTATGCTAAACTCTTATTATGTAGAGATGGGCAAAAGACATTTCCTACTCTCCAGAAGCCGGCAGTCTAATGAGGGAGACCACATACAAGTAGGGAAGAACAAAAAGATATAGTCTGTGAAAATGAAGATGATCTCAGAGGGAAGGGGTTAGAAGGAGTGTGGGGGGTATATGTGAGAAAGGCCTCCTGCAGAAGGTAAAATTGGAGAGGAATCTTGAAGGAAGTCAGGAGGGAAAGCATTCAAAGCATGAGGCACAGCTGATGGAAATGCAGGGAGGTGAGAGATGGAGTGTCTTATGTGAGGGAGACTATGTAGGCTCTGGAGTAAAGGGTAAGAGCTCTGGGAGGGTCAGTAGGGGCCAGGTTGTGAAAGGCCTGAAATGCCAGACAGAGGTTTTTATATTTGCTTCTGGAGGTAATAGGGAGTCATTGGAGTTTATTGAATTGGAAAGGTGTGATCTAATCAGACCCGCTCTTTAGGAAAGTTTCTTTGACAGCTGAATGGAGGTTGGATTGGGTTGGGGAGAGATTTGGGGCAGGAAGATTAATGAGATGGCTGTGGTAATCATCCGGGGTGGGGTCAGAGCATCTATACCAGGGTGGTTGCTGTGTGAGTGTAGAGGAGAGAAAAGTTGTGGGAACTGGGGTCTACTGCTAGTAATGACAAGATTTAGCACTCGATTAGATGGATGTCTGATGTGAGATTGAAGATTCAAAGATGATTCTGAGGTTGAGGGTCTAGGTGACAGGGAGGGTGGCAGTACCCTTGGAATGATAGGGAAGTCCTGAAAAGAGGAGGGCTTGGGGGAAAAACAGAGTTCTGGTTTAGACATGTTGAGTTTGAGAGGCCTCGGGGACACCTGAAAGGCATCACATAGGCATTATATAGGGCCCAGGAGAGAGATTAAGGTGGGATATGTAGATCTGAGAATCACCTGCATAGAGCTGATGATTGAACTCACTAAGTTACATAGCATAGAGGGAGAACAGAAAGACAAAGACAGAGCCATGGGGAACATCTGTGGTGATTGGGAATGACCTGGCTTGGGGGCCAACCAGAGAGACGGAGGAGAGGTCAGACAGGTAGGAGGAGAACCAGGAGAGAGAATTGTCACCAAAACCTAGGAAGGAGAAGGTGTGTAGGAGGAGAAGGAGGTGACATGGAGGAGGAAGAGGAGGAGGAGGAGGAAGAAGGAGGAGGAGGAGGAGGAAGAAGGAGGAGGAGGAGGAAGAGGAGGAGGAGGAGGAAGAAGGAGGAGGAGGAGGAGGAGGAAGAGGAGGAGGAGGAAGAGGAGGAGGAGGAAGAGGAGGAGGGGGGGAGGAGGGGGGAGGAGGAGGGGGGGGGAGGAGGAGGAGGGGAGGGGAGGAGGAGGAGGAGAAGGAAGAAGAGGAGGAGGGGGAGGAGGAAGAGGTGATCAACAGTGTCAAAGCCTTCAGAGAAGTCAGTGAAGATGAGGATGGAGAAATGGCCATTAGATTTATCAATTATTGCTACAGTTTTGGTCAAATGTCAAGGTCAGAAGACAGATCACAGAGAGGTTAGAAATGAGAAGAGGAAGTGGAGGCCCTTATTATACAGTTTTCTAAAGGAGTTGATATGTTTCGCCATTAAGGGCAAGAGAGAGCTGGGGCCATGGCTTTCGGGGATGGTTGAATCAAGCCAGTCCCCTTTGAGGATGAGGGAGACATGATGGTGCTTGTGAGCAGCAGGGAAGCAGCCAGGAGATGGGATAGTTGGTAGATGGATCAGGAAAGACCTCATATATATGAGCTTTGAAGGCAGCCCAAGGGCTCTATTGGGGGAAGTGGAAAGAAGGGAACTCCTGAATAGCTCGTAGAAACTCAGAGTTGGAAGGGTCCTTAGGGGCCATCTACTCAAACTCATGCCTCTCCCCAGCCTCCCCTTCTAGACCTCCAGTGAGACAGATGAGGTATTGACTTCTGGAGGAAGTCCAAGCCACTCTTGGACAGCTCTTAATTGTTGGAAAGTTATGACCGATCTGCACTCTAATCTTCCTGTTTAGCTCCTGGTTTTGCCCCCTTGGGTCCAGAAGAGCAAGTCACATCTCTCTTCCATACAGTAGTTCTTTGAATTCTTGAGAACATCTCTCCTGTGTCCCCGCGAGTCTTTTCTGTTGTAGGCTAAACTCCGTTAGATTGTAAGCTTCTCGAGGGCAGTAGCTGTCTTTTGCCTCTTTTTGTATCCCCAGCTATTTGACACAGTGCCTGGCACATAATAGAGGCTTAATCAACATTTATTGACTTGTTTGGTGAATTGAGTAGTTGCTTCAAAAAATCCTCCTGTGATAAAAACCCAAGGCCCTTCACTCTCCCTGGACGTTTTCCAGCTTATCAGTGACTTGTTTCGGGGATTTGACTACCTTTGAGCTCTGACTTTGCCTGGCCAGATGCTCCTTTCCCTGAGCTACCAAATCTTTTTTTTCCCTTTGAAGAATTGTCTTTCAGAGGTCTCCTTAATTGTCCGTAGTCACCCGTCTCCCCCAACACACAAAACCTGTGGGTGGGAATTGGATGCCACCTACCCTAGGGCTGTTGCTCCATAAATAGAAAAACTTTCTCCTGGATGCTGCTAATTTAGTTTTAGTGCTCCCTAAATCTACGGTATTAGGGAACTCTGCCTCCTTTTGAAGACCCACTTGCTGGATTCATAGGGTCAAATCTAGGCCCACAGTATGTGGATTGATGACTTCCATGAGAAAGGTCTTAGGATCATTGGGCACTGAGCTATTCTTTCCAGGCTCTACTGGAATTGGAGAGAACTTTGGGGTGGCCTTTGTGAGCTGGGGCAAGGAGGGGGGAGCACTTGGTTATGGGGACTTTGCAGTAGCATCCACACTGGAAAGAAAACAAGATTTCAAGCATCTAAGAATCTGATAACTTTGATACTGAATTCACAGGCTGTGATGGTTTAAAGCAGGGCTGTCCAAAATGCAGCCTACCTACAGGCATAGAAATTTACATAAATGCTTTAGTAAAGGAAGCCTAGCTACCACAGAGCTCTCACTAAAATGGCAAATCAAAATATATTGTCTGTTGTTTCAATAAAAACCTAAGGTTGGACAGCCCTGGTTTAAAGTGAAGGAAGAAGAGTTTTGAAGGACTTATCAATGATCATGGGAATGTGGATCCAGAACCAGAAGGGACCTCACATGTCTTCTAGTCCTGACTTTTCATTTTGCAGAGGAGAAAACTGAGACCCAGGAGGCTGAGGCAATCCTCCTGCTGGCTCTGCTGTTGAAGAATAAGACATTGGATGGGGTTGATTTGTATCTCTTGCTTGAATTGGCCAAGGTCAATGAGTGATTTTATATTTCTCTCGCTTTGTTCTGCTCACATTGGTACAACTTTAAGGTGTTAATACTGAAACAGAATGCAACAGTGTAGACCCACAGCAAACCTGCTAGCAGTGTGTATGATTTAGGCACTGGAAACCTTTACTTAGTAGATGTAGAAAGTCCACCAAAAAAGCTTTGCCAAAATTTGGCATCTCTCTAAACTTTAGTCAACCATTTTGTGAATTCATAAAGCATTTTTTTGTCTTTACCAGTCCCTATGACATATTTTCCACCTTTTCCATCTCCACCTCCACACTTTCTTCATGTTACTCTCCCCTCTGCAGATGCTTCCTATGTCAGTCCCACCATTCCAGACTCTACCCATTTTTCAGTCTCCAGCTTAAACCCTGCCTACTCTGAGAAGTTTTCACTGACCATGCCATGCTGAAGTGATCTCTTTCCGCTTTAAATTCTTACAGCTTACTGTTTCTATCAGTTTACTTGGCATATTGAAAAATCTTTTGCATAGGTTTAGTTTAATTCAACAAGAATCTATTGCTGATGTTCAGTTGTTTCAGTCATGCCCAGTTCTTTGTGACCCCTTTTTTTGAATTTTCTTGGCAGAGATACTGGAGTGGCTTGCCATTTCCTTCTCCAGCTCATTTTACAGATGTGGAAACTGAGGCAAATAGGGTTAAGTGATTTGCCCAGGGTCATTCAGCTAGTATGTGTCTGAGGCCAGATTTGAACTCAGGTCTTTCTGCCTCCAGGCCTGGCACTCTATCCAAACACTTACTATGTCCCAGGGACTGTGCTAAATATTCAGGATAAAGTGACAAAATGAAGCAGTTCTCCCCCTCATGGAGCTTGCCTTATACTGGGCAGATGCTGCATACTATTTGCATTCTATTTAGGAACAACAAACTACACTTGGAATTACAAGTGTGGAGTTTATACCTTCAGAGATTGATAGAAAGTGTGAGGTTCCTAATCTCAGTGAAAGAATCATAGCAACCCCAGGTTCTGTGTGAAACCCCCGAGATAATCACAGGATCGGAGATCTTGAACTGCAAGGGTTGTTAGATTTCATCTAATCTGCCTTCCTCACTGGACAGATGAGGAAACTGAGGTCCAAGGTCACACAAGTAGGAAGTGGGAGAGCTGGGATTTGTACTCAGTTTCCGTGACTAAGTTTAGTCTTCTTCCTCTGTCTGTATCACCCTGCAGCTCACAGCCTGAGCTCCCATCCAGTCCATTTCCCTGCTGTCAGACCATACAAAAGACATGAAAATCCAATAGCCTAAATGTCTCATTAAGACATGAAGCAAAGTAGATAATGAGGAAGGCAATCAAAGTAGTAAAGCCCTGCTGTCTATCTAGACACAAAAGGGTACACTCTTCTGTGCTTTCCCAGATGCAGGGAAAGTACTAGGTGCCTCGAGATAAAACATAAAGAGGGGTAGGGTGAAGAAACTGTCAAGAGGCCCCTCTCTTCTCAGGAGCTGGAGTGAAGATCTGATGCCTGGAAGCATAGACTCCCCAGTTTTCCCTTGGGACCTCTTCTCTAACCCTCCTTCCCTGTTTACTCCTGAGTTGGCAGCCTGCTCTTCCTATTTGTTTCTCTGGATTTCTGATCACCAATCACTTGCTAGTCATGATTCCCTAACCACTGACTTAAATGGCCTCTTCCTTCCCTTTTGCATGGGGTTTCATTCCTTTCTCTCTTAGCAGCCTATATAGCTCTTGGATTTGGTTTCTTGGTTTGTTGCCTAATCTTTAAACATCTCACCACTGGTAACACTTTGCACCAAGCAGAGCCCTCACCTTGGTGGGGTAGTCATACCAGGAATAGCTTGGGTACCATGAGAAGTCAAGACCTAGGGACTTGATGCTTCACTATATACCACCACCCCCTCGCCCCCAGTGACAGAGGTTCTATTCAAGCTGATTTACACACATAAACTGTATATAAGGTGAATTGTGTTCTTGTTTCTATGGTGCTTTGGTTCACATTTATGCTCTAGGCCAGCTACCTAAGATAGACAAGGCCACTTGTGGCCATTGGAGCCCTAGCAAAATTCCAAAATAAGGTAGGTTTGTTTTTGATGTCATCTTGCCTCCCTTTCTTTATCTAGTTCCCATCTTCTGGCTCTTTTCCCATTACCAAGTTCCAAGACATTGCCTGAAGCCCTTCCCAAAACTGCCCCACTCTGAGCTCCCATATTACTTTGCTCCCCCCCTCCACTTTCATTATCATGGGATTTTAACTAGGTGTTAGGCAATCTGATTAAAATGATTCATACTAAGATGTGAATGACTAAGAGGTTTAGCCACCAGCAAGGGGGGGCATGGTATTTGAATTTTAAAAGAGGAACTTATTAACAAGTGAAATTCTAATTTACAAACTGTGTGTGGGAGACATCTCCTCCTTTTTTCACTTTGAGCCACCTGTATTTTTCTTTACCTACCAATGCTGGGCAACACAGTTTTAGGGGTAAAGCTGAGTGGAAGACTCCCTACTTTCTTAGGTTCCATTTTTCAAAGAGAGTAATTGCTTCCTATCTGGTCTCTGGTCACCCCCATGTCACCTTACCCCATCCTTTTGGTCATTGATCTTCAGTCTCTTGATAGCTCTTCTCCCCTAACCATCTGCCCCAGCCTTGTAACCTTTCCTGTGATTGGTTTATGACTAATGAAGTCTATATGCTTAACTCCTCCAATTAAGAAATATTACCTTAGAGGTTGTTCCTCCATGTAAACGGAGGTTTGAGCATGTAAGATCATTTGATTTCTGGAACAGCCTTTGGGACTTTGACAGAAAAAAATAGATTTTTACCACTTGCTTTTAGAAATTCTCCCCTACCTTCCTCTTGTGTAGAGCCCTAAGCAGCCTTTGAATTGGTGGGACAAAAACATGAAGGAGCTAGACTGGCTTCTTCTCTCTGAGGTCCTTTCCAGCTCGAAATCTGTGATTCTCTGTTTTTAAAAGGCAGTGCACATAGGAAAGAAGGGATAAAGGAAATGAAGATTGTTCATCTCTTTCTTTCCTTTCTCTGAGCCTTGCATCTCCCAACAAGAGACAGGAACAGAATCAGTTGCAGAATCCTTTATTTTTAGTGCAGTGGCATCTGCTAGTGACCCACCAGACCCGGAGAGAGGCTGATGAATGGCCGAGGGCACGTCACTTGGTTCGCTCGTGGTTGAGTTCATTTAGCACCTTTGCCTCTCAACTCCTTTATGGCTGATTTTAGCAGGAGCCAACGCTTGCTTATTGTTGTTGGCTGGGCTCTAACTGCAGAGGCTTGACGTGCAGACAGGTAGGCCTGGCTTTAAGCAAAATGGCTGGACAGAAGGATGATTTGGGAGGTGATTTTCTTAATTACAAAAGTATTTTTCCCTCTATTTAGTTCAGTTGGATGGAGATGTAGTCATCTGCTATGTGGAAAGGTCTATTCTAGGCCTGGAGGGATATACAAAGGTGGCTAAGACATGGATCCTGCCACTAGTTGCTTAGAATCTAGGGATAGGAGTTCCTAACCTGGGCTCTATGAACTTGGTTTAAAAAAATGATAACTCTATTTCAATAGAATTGGTTTCCTTTGTAATTCTACATTTTTTACACATTTAAAGACATTTTGAGAAAGGTTGTATAGATTTTATCAGACTGATAAAGGAGTTCAGGACATGGCTCCTGGCTACAAGGGGGAGGAGAGAAGATCCCCATGTACTGCGGGTGAAACTGTGATACTACTCAAGAGAGACGCTTTAACAAGGTCCTACGAGAATGCCAACGAGGGAGACAGTGAGGTTCAGTGGAAAGAAGGCCCTGGGTATACATTTAGCCTCCAATACTTAACACCTATGTGACCTCAGGCAAATTCCTTAACCTCTCTTGGTTTCACTTTCCTCGTTTGTAAACAAGGGCTTGGCCTAGATGTCCCTGAAGTTCCTTTCACCTTGTGAGCTATGATCCTTTGAAATCAGGGAAGGACTTCATGGATGAGCTGGTATTTATAAAAGTTTTTTAAACAGCCTCCCTCATTCCTAGTACATGTCTGTGCTTCATTTAAAGGTTTAAATTATTTGAGAGAAGATCAGTGAGCTCTTTTATTCCCCATATATAATGCAAAGATTGAATTTAGCCTTGTTCTTGCTTATTAGATGAAATCTGAATTAGCAGATTGTGGATTAATGAGTTATATTCTGGTAAAAATAAAGTGACCTGGCCCAACCTGGTTACTTCAGAAGCACAAACTCTGAGAGGGGGAAGGTCAGAGTGGTCAGAGGTCATCTAGTTAGTACAAGGTGTCCCTGACCAGGAATCCCATCTACAACACCTATACCACCTACTCGAAGGACCATAAGGTGGTCCATTTTCCACTCTTGATACTAAGTGAACTGATCCCTGCTTTAGAAAGGGGAGTTTTGGGAGACAACCTGATAGAGATTGATGGTAAGATCCATAAGCAAGGGGCACATTTGCTGGTCCATGGACCAAATAGCCATTTAGCATCATTTCCTCATCTCCCTTCATTACTTGATATAGCACCCTCTGGAGGTTAAAGTGCACAGCCTCAAATGAGAATCCCTCCAGGCACTGAGCCACCTTCCTGGTGGCATGGGCACCTGGTTCCTTTGTTGGGTACCAATCTAGCTCATCTGGCTGACTTCTGCAGTCCTCATTATGATAATATGTCTTGGGCTTTCCCATGCACTGTCCATTGGCACACAGCAGAATGGATCAATTAAACAGAGCAACCCATCCCCCTGAGGTCCCTTCATAGACATTAACACAATTATCATGTATCTTTTGAATCTTCTCTAGGGCAGCATTTCTCGATTTTTTTGGTCTCAAGATCCCTTTACTCTCGTAAAAGTTATTGAGAACCCTAAAGAGCTTTTGTTTATGTGAGTTATATAAATAGCATCTTAGTATTATTATGAAAATAGATTTGACCTCACAGACTCTCTGAAAGGGTCAGAGTTAGGTGGTCCCTAGACCATACTCTAAGAACTGCCACTCTAGGGTAAAGATCTCAAGATCCCAATATTACATGATTGGGAGGTCCCTTATTATTCTGGTCACCCTCCTTGAGATACCCTCCTGCTCATCAATGGCTTTCCAAAATGTAGTCTTTGATTTCCTGCCTTGGGAATTTTAAGGACATGTCTTTAAAACTGCCATATTAACATAATGTGGAAGTATATTTAACATGATTGTACATGTATAATCTATATCAGATTGCCGCCATCTTGGGGAGGGGGAAGGGAAGGGAGGGAGGGAGAAAAATTTGGAACTCAAAATCTTGCAGAGATGAATGTTGAAAACTATCTTTAAATGGAATTGGAAAGAAATAAAATACTATTAAGAAAAAAAAGAAACCTAGCATATTCCCAAGGTGCTTGTGAGACTGACTACTTCTGTGCTAAAGGACTATGGGGGGACCCTTCAGAGTCCCTGCTGATCTGAGCTGCCTCAGTGTCTTAGTCCACATTTGCTTCTCAAAGATATTACCATTTTGTTTGTAAAATGCTCCTATAAGAATTGAGCTCCAACAATCCCCAGTGGATGCTCTGTCCTTTGTGGGGAGGGTGTCAGTATTCTTCTTTCAGGGTATTTACGGTAACTGATCTGACTTGTTTTTTCTATTATTTTTTCTAGCCATACCAGAACATTTCCAAGGAGGTGTGTTCCCCTCCTCTCACACTATCTCATTTATCTGTGATGAAACCAATCAAAACTTGACAATTACTTTTATTTCTGCATCAGATGAGCAATGAGGCACAATTCAGACACTAGTGATGACATTGGAAAATATGCTAATGCAGTTAACTTCTCTTGATAAACACAGCAGTGCCACTTTAGCATTGTCCTTAAAATGGTTTTATTCAAGCTTTTGGTTTTTGTAGCAGTGGCATCGCTGGATGGCCCACTGCTCCCCCTCCCTGCCCCCCAAAAGCACCAAGAACCTAACACCAAAAACCTTCCCTTGTAATAAAATAGTTGAGCCAAACCAACTGCTACAGTGACATGCATCTTGAGTCTGAGGTCAAATTTGAATTCAGGTTTTCCTGACTCCAGGCCCAGTGCTGTGTGCACTCTGGCGCTTCCCAATTGCATCAGATACACACACAAAGTAGTGAAGGAGCTTACGTTCTAATGGGAGAGGTGGAAATTTTCATGTACGCCCATTTTTTTCTTGTTCAGTCTCTTCAATAAATACTAAATGGACACAAAGTAACTACAAAGTTGTTTTTTTTTTTGTGAGGAGAGGGCTGAGACAAGGCCTCCAATAGGCAGTTATGCTTGAACTGAGGCTTAAAAGGAGGTAAGGATTCCAAGTTGGAAAGGTAATGGTTTTCAACAAATCCAGAGTTATCTGTTGTGTAGTCGAATCTGATTTTGTGACCCCATTTGGGGTTTTCTTGACAGAGATACTGGAGTGGTTTGCCATTTCCTTCTCCAGCTCATTTAACAGATGAGGAAACTGAGACAAACAGGGTTAAGTGATTTGCACAAGGTCACGTTGCTAGTAAGTGTCTGAAGCTAGATTTGAACACAGGAAGAAGAGTCTTCCAGATTCCAGGCTCTGTAGCACCACTGAACTGCCCTTGCCTTTATCCCTTTATAATTTCAAGGTAGTCTTGGGATTGGCTCATCTCACTTCTTTATTTGCCTGTCTTTTGATGGGTAAAATTGAACACTTATACTCAGGAGATATGAGATAACAGATGCTTTTCGTACACTGTTTTCCCCATTTGGACCCCATAGGAATTCATTGTTGTAGTAGAGAAAGCGTTAGTGACTCAGAGTAATCATTGCCTGAAGTCGCACAGCTAGTATGTGTTGAAGGCAGAGTTCAAATCCAGATTTTGCCACTTCTAAGTGGAGGACTCTTGATAAAAGCTGACAGACAGACAGACACACACACACACACAAACAGAATTTCATTTGATCCTCAAAATTCTGTGAAGTAATGATAATGATAATCATAGTCACCATTTATAAAGAGATTTACAAAGCCACTTACATATGTTATTTCACTTGAGCCTCGCAATAACCCTGGGAGGTATGTGCTATTATTACCTCCATTTTACAAATGAAGGAAACTGAGGCAGAGAGAACTTTGGTGGCTCGCCTAGGGTCACTCATCTAGTAATTGTCTGAGGCAGGATTTTAGTTCGGGCCTTGCTGACTCCCAAGTCCAACATTCTATTTACTGTACCCCTGGTACAATGATGATGTAGGGACCTGTAATTTCAACTTCATATGGAGATAAAAATCTCCTTTCTCCAATGCAGGTGAGTATCTCCCATACTGCTTATGGTCTTAGAGTTGCCTTCTCTGCACCATGGACCATAGACATACACCACCATGCCCAAGTAGGACAGAAGTTCTTAGTCTAAGGTCACAGATATATTTCAAAGGGCCCATTTTAATGTGGATAGGGAAAAATTACATCTTTATTTTTACTAACCACTGACCAAAATTTAGCATTTCCTTTAATTATGAATGTGGGCCTCAAACATGATTCTGAGACAGGGTCTGTAGCTTTCACCAACCTGCCAAAGGGGCGAATCAAAAAAGGTCAAGACCTCCTGCTCTAGGATCAAATACAAGCCCCTTTGTGCGGCATTGTAGGGCCTTCACAACTTGGCCCCAACAATCTTTTCATGCCTATGTCCATGTCACTTCCCTTCATGTATACTCCTTTCTAGTACGTTGGTTTTCAGTTTTCCATAATGGTATAACCCTTCAGTTTAAATAAAACTTGGGCAGAATCCTCATAGTAAAATCCTCTAGAAATCTTATTTTTAATGCCTATTAACAAACAACATAAGGCTCATTAAAAAACAAGACAAAACAAACTTGGGATGTTTCAGGGTCCCTTGCAGCCCAGTTTGAAAAGCTGTGGTCTGGTCCAAATGGCCTTCATCCAGTTCCTCCTACACAGCAATCATTCCACCTCTCATCTTCATTCCTTTGCATTGCCTGGGATGCATTCCTTTCTCCCCCCCCCACTCTTTAGGATCTCACTTTTCCTTCAAGGCTCAGTTTAAGTGGTTGCTTCTTAATGTACCCCCTCTCCCAGCTTCTAGTCCTTCCCCTTCAAATTATTTTCTCTGTACTTTGCACATCCCTTTATATCTATACCGAGTGTCCCCAAAGTCTTAGTGTAGTTTTAAGAAATTAAGATTTAAAGCCACACTAAGAGATACCCTGTATATTATCTCCTTTGGAGTCACCTTGTATGTTGGCTCTTTTTGTTATTTTCTAAGTTCCTTCACTTGTCTCTTTGTATCCCCAACACCCAGGACAGTGGTTGGCGCATAGGAGATTCTTAATAAATACGTTTTGATTGATCTCCATTTTTTCTAGAAGGGGAGACTGAGGCCCAGTGAAGGGAAGTAACTTGCCAAGATCAAGGTCATGGCTTCATCTGCTCCAGTCCTCCTCCATTGGCTATCTGTGGCACAGAAGTGTCCTTGAATTCCCAAAGACTATGCCAACACAAGTCCTGGCAGTGCCTTCTTGACTGGTGAAGCATTGAGCATAGGGCAGCTACCTCTGGACTGTGGGTGGTGGTGGTGGGGTTTTAGTCATCTGAGGCCCATACTAGCTGAGTCTGGATAGGTTCCTGACCTGCGTTTGAAATTCAGCTCTGGTACTTGGTGGCTGTGTGACCTTGGGTAAATGCCTTCCCACTCTCAGGGCTGCAGTTTGCACACTGTTAAAATGATGGGGGTCCTCCCAGCTCTGACTTTCTCTGATCTTACAATTAGTAGGTAGGTATCCAGGTTTAATCATGGCAAATCATGAAGCCCCTTATTAAGGTCTGCATCCACGGAGGGTCCATTGTCCCTTTGAGACCACAGGGCCTTGGAATGTTGAAGAAGAGTATAACCCCATTCATTCGAATTGCTGGCAGAGGTGAAAAGAATTCCAATCAATGGAAAGTGGGAATTCCAAAGCAGACACGGGCAATTTCAACGCTCTCAGGTAGATGAGAGTGCATGAGTTCATGCCTAACTATGTCTGGCTACTGCAAGGCCTGCTTTATTGAACAGGAAAGACTCGTTTGTAATTCGTGTATTGATTGCTTGCATGCAAATGGTTGCTGCTAAAGCCCTTTTTTAATGTGATAGAAACTGGGCTTATTTTCCCATGTAGCTTAAACATCCCTCTGAAACTTGCCTTTATGCCCTTAATTTGCTTTAGCAACCCCTCTTCTCATAGCTAAAGCAAAACCAGGTCCATGCTAGATTTAGGAGCCCTGCATCAGTAGGCCCTGAATTAATGAGGCTTGAGCTAGCTAGAAGTCAAGGCAGCATAGTGGAGTATATAGAATACAGGGTTTGGAGTCAGGAGGTTCGGAGTTCAAATTTTGACCTAAATACTTATTAGCTATTTAACACTTAAACACTTATTAGCTCACTATGGACAAGTGAGTTAACTTCTCTGGGCCTCAGATTCCTCATGTATAAAATGAGAGAGTTTGGGTTTGGTGACCCTCAGACATCAGTTTTAGCTCTAAATATATGACCTGTGATCCTTCCTTTCTCAACTTTCTGTGTGACCCTGGGTGAGTCACTTAACCATTATGATGCCTTGAACAACTGTCTAGGACTTAGCTTAGAATTAGATTATTAGATTAGATTAGAATTAGATTAGAATATACATTTGAAGAAGAAGCTTCCATACTGGGAAACAGAGTCATAGATTTTTCCCATATTCACCTATTTAGTTATCCTATTAAGAAACAAAAGGATGGAGTTGGACCATGCTCTAAGGCGGCAAAGTTCATCTTTTTGAGCCATAGACTTTCAGAGCTGGAAGGTTCTGATGTTCCCTCATTTCCTGCATGGAGAAGCTGAATCTCATGGGGGAGGGGAGGGGCAGTAGAAGGTTCCTTGCTGTAATCGTACAGCAAGTTGGTGGCAGAGTTAGCACTAGTCCCCAGATCTCTGCCCATCACAGACAGCCAAGGAATAAAAAATAAGCAGAGATAATAGTGCACTATAGCCCCACAAAGACTCCTGGGATATTTCATTCGATTGCTCCAGTTGAAAAAGGAGATCTCTTTGAAATCAAGAAATGGAATAGAGAACTGAAGAAAGAGATGTTTTGCTAATTCTGTACTACCACTTTGACCTCATGTGGGGAATTTTTTTCAACTTTAAAACCAAAGATTTTTTTCTCCTGAAGGCTTTTTGTGCTGTTGGCTAGAAACCAAAATTCTGAGCTTAAAATCACCAAATGCATCCCCCAGGAAGGAGCAGGGCAGCCAGAATTGTATTATATTGAAGTCATTTCTTCTGTGCTCCCAAATACATTAGAGGAGGCGGGCTCGCCACTGCAGGCCTCCAGCAATTGCAATCAGAAAATTGGACCAGCAGCCTTTTTGCATGTTGGCATCCTCTCCATTTGGAAGTATGCACATTAGACACATGGTAGTTGAAAGTGTTGAACTGGATCTGACTTGGGAGGGGTCTTTTCTTGATACAGAACTGAGGAGTGGCCTTCTTTGTCCCCAGGAAAGAACAAAAAAACTCTCTGTGTCTGGATGGTAGACTTGTGCCCCCTAAAACCCATGGCATTAGTGCAATCACCTGCAACCTGGCCAGGGTTGAGGGCTGTTTCTTTCATGTAGCCCCTGTTCTTGTTCTGGTAGTGGGTGACTCACCATCAGGGGTTTAGTAGCTCTTGTGCAAACTCTTAAATTATTGTGGAGGAGGATTCATATTAGTGCTAGTGGGTGCACACCCTTGTTTTCTGCCTCCTTCAACAGCTACTGTGTTTAACTTTTCTTATTCTCTCCTGGAAAAGAACAGAACAAATGGAAAATGGAGTTCCAGATGCCCACAGCTGTGCCATAGACATCTAGGGGGATGAGGAATTCAGAATAACCTGGAATCTATCCTTTGTCTTTTCTTATCCCTTTTTCTTCTTCTTGGAATGGTCACCTTCTCTCCCTTTTTCATTTTCCCTTGTAGACTTTACACCCATTCTTCTAATAGCTCCATCTCCACTGAACTTCTGTCACTCCCTTCTGGTGGTGGTCTTGGTCTTGCCCTCAACCGATCTTCCAGAATCAGCATCCTTCTCTCATTTACTTATTCTCCTTCTCTTATTTTCTCCCCTGTTGTGTCTCATCAGCCCCAACCAGACTTTAAGCTCCCTGAGGACAAAGTTTATATCTTATCTAGCTCTGCATCTTTCCCAGTGCCTAACATGGTGCATTGCATGTAGCAGTATCAATAGACATGTGATGAATGAGCTGTAGTACATCCCACTTGCCAGTTACTATACAAAATAGAATGGCAGAGAGTTCTATGAGAGAATAAGTTTCTGGTTTATTTGAAAAACAGGCTTTTTGTCACCTCAGTTTTGTCTGCTGTTGCACTTCCCTATTGGCTTTAGTTAAGCCCTCATTAGCCATCTGAACATAGAAAAAGACTTTTTTTTCCTTTGTGAAAATTGCTCAGCCATAGAACAACTTTACCAATCTTTATCAACTTCTTGCAGAATTAGTGATGCTCTGACTTGAAACAACACGTTGTGTTCAGAATCTCCCATAATTCCAATGATTTAATTTCACTACTTCCCCCCATCCCAAGCAAACATGAAGAAGATTTGATATTGACAAATAAAAGATAATGTACTGTGAAACTGACAAGGCAGAAACAGCGGGAGAGCTCAGATTTCTGCTCTGTTGTCGCTGTTCAGTGATGGAAAGAGTACTGAAACCTTAACGCCATGTGAACTACAACAATGAGCAATTTTGATAGAAGTAGTCTTCCTTCAATTTATTTACCATAGCAAAGACTGATTGTTCCATGGTTTGGAAATGATTCCGTAAATAACACTGAAGAAATTGATGACCCTCCCTCTCGAGGCAGCGCTCATGGAGCTTAACCCATTCTTTCAGAAGCAAAGGTCCTGACAAAACGATTGATGGGACTCCCATTCATGGTGTGCAGCCTGCTGAATAAGGCCCTCTGTGGCTGGTCTGGGTGGCAGGTGATTATCTCTGGACTGGTCCTGTCCCATTTGTTGGCACCATGAAGCTTGATTTTTTTAGGGAAGCTCTTACCCCCTTGGTATGTTCTGGATATTATTGTGGCTGGTTAGCAAAGGCATCCAGTGCCCCAGTACTGCTTCACACTCCCCTGGGTCTTTGTTTTCTCATCACTTCCCCACAGGCTAGTCTGAAACCTACTAGAGGCTTCAGACTCTCTTAACACTGTGCCTCAATAGAGAATGAATAACAGGGCAGTAGAGGACCAAAAAGGTCTGGCTTTGAGGTCACACAAGCTGAGCTGGTTTTGAATCCTGGTTTTGCTGCTTACCACTTGTGTGACCTTGGGCAAGTTACTTCAGTGCTCTAGTGATCCCTAAGGCCTCTTTCAGCTCTGATACTTTTTGATCCTAAGTGACAACAGCAGAGAGTAACAGTGCTGGAGAGAAAGAGGCACACTTGTGATTGTGGTGCCCCAGAACAGCCTGATGACAGAGAAGAAGTGAAAATTCTTGTGGTTCAGTTCCTGGCTCTGTCACTCTCTGGGCCTCAGTTTACTCATTTAGACCTTAAAAGGATTGGACTAGATGGACTATAAGACCTCTTCTATTTTTCCCCAATTCTTTTTTGTTCATTCAGACCTTAATAAACATCAGTTAAAGTGAACACACACGAGAATAGAAAAAGAGGATTTATACATGAAACGTCATATTTCTATCCTTGTAGATATCCTATGTATTACTTTCTTTTAAGTATAAAATAAATTCAGAATGTCACTTTCAAAGCTGTCCTACTTGTCTGTGCTTCTTTAAAATCTCCTTTAACTCGAGATCTGTGATCCTGTAATCTAGTCATGAAGAAACAGAAGATAGGACAACTCTGCTGTCTGGATAAGAGGTGGTGATGATGGCAGTGTGTGTGTGTGTGTGTTTGGGGGTAAGATGGAAAAAATAGCCCCAACCCCAATTATACTGATGTTATTAATATACATGCACATTTATATGTATATAAGTATCTACTGTGTGTGTAAAGTAGATATATTCCATCAGTAGCCATTAACGGTTAGCAATAAGAGTTAGGTTGAAGATGTTTTTCTTCTAATGAACCTGGGAAGGATCTTCAGCTTAATCCACAGTGATAAGAATGAGATTGGTTTAACCATCCACACTGGACAAACAAAATGGGTAAAGAAAGCATATCGACATCCATATAGACTGATATGCAACTGAAAGTCAGCCCATTGGGTTAGTTTCTCAGTGGCTGTGGGACTGCTGCTGTAGACAGTGAGCTAGACATAGAACTGACTAGGAGGTAGATGAGAGAAGGCTGGCTGGCATTTGAGGAGATGCACAGCCCTTTCAAGGATCCCAGGCTACTTAGTGCCTTCTGTAAAGGCCTATCTCTTTAGAACTGATATGCTCATGTTTTTAAAATTTATTTTATTTTATTTTCTACTTCACAAGCATTTATTTTTTTTTCTCCTAACTGCTGAAGAAAAATAAAATCCTTATAACCAAGATCTTGCACCCTAAGTCCCTTTAGCACTCTGAGCCTCAGTTTCCTTCCATGTAAAACAAAGAGGTTGTACTATATGTTCTCAAAGGTCCTTTCCAGCCTAAGTCTATGATCCTGTGACTTAAAGGCTAAAAGAGGGATTAGAAGGTATCCATTCTCTTGTCCATTGGGTAGTGTTCCTTCTTGAATATCTTTGATCCCTAGGCTACTCTCAGAGCACTGATGCCAGCCTCTGTGGCATCCTCACCACCACCCCCTCCCATTTTTCTTTCCTTCTCACTTGGTTTATAATATTTGGAAAGGGTTTCTGAGGGCTCTTTTGGTAAGCCACTATTTTTTTTCAGTCAACTTACCCCTCTTCCTTCTGCTTCCTTTGAGATCTATGAATAATTACTTAGTGTCTCCTGGGCAGGTAGCCCCAAGGTAGGGGCAAGAGCATGAGCCTATATTTAGAATGGATGACCATAATGCTGAGGCTTTCTGAATTTTAAGATGCCACAAGTGATTCTCTCACATTGATTGAAGTCACTAGGGGGACTTCGCATGGAAGATGTTGATCCTTGCTTACATAGGAAGAAAATTGTGATTTATTTTTTTAAAAGGTGGCTGAGTCTTTTTGCTGATTCAGTCAGTCCAAGTTAAGGCAGGGGACATAAAAGGCTCCAGAACACTGTAGCATAATTGAATTCCTGTGTCTTGCCAGCAATCAGCATATAAAGTAGGGGCTAACTGCAATGGCTTTGTGGCAAAGGAAGAAAGAGGGAAATTAACTGTGATTACAGATTGCCCACCAAAATGATGATGACACTCAGATTCTGCAGCTTCAGATTGGGCGAAACACATGGCCTGGGGCAGCATTTGCTCTCCCTGGCACTGGCTTGTTCTTTGTCTCAAGTCCTTAGTGAGAGAGCTAAAGACAGAGAGTGAATTTGGGGGCTGACAATTACATTCTGGCTTGGCTCTCCTTTCCTTTGAGGTGGGAGGATTTCAAACTTTACACGTGTGAAAAGTCCTGGCAAAATTGATGGTGCTGGATGTTCATTGCTTTTTTCTACCTATAATTTTCACCCTTGAAATTGTTTAGGTGCTGTATGAAAAGGACAATCTCTTTGGCAGTAGAGTGTCTGGAGAGGATAGGTGTGTTTTTAAGAATCAAAGGAATTCTTTGAAGTCTTCAATTTACTTACGAGCTTGTTCAGCTGTGTATTCTAACCGATGTCTCTGTCTCCCTTCCTTCTCTTCCCACTGTCATCACTCAAGACCCATTGAGCCTAAAGGGACTTTAGAGTTCATGTATCTAACACCCTTATTTTACAGAAGAGGAAAGTGAGGGTCAGAGATGGGAAGTGGCTTCCCCAGGGTCACACAACTAGCTAGGGGCACAGTTCTTGATCAGAACATGGGCCTACCGATTCCTAGTCCATTGCTTATTTTACCCGCCTCCTAACTGGTCTGCTTGCCTCCAGCCCACTACCTCCCCTCCCCTGCCACTTGTCTAACACAATACATCTTGCTTAAAAAGAAGAAAAAACATTTTCTTCATATAGTTCCCCTGTCAAAAACCCTCGATGCCTCCCTGTTCCTGTAGGACAAGTTCGAGTTTTTCAGTCTAGCATTTAAGGGCCCTTGCTCACCTTTCTGATTTTATTTCTTACTACTCCCCGAGCAGAATCTTCTCTCATCCAAGTGATCTGGAGAACATGCCATCCAAGTTATAGCTTCCATGCTTTTGCTCACGTTTATTCCTCTTCTTACGGCTCTTTTCCTAGTCTCCATCTTCTCCATTGAACTGAATCTTACCCAGATTTCCAGTTCCAGCTCCCCAAAGCCTCCTTTGCATGTCCTTCCTACATCATTCTACCCTTCCCATGAATTCCTAGGATGCTTAGTGTTAGTCTCTTCTCATTGGGCACTTTTCTAAGGCTTTGTGCTTTTCTAACTTTGAAAATCTATGTCATCGTCTCTGTCTGCATTTAATTTAATGCTCTTCAAACTAGCCCATAGGCTTCTTAAAGGCAGAGCCTAGAACCACTTTTTGGTATCCCTTACAACAGAGGGATATACTAGTCAGTTCAACAAGCATTTATTAAGTGCCTTCTATATGCCAAGGAGTTTGCTAAACTCTGGAGTTACAAAGACACACATACACATGCATACACACACGCATACACACAAACATGCACATAAACACTGTTCCTGCCTCAAGAAGCAGGAGACAGAATGTAAACAACTAGGTTATATACAAGATATCTACAGAGTAGATGGAAGAGGGTTTGAGAAGAGAAGACAGCTGAGGTGGGGTGATGAGCAGGAAAGGCCTCCTGGAGTAAGTTGGATTTGAACTAAGCCTTGGGAAATAAGGAGGGTATGGTATTCTCAGTATGGAGGATAGTCATTGCAGAGGAGAGTAGAAGGGAGATATATTGTGGTTGAGGAACCAACCAATGAAGCTGGATCACAGTGAATGGAGAAGAGGAAAATTTGAGAAGACAAGGAATGTTGGAAGGGGTCCAATTATGAAAAGATTCAAATATTGAAGTGATTTATATTTGATGCTGGAGGTAATAGGGAGCCACTGGAGTTTTTTGAGCAAGGTTGGAGTGGGGAGACATGGTCAGACTTGTACTTTGGCAGCCAAGTGGAGGTAGAACAACCAATTATTTGGCTATTTCAGTAGTCTGGGTGAGAGATGATGAGACCTTGGACTAGGATGTTGGCTGTGTTTTTGGAAAGGAGGTGATGTATCTGAGAGATGTAAAGGCAGAAAACACAGGACTTGGTGACAAATTGGATATGTGATGTGAGTGAAAGTGAGGAAGAATTCAGGGATGTCATTGAGGTTGCGAGTCTGGTAGACTGACAGTGCTCTCAAAGGTAATAGGGAAGTTGGGAATAAGGGAGACTTTGGGAGGAATGGTAATGAATTTTGTTTTAGACATGTTCAGTTTGAGATACCTATGAGACAACCAGTTGGAGAAGGATGTCTTAGATGCTCAATGCATATTGCAGATTTGATGACTGATTGATACTGCATAGGAAAAGAGACCTTCCTAGGTCTCATAGAAAATCTTCTGGTTAAGTGCTTTTCCATTCCTGGCCCAGAAAATGATTAGTAGTAGAATTTGCAAGTCTCCCAGTCCAGTCATGTGCTCTGGGAAATTTATATCTTGATTTGTGAGAACCTGTCGCTGCCAGCCAATTTTGGCTGGTGAGAACGGATGTAAAGATTCATTTGAGACTGCGGTGTTGTTGTATGGGGTTTGTTTGACTCCTCATCAAACTGTCCCCAGAGATTTCTAGTGTCTTAGGATAGTGGCATTTGGATCTAGCTTCTTTTCCTTGATGGCTTCCTTTTTCAGAGTTCATTGTCTCTTCCTTGAATCCATGTCTCTCTTGCCTCTCTGTCTTTGCAGTGGCTCTCCCCTTTCCCTGATCCCTGGAATGCCCTCCCTCATCACCTCTACCTCTTGGAATTCTGAGCTCTCTTGAAGACAGGAAACCTTTCATGGTCCTCTTAGCTGACAGTGTTTCCCCTCCTCCCCCCAATCACTTTGTGTATATTTCGTATTGACTTATTTTTAAGTGTACATATTATTTCCCTTCCAGAAGAGTGTAAGTTCTTTGAGGGTGGGGGTATTTTGTCTTTGCATCCTTAGCATGGAGTGCAGTACCTAATACTCAGAAAATGTTCTAAGAAATGCCTGGTAAATTGAAATGAAAAGTAGTAAACCCGGTTAGGGGTAATTCTCTTCCCTCCCAAATGGGTAGAAATGAGATTAAAAGAAGGTAGAGACCAGAAAGAGAAGTTGAGGGAAAAACGCTATTAGGGGAGAAAGAAAAGGTGAAGGAAGAAATAGAAAACAAAACAATAAAAGGAAAGAGAATAGAAGAAGTTGAAATACAAGAGAATGAAAGGAAAAGTGACATTGATTTCTTTAGTTACCAGTAAAGCACTCTGCCCTCAGTCCTCCTATGACCTCATGACTTTAACTAAGGAGAACACCTCCCCATCTAAGTGAATGCAACTTACTACTAACCAGTGACCTTGGAATTACCCTAAACTGAGCCCCTGAACCTGAAAATTAATTGCCTCCAGCTTTGATTGGCTCACGGTGTGGTCTTTAGGAAGAAAAGCAATTTTTCAATCTCTCGTGAAACTGCATGTGATTTTGTGATCCAATGAAGAATTTAAAAAGCACATTTAAATGAGTGAGAAATATTAAGTCATTTTCTATTTCTGCTCCCTAATCATATCTTTTTCCTACTGGATCTATTGACAATGCACTGGGGCAAAGCCCTAGACTAGGTGGCCTATTGGGATGGTCTGCATTTAAGAAAGAGCCAGCTTAAGCTAGCTTTGCAGTGACACTGGAGTTTGGGAAGGCAATGAAAAGGACAATGAACTCTTATTCCCCTTTTAGAAGTTTATGAATCAGCTACGTGTCAAAGCAATATCACAATCACAAGGTAGGAAAGCAAATCCTTTTGTTTTTCTTGTCGTTAAAATGTTAACTGTTCAGTTCATTTGAAAATGGCACATTCAAAAGAAAACAATTACCCTCTTCTTTGATGCCTTCTTGGGCCTACTCAGTAAGCTGTCTAAAAATGTACACACTGGTTTTATTCACATTTTTGGTGTTCGAAAAATGAATCTGATTGAGATATGAGTGAATACATTTTAAAAATAATCCAAATGAACAAAAGATAATCTTAGAGACAAAACTTGTATGGAAGTAGTAGTCTTGGTGTGCATCTCTATTACTATCATGTGAGTCTAATAAGATTGAAGGTTGGACTGGATGACCTTTGAAGGTCTCTCCCAGTGCTAAACCTGTCACCCCTTGATCTTAAGTGGAAGGGTAAACTTTGGTTTGACTTGCATTTGTTGGCTTCTGCTGTTGCTCTGTGCTGGTGAGGTGAGTTTATAATTAGACAGTGAAATCTATTGGGCATTGAAATTGGGTCTGCTTTAGTCATTAAGTCAATAATTACCTTTCTGCTCTTTTTTTGTTGTTTTAATACTCTTTCTGTACTTCCTTTGGTAGTCTGAGAGAGACATTTTTAATCCAGTAGTCATTTTGTTTTTCTTTTGGTAAATCATTTATAGTTTAGAAAGCTTCACTTTCTGAGATTTGGTTGGTCATGATCTCTATTGCTTGTTTGTCAATTGAGGACTTTTACATTTCATAAGTAATCATCCCTTTTCTTCTGTTGGTTAGCAAAACCAAAAATGGTTTTGCTAGCATCTAAGTGTGGATTACTGATTCTGATAATTCATTTACTCTGGTCATTGTGAATTTGACTAGTTGAGTTTTGAATTTGCTATTGTGATTTTCTTCTCCTTTTTGAAAAAACAAAGTTTATCCATTTTGTTAGTCTTTAAGATATAGCTCATAGTTTTGTGTACCATTTCTGTAGTTGTCTCTTTTTCATAATTTTTTTCTTTTATGATTATTTTGGTGTTGTTACCATGTTGATTTTCTAGTAAAAATTGTGTGTAATAACCTTTTTCAAGAACAGAGAACAATGAAGCATTCACATTGCAGAGGGCCTCAGTGAAGATGATTTAAAAAACCCAATGACCAAAAATTCAGAACTGTGAGATCACTACGAAATCCATGATGAGGTTCAGTGTTGAATTGTGAGGGAGAGCATATCAGCAATATGGTGATACTATTTAAATTATGCAGTTCAGTTCCACTCAACAGGCATTTTTAAAGTGCCCACTGTGGGCAAAACACACGGCTATATGCCTGAGGGTGGGATACACATTTTAGATCCGACATGCTTCCTGCTCTCGTGGAGCTTATAATCAATTGGGGCATAAGACATAAAGACAGGTTAGTATTATATACCATTTACATGCTAAACATATTTGAGAGTTGTACATTATGTGTTTTGTGGGGTTCCAGGGAATAGTCATTACTGAGACAGGATTGTGTGACTCTGATTTCTTTTAAGGGGGTGCAGCACAGACCTGTGATTTCATTGGTCATAAGTTCTGGGAAATCTCAGTGTAGAAATGCCCTCTACCAAATGCCCATTGCTAACTACTTTGTAACTCATAGTCTTGTAAAGATGCCTGGTGCCCCGAGAGGTTAAGTCTGTAGTAAGAGGTAAGACTTGAACTCAGGTCTTGATGACTCCAGAGTTGGGTGTTTAACAATTATTCCATGCTGCCTGTCAACTCTGAAATGGGAAAGCTTGAGCAATATCTTCCTGTGTCTTTTATCACAGTCAAGTTTTACATCTCAGCCTGCTCATCGGTGTGCTCCACAGTGACAGGTGCAACTACATTGTCACTTAGAGTGTCATTTAGACACTAAGACTTTTCTCTTTATTCACTAAGGTATACAAGGGCAATAGCACTGGAAATGGATATGGATATGGAACTTGCTTGAAGATAATATTGTGGGTGTCATTGGTGTCTGATATGGAAGGGAGCCAAGTTTATCTGATTTAGAACTGGAAAGGGAGATGAACCAGCCCAACCCATTCACTTTACTGAGGATACTGAAGCCCAGACAAGGAAATGACTTGGCCAGGGTCACATGGGTAGCAAGTATTAGAGGAAGGGTTCAAACCCAGGATGTCTGAGGCCAAATTTAGTGCCCTTTTGTACTGAAAAGCATAATTTGTGATAGTGGATGGGACTGAGAACGGGGAGAGTATTGATAATAGGGGCTGGCATATGAAAGCCAGTTGGTGGTAGACTTTGGGAGTATACTAAAGGAAGTTAGAGAGCCACTGATAGATGAAGCCCAATTCTTTTACTTGTATAAGGAAGGTTCCAAAGTGTCTAAGATAGTTCAGTAGGGTGAGAATTCTGTTTCCCCTTTGGTAAGAGTGGCTACTGGAGAATGTCCTCAGTTTTGCAGCTTTGGAGGGCATATTGGGATCAGAAGATGAGCTGTTGATTTTAGAAGACTTCTTATTGGTTTTGGTTGCTTTCTCTGATGGATCATAAGGGGACCCAGGGAAGAACAAAATGAAGAATGAAGGAAAGAATGAAGCAAGGAAAGAAATGAACAAGGGGAGATGGAATTATTTTAACAAGATGACCCAGAATATAAGAGAAAGAGAGGAGAAGAGAGGGAAGTAGACAGTATATAAATAAGCTTAATGAATGCTTGTGAAAGGAATGGCAAAGTGAATTCTAAAAAATTTAAGAGGCTATAATGGTGGTCTTAGATTTCTCTTATTTAATGTATTGAAAGATGAAAACATTTTAATAACAGATTTTGGCTTTACAGCTCAATTTTGTTACAATGATTTTTCATCATATCCCGTCAGTAGAATTGGAAACTGTGGTGCAATTTTTTAATATTGCTATTCCTACACACTTGCATGTTACTCACATTCAAACATTCTCTTGTGTATGATGGTGCAGTGATATGTTTATATTATAAGCTAAAAGAAGTTCTTCATCAGTTTATCCAAAGGGGAGAAGACTATAAGAAATGTGTTTTTGTGGTCCTCAGGTAGTTGATTTTATCTTTATAGCCCACTGTGCTTTATGGTTTACAGAATGCTTTCGACATCACAGCCTTGGAAGATGACAGTATTAAGTATTATGAGCCTCATTCTACAGATGAGTAAACTAAGGCTCAGAGAAATCACAGGGACACAGTCATTGCTTTTCTGGAAGAGATTATGGAGATCATGAAGTCCAACCCAGTCATTTTACACATGAGCAGGTGACATAAGTAAGTTTCTCAAGGTCACACAGCAACTACCTGCCAACCAGCTGCCACCATCAACACAGCTGAAGCAGCAAGGCACACTGAGAGACAAGAGGTGACACTGCCAGGAGGGTCAAATCACTGCTACCATCTTGACCACAACCTGTCCTCAGACCTCAATAAAGACAGCCCAAGACTTGATGCCTAAGAGCCTTGGGAATAGAAGCAGTGCCAAGATCACCAACCCTGCTTCCAGCCTGTACTTCAACTATCTTTGAGTGGAACAGCTTTTAAGGAGAAGGGACCTGCCATCATTATCACCACCACCACCACCACCACCACCATCACCACCACCACCACCACCAACAACTGTCAAACAGGTGCTACCAATAGACAAATAACTCCAAGAGCCTCAAGAATACCAGTGCTGCTCAAACTATGAGCTCTGCTTTTACTTTCATTCCTGTGGCTATCTTGAGCAATGACTGTTATGGAGATTCATCTTTGCAGGTACTGCAGCCTCTGCCTCATCAGCAACCACAGCTAATGAAGACCCAGTAAAGAAAAGTCTCGCCACCAAATCTTTGGCACTACCAAATGGTTCAACTTCAAAAATGGATGTGATATTATCTATGGAGATAACATTAAAGAAGAGATATCACCATCTACTTTGCCACTGTACCCTAAGGACCAAGTCTATCTGACTTGTAGCTGAAACCTCCTCTGTGCATTTTCTCCCCCCGCCCCACCTTAGGAACATGAGTTCCATGAGGATGAGGGCTTTCTTACTTTTTTATTTGTATCATCAATGTCTTTCACATTTTAAATGCTTAATAAATGCTTTAAAATTAATTAATCTGTCCGTGAATCTGTTCATTCCTTCATTCCACTGCCTTAACTGAGAACATGACCTTCCTAAAGTTACATAGCTAGTAACTTTCAGAGCCACAATTTGAATCCAGATCTCCTGACTCGAGGTTAAGTGTTCTTTCTATTACAGTAACCCACAAATTGGGGCCCTCAACTCCCTGGGCCCTAACTCTTATTACTTCTGAGCTTAGATTAGGGGGCTTAGCTCTTGATTAGATGGTTTTATTGACAAAACTTCAAGAACCCTGTTTACAAAGGACTTGACTGGATTTACAGTCTTGGCATCCTGACTGAATTAGGAGGAAAAATCAATAGCAGAATGTGTTCATGGGCTTAAGTGAAACCGCATGTGTATCTGTACACTGTAGTCTCAGGCTTATTAATTTCGGCATGAAATCATATGTTACATAGCATTTGGCCCTCCAGCATTTTGTGTTTATGAAGTGCACTGTCTTCCTGTTGTATAAGTTTGGAAAGTGTAGAATTTTGTAGCTCATTTCCTCTCCAGGCAATATGTGCTATGTCCATTACAGACTCAGCTATAGCTTTATTTGAGTCCAGTTTGTCAACCCTTGCATGCCGATTTTTGCAGCCATTTTAAATTTAGTTCCAAAGCTGGTTATTAAGCAGTGTCCCTGGGCAAAGCCCTGTGCTCTGTGCTATGAATGCTATGAATACCAAGATAAATAAATTTGAATCCCTGCCATCAAGGGGCTTATACTCTATTTTCTGGTCCTCATGCCTCATTTGTATACAGATCTCTGACTCGGAGTTCTGCAAAGATCAGAATTTTTGTCATGGTTTCAGTCATGGAGAAGCAATGCTATGTAAGGTTTAGCTTCTTAGTGACATCCTTGATCCATTTCAAAATTGGGTAGGACCAATCTGGGATACTTATTGCTACATCCTTGAGTTAGCATGTCCTCTTTTTTACACATTGCCCAAATTTATGATATTGTAGGTATTGGTAATGAATTACGTGAATTGCTCTGGGACATACAGCTTGTAAGTGTCTGAGATCAGATTTGAGCTCAGGAAGATGAGTTTTCTTCACTCTAGGCCCAGAGCTCTGTCCACTGTGCCACCTAGCTGACTTATCTTAGAAGACAGGCAGAGACAATTTCTGAGGGCATTTTGCTTCCTCCCTGTGGCTTTTACTCTCAGTTCGTTCTGTTCTCAGGCAGTGATAAGCCCAAGGTATCCTCTTAGCTATTGCCCCTTTCTTTTTAACATCACTTCAGATTTTGTTTGATCATATCTGGGTGCTATTCACTGAGTTCATCTTTCTTTGGGCCACCCTACTTTAACTCACTAGCTGCATTGGGAATTTGGGACTTGTTTTCTTTTATTTCTTCCTCCTCATGTTCAAGTGGTGTCTGGTCTACTTAAGGGCCCCAGTAATCATTGCCTTGATGCAGCTGGAAAGACAGCCACCGACATCGAGTTTGCTCTTGCCATTTAAAGTTGACTCATTAGGAAGCTGGTCCAGAAATGTGGAAGGCCACCTTGAGAAGTTCCACATGTGAGGTGGATAGTACTATTAATTCTAAGAGTCAACTTAAGGAAGACTTGGACCAGAAGCAGAGAGACAGTGTAGAGAGAGCCAGCCATGAAGTCAGGAAGATTCAGGTTCGAGTCTTTTATCTGATACCAACTGGCTATGTGACCCTGAGCAAGTCTCTTAACCTCTGAGTGCCCCCAGACAACTCTCTAAGATAAGAATTTGGGATGGAATTGTTGATCCATATTTGTTGGGTAAGTTTTCACTTTGGAAGTTCTCCACACTAGTGAAAGCTTTGGTCTGGACCAAACAACCAAAGAGTTTTCCATTATTGCAGAGAAAACTTTATTAGTTTGCTTCCCAGAAGATGTGTGGATTGACGTGATGGGAGTATGTTCAATAGCAGCCTGCTGCCAAGGTAACCAAATGGAGTGGCAGCAGGAAGCTCCAGATGGCCAGTGAAGAACGTAGGCTAGCCCAGAGGATTCCCCTAGGGCTGGGTCACAGGAGCTTTTTCTGCTTCTGGGAGAGAATTCATCTGTGGCTCAATGCTTACCCTGCAGAATATTGCAAAGCTGTTGAATTTGTACACCTGCATCAACATATGTTTTCTAGGGGCATTGCGATTTGCATAGAGAACTTTCTGAATGTCTATCTTAGAGATTTCTGAAGGGTAGAGAGTAGAAGAGTCTTCTTGGAGACTTGAGTCTCAAGTGCTCACCAGCTTTCATGATTATTCTTGAGTTCTAGAATCTAGTTATGTTCAGGAGTCCTCTTTCATACATCTACTATCCATCTCATTGATTTGTTGATGAGATAATGGATGGCAAAGGCTTTGAGGCAATTGAAGTATTAAAGAAATGAAAGAAGTATTAAAGAAATGAAATATGAGTCCTTGTTATTTTCTTCTCCCTCACTCTCCCCTCCTACCCATGCCTACTGTGTACCAGGTACTTAGTCAGCATTTGATGAATGAATGTTCTATTCCATCATTGAAAGTGAAAGGATTGAATATGATGCCATAACCATGAGCTTTACATCATGAAACTATCTTAAAAAATTTATCAGGGCAAGCTGACTTAAGTAGATACCACTGTACAATGGCCAGACTGTGAATTTAGAGTCATAGGCCCTGGTTTCAAATCCTCACTCTATTTAATACCAGTCAGACCTTGGGAAGTCAAAGGTATAGAAAGAAGAATGGCCTTTGGACTCAAGACACTAGGTTCTTAGTCCCAATTTTGGTGATAATTTGCCATGTAGCCTTGGGCAAGACATCTCACCTCCCTGGGCCTCAGTTTCCTCAGTTGTAAAACCAGGGAATTATACTATATAATCTCTTAAGTCTTTCAGGAATAAAAATGCTCTTCTTTGTTATATAAATATCACTGATTTGCATTCATTAATGCAGTGGAAAATTAGTTTATCAGATTAGTTGTCACTTGTCAATTCAAGTCAATTAACATTTATTAAGGACTTGCTCAGTACATGGATACAGACACAATGTGAAGATAAGATATAACACAGACATTATTGTTGAGAAACATCCCATCCAATGGGAAATGATATGACAACAAAGCTCTAAGGGACAATGAGATGAATGTAGAGGGGAGATCTGGGTAAAGAGCTAGGAGCAGTTTGAGGAGAGTCAGGGTCAGGGGAGAAATCATGTCAGGCTTCCAGGAAAAGTTGGAATGAGGGATCCAAAAGATTCAAGGGAAGTAGGCCCAATGGTTCCCTGAAATGAGGGGCAACTGGTGGTTGGAGAGGCATCTTAAATGAGGAACAGGGGCAGAAAAAGAACAGATCTTGCTTGATGAATATGAGTTATTGTCCTGGGCGATGTTTCAGTAATGCTCTTGAGTTTTGGTGAAGTGTTGAGGGTGGTTTGCCCTTGAACCAAAGGGCCCAAGATTACCAAATTCTAGCAGCCTCAATCCTAGTTTATAATTATTTTTAATAGTATTGGTCTTCCTCACAAGGATAGTCTAAATTAAGTAAGTCTTAGACTGCATGCCTGCCTAGTCTTGGTGGACAAAATAAGAAGTGGTAAAGAATGCTATGGCAAATATTGCATACCTGTATCCAAGTCTACTATTATCCTGTATCCTTAGAACCCTACCTTTAAGAGTGGGCTTGAGCTAGAAGTCCCAATAGCACTTTCTCCTCAACCTTGCAAAGTAGGTAATATAGATTTTGTCATTCATATTCTTCAGATGAAAAAACTGAGATATAGAGATTGTGACATCCCCAAAGTCTTAGGGGTAGTATGACCCAGATCCATATCCTTTAAATTGTACCACACTGCCTACTTCTTGTCAGGCCCCATTAGCACTGGCATAGAATCCCACAGGGCAAATGAATGGGCAAGGAGATGCCACTATGAGCTAGTATAAAAACTGAAGCCTCCAAGTGAGTAAATCAGGTGAAGGCCTTGATCACAAGCTCCTCATGTTTTCTGATGCTCTCCTTGGACTGACCAACATGGTTTGGCCTCACATCCCCTCTTCCTGTTTGCTCACTGATGGTCTCTGACTCTCTCTTGACTCTTATTTCTTGGTTTTAGTCTCCAGATTGTGTTATAATTTAGACTCATGCATCTTTTCCTTTTCCTTTTTGGATGCTCCTTCTGGATCCCACTTTGGACTTTGAGGCCTAAACAGGGTAGCTTTATATGCCTTCCCTAGCTTTTAGGCTGTTAGCTGACAGCTGCTGTTTTTGTCTGTATGCACAAGTCCCTCTCCTCCTTTCTATTTTTCCCATTTCTCATCTGCTGTAGCCTAAGCAAGCACATGGTCAGACTTGTTAACATTGTGTGTATAGAAAAAGTACATTGGTTCTAAGCAAAAGGCTTCTCAGAGTCAAGAGTATGAGCTTTAGTACATTAGCTTGGGGACATCTGCTTGTACTGCTGTTCCTAGGCATTTGGGCCTTTTTCCTGCTTCTTGGCTATATTCTGAATAAGTAGTCTACTGAATGGTCAAGTTCTTGGTAGGTAATCATTTACTATAATAACTTTTGACTTACATAGAGGCTTTTTGGGCCACGCTCACAGTAAAACACATTTCTCTTAGTCCGTTCCAAGGTTTAAATCCAGGGTATAACATTTGGATTCCTGGGCAAATAGCGACGCTTGTGCTTCAATCCTTGAAGGATCTGGGATTTCTTTGATGTGCATTTTCTTTCTACTAACACTGACCTCAATATCCCTTTGACTTGGGAGAGAACCTTCATGAACCGATATGACCAAAAAATCCATCTCCAATGGCTAACATGGTGACGAGCTAGGTTGGTCCTCAGATGACAGAGGTATAGTTTATTGCTGGGGCCCTGCTGAAAGCCTTTCCAGCTTGGGTAGGTCATGCCACTGAATACACTCCCATGGAATCATTTTCACAGGGATTATGAGGTACCTCTACATCGCACAGGGCATCAGATGAAGAGAGTGGTGGAATAGACTGAACCTGTGGAAATAATGTAAGGATTCTCCATGGATGAAATGCTTTTGTGGCAAAGCTACTTACAGGGAGAACCAGATAAGAGTGTGCTTTTTAATTAAAAGATAATTAATACTGAAGGAAAACATAATTATTGGAATTGAAATTTTGACTTGAATTCTTCAGCTGATATTCTTAAGACATTTCAGATTTACTTATACTTTTCTTTCACCAAGTCTTCTTCAAGGGATATGTGAACTTTAAGGTTTTGGTATTGGAAAGTGTAGATTTCCATGTATTGATTTTGTATTCACTTAACAAAAGAGACACTGTATAACATGACATGTGTTTTGCTCTTTGAGGGCAAATCCATATTTATAATTTAATTTTTAATCCCAGAAGCTCATAGGTTACATTGATGGGTAATAGGAAGGTAGGCTTTGGGGCTGGGCCTTTTGGAATATTATAGGTCGATGAAATGTTAAATACCACAAGATGAGGAAAGTTAACAGGCAAACTGTGAAAAAAGGAAGAATAAAAGGGAATGAGAACAGATAGAATACTAGTTAGGGGGAGATTTTACCAGGGAAATAAAAAGGGTTTTGTAAATACTACACTCACATCCACCCATATTGACAGATTAAAAAGTCAATGCCATTTTAACATTGCAATGAACTTCTTAGGAGACCCTTGGAATGACTTCGAGGGAAGAAGGAACTTGTCCTATAGAAGGTCGCCTTCACCCACCATCATCTTGCAATGCTCTCATGCTAATACAGTAATCTCAGCCTACCACAGTCATCTGAACCCTGTTGTGAATGTTCATATGCCCCCTCCTCCTCACATGCCCCTCTGCCATCCCTAAACCCAACTTGGGTAATGCCAGTTCCTGACTTGAATGCCTTAGTGTACTCCTTGCCTTAGCAGTCCCAACTCCACTCAGATCTCTTGTCACAGCATGGAACACCCCCATAATGTTTTTTTTCCTGGAGTTGCATTTTCCTGGAAGCGATTCATTGTTAAACAAGGTATGCCTGTAATTAGGTTTCAGTTGTTCATGAATAGCCCTCACATTACTGCAATGCCTACAAAGATAGGAGGTAGTACTGTATAAGGGAGAGAGTGTTGGTTTTGGAGTCAGGAAGACTCAACTCGAAGTCTTGGCTTTGACAGATACTGGCTGTGTTATTCTAAGCCAGTCACCTCACCTCTCAATGCTATAAGTAACTCTCTAAGACTCTAAGTTGCAGAGAAGGTGCTGCCCTACCTAGGCAGAAGGAGTTTCCTCATCTGGGAGTTCCCTACTGCAAAGAAATCCCAGGTCTAGTCCCACTCCTTCTCCCTACATCAAAATGTGTGCATTTCTTTGGGTGTGTGCTGCCATTGCCACAGAGCACAACTCAACATATGCTTTAGGCAGTAGCTAAATGGCTAGATACTGGTCTTGGTGCCAGAAAGATCTGGGCTTAAATCCCACCTCTGACACTTACTAATTATGTGACCTTGGCAAATTATTTGATCTCGCTGGGCCTCAGTTTCCTTATCTGTAAAATAGAATTAAACTAGATAGCTTCCCTTTCAGCTCCAAATCTATGATGTTATTTACTTAATAACTGGACTAGTCAAAGCCTCAGTTTCCTGGTCTTTAAAAGGGGTATAATAATATATGTCTATAAAAGGAGGATAATATGCCATGTAATGTTGACCTTACAGATTAGTTGGGAAGTTAAAATGAGATTCTGTTCAATTCAGTAAGCATTTATTAAGCTCCTTCTCTATGCCTATGTGCTAGGTACTGAGTATACTAAATCAGAAGGAAAATTGTCCCTGCTTTCAGGGAGATTTCATTCTACTGGCAGTAGGAATGTACATAGAAAATGAAATCTAAAATATATGCTACCTATTTTTTGTTGTAGGGGCACAGGTCTAACATGAAGAGTATTTTGTTAATAATAGGATGGCAGCTCCAAAGGTCCCACTGGAAGGGTAGGGTGGAGCAGGGATGTGCTTTTCAGTCTAGCTAGCCTAGGAATCAGGATCATAAGGCATCTAAGTGGACCTTTAGGGCATTATTTGGCTGCCACAAGCTTCACAGGAATAATGCTAATATTAATGATTTGATTATCAATCAAATACTGTATAAAGCACTTTACAAACTTGAATACACTATAGAAATGTCAGTTGATTTTTATTAGATGGTTTTATGAGATGCTTTAGTTAGGAAAAACCTCATAATGTGCTAGCCAGTCTTTTCATGCTGAGCCTCTTTAGTTGTTCTTTGAATAGCAGATGGACAGCCCCTAGCTGGCCAGTTCTCAAAGTCTTTCAGCTTAGAAGGACCTACCAAGTTTGGCCTCTACTGGCAAGGATCCATAGTACCCTGTGGAATAGGCTACTCCATCACATGACATTCTGAGGTGTCAAGGTTTTTGTTCACCAGTACTTCCACGCCAAGGAAATTTTGTTTGTAGTTTGAGTCAATGGCACCAATCTTGAGCATACTTAGAGTCTTCAGGAGGCTGGCAGATCAGAGGGACAGCCAGACCAGGGGTGCCTGAAGCCTTCAAGCCCTGTAGGAATCAGAAGAGGGGACTAAGGGAGGCCCAGGACTGCGCTGAGGCCAACAGTGCTTTAGCTCAGCTTCTATCTCCCCTAGCACCTTGGACAGTGCCTTGAACTGCTTCATAGGCTTTTAACGAAGGTTGCTAGAGTATCTGTATTTACCAGCAGACTGACACATGGTCCCCTCTTGGTTCTTCAAATGTTTGGCCAATCAGGAATCTCAAATAGATACAAACTCACTTTTTATTTCTCTGGTAGTATGTCAACTCACTGATCACTGAAGAAAGATGTAATATTTAGACTTCAGGAGTTCTTAATCTAGTGTCCATAACCTCTTTTTTGGGGGGGAGGGGGGTAATATATAGATAACCATTTCAACATAATTAGCTTCCTTTGCATTCCTATGTATTTTATGTTATGCATTTAAACACAATTCTGAGGGGAGGATCCATAGATTTCACTACTCTGCCCAAGGGGTCCATGACACATAGAAAGGTAATCATCACTGCCCTGGGATATCATTGTGTCATAATTGATAGAGGGGTGAACTTAGGAGTCCAGAAAACTTGCATTTAAATCATGCCTCTGACACTACATGTGTGACTCTGGCAAAGTTGTTTGATCTCCCTGTGCCTCACTTTCTACATCTATAAATTAAGAAGAATAATAGAGCCTGCATCGCAAGGCTGTTTTGAGGGTCAAGTGAGATACCGTATATGAAATGCGTTACAAACATTTAAGCCCTATAGAAGTATAAGTTGTCATTGTTATCGACACCCAAAAGACTGATTCTTAGCACGCTCTGCTCCATCTTCTGCCACCCTCCCAGTGCCACTCTAGAAGTGGGTGAAGGCTTTGTCAGACATTCAGTGTCGGAGGCAGGACTCAAACACAAGCCACATTACTCCTCTCCTCATGGGTTGGGACTGTAGTTTTATAGCATCCCATCCTGGTCAAGAGAGAGAGGCTTTGCCAATGACGGCATGAACAAGAAAAGTTCGATTCTGAGAATGAAATAAAAATAAGAGAATGCTCTGGGTGACTCCCCTTGAAAATCCTGTCCAAGCTCATATATTGCTGAGGGCATTGCAATAGAACTGTGTTTCCTGATGACAGAGACAAGGAAAAATTTTAATGACTTGTAAGCATTAAAGCAAACTATAACAGGAAAGTAAAAAGTTAATTGTTTATTTTTTTAAATTGGGGTATATAAATGTTTGGTTCCCACCTGACATTAAGGGGCCAAAGCTTTTCGACAGAACCAGTATTTCAAAATTGTTTCTGTGCTATGGACCACAACAGGATTTTGTTTATTGCCTGTTCCATTGATGCCTGTGAGACTGTCTAGTCCATATTTCTGTTTGGTTGATTACTTTAGCATGAAGGAGCACATGGCAGTATAGGGTCAAGCACAGATCTGACAGATGTAATTTATGACATCTCTGCTGTTAAGCATACATGGTGCCGGGTACTAGGGGAGAGACAAAGTTGAGCTAAGACTGTCCTTATCCTCACTGGGGGCATATCTAGGAGAGGATGCCAAGCATTTTTAACTAATACACAGTAGTACATGATAGGTGTGGTAGAGGAGGGCAAATACAATGCTGTATGGGATCTGAGAGGATTGGAGAAGGCTTCAAAGAGCAAGGGCAATGGTTGAATTGGAATTTAAAGCATGAGCTGGAAATGAGCAGGTGAAGAGATACAGGCACAACCACCCACCTTGTTTTTCTGTCCTCTTTTCCCTGCAATTCCTCCTCCCACCCCTTGCCTTCCCTTGTGTCCCTTTTATCCTCTCCTTGGTTTCTGGAACTTAATTGTCTTTGGATCTTGAATCCCCTTTCTGGAAAAGGAAGGATTAACAGGAGTTAGGCAGAGAGGAAGGAGAAAAGATATTAAGAAATTCCAGTCCTTAATGGATCCCAGTTGATCTCACACAATTCCCCACTGATCCAAAAAATCAATCATTTTCTAAGCTTCTGTCATTGCTCATTAACAACTGACATCACTTTACTCCGAGCCACTTTCAATGATTAACCAAGCATCCATTCAGAACCCGAGTTTATGGTACCTGAGAATCATCCATCCATTCACTCAGCAAATATTTATTAAGCATCTACTATGTGCAGAGCTCTGTCCTAGGTTCTGGAGGAAATATCCGATTTAAGTCAGATGTGGTTCCTGGCCATGTGGAGCTTATAGTCTGATAAGAGGATGAGACATAAACACATATAGTTGTAATATGGAACATTTCTCAGAAATGTATTCGAAAGCTACCAAATACCAACTGAAGATCCAGGTGGGGATGGGGATGTAGTTCCATTGACGAGCATCATCCAAAACTGTTCTTATCCTGAGTGATTCATGTGTGTGTCTCCTGGTGGGTCCTTCATGAGTGAGGGGACGGGGAATGTGTTCATTTAACACAGTGGGAGGCTTCCTCTATGTCTCTTGGCATTCTGTGGAAATCATTGGAGTTCACAGGCTCTCCTGTGTATACCTCTTGCCCTCTCTACGTGACTAGCCCACTTTCTTGTCTAATCATGCGCTTCTCTGATAATATCTTTTGTGTGGCTTCTCCCGATCTATCTTTTACCTGTAATAAGCAGCAGTTGATTCATGCCCACGCCTCCACCGGCCTTTGGGTGACCTATGACTTTAATCCATGCTTCTCAGTCTTAGAAGAATACGTTGGAAGAATATAGCCTTTTACGAGATGGAGTTTTGTTTCAGGGAGAAACTTGGGGTCCTTAAAGTCACTGCAACTTCTCAGATGCAATCCTGCCTACTCTCCTTCTCCCATTAAATTGTTAATTCAATTTGTGGCCAATCTTCAGCATGTCTCCAAGATAAATGTATTGAAAGAATGTCCGTCCAACTGTATATCAGAGTCTGGACAGAGTAGGTACTTTGTTTATTTTTCTTGGTGTCAGTATTCAGACTGACTTTTCCAATGCTTATGAATTGGATTTTAAAGGCTCTGCAGTGTTTTAGGCCTTGCTGTATTCATCAAAAAGGAATTTCTTCTGCAAATAGCATCATCTGGCAATCCCTCTTCCATTTGGACTCTACCCCCAACATCCCCATATGACAGTGCCAGATATCTTTTGGTACTTTGCATCTCCCTCTCTTAGGTCCCATTTGAGCTTTGTCATCAGAGGATCATTTAATAAAATTGTCCTTGGTGTAGTGTTCACGAAATCTTGGAAAATGTTAACATGCGAGACATGGGAGATACCTTGTTGGAGGAGAGCCATTAAGCCACCATTTTGCCCTAATGAATCAAATCCATTTTTTAGTCAACATACGATAAGCCTGGTAGGATCTTGTATTCTTGCACCTTTTAATTGGTTGTGCGACTGAAAGGTTATTTGATTCAGAACATCATTTGTGAAAGACTGATACAAAGAATAGTTTGTTATTATCATCTTGACAGATTATTAGATTTTTTCAACTATTGAACTTCCAGTTTCATTTTTAAATGCTCTCAGAATGATCTGGCTTAATTGGGTATCTTGCCAAGTTTTCTGCAAATTTGGTTCATATCTCTGCCACTTCTTACTGTGTTATACAATGATACTTCATAATTGCCCCTCTTCAATCAATGTATTAAATTAAATTAAAGTATGTATTAAATACCTACTTTGTGCTGGTAACCATGCTACATGTCGGGAATACAGATACATGAGTTAGAGAGTCTCTGCCCTCAGGATGCTTATGTTTTCCTGGAGGTACACAAAACGTTTACAGATTTTACAATCAAATTTACATTCTAGATTGGTATTGACTTTGGCCACCATTTCATTTCCCTTGGCAAGGAGCTGAGTGTTTGCTGGGTTATCATAGTTTCTAGGCTTTTTTGGTCTCCTCATTTGATTTGTAACAGTTAAATTTCTGGAAGATATGGTGGCAGTTGGCACCACTGCCTATTCTTTTAACCATTTCCCCTCCTTTTTTGACGTGAATTAATAGGTTTTTCCAACAGTTGTTTTAATTGCATGGCATGATTTTTTTTCATTTTTATTTTTCTTCTGATTCTGTATTAATTTTGGTCTTTTTTCTGATAAGTAAATGATCTGTCTGGGCAGACATTTTCCACATCTCTTAGCAGTTAACATGTGAAAACTTTTTAAAATAAAAAACACTTTAATAAAAAAGGTTATTTGGTCCTTACCACATCAAACATTTCCTTATTATCTTCTTGAAGAAAACACTCCTGATACTCAGTAATGTGTCTTTTATGTGGTTTATAAGACTTAGCCTCTTATATTTCTCACTCCCAAGCCATATTTTCCTACCATTTTATCATCCTTCCCTATGCTCAGCGTTGCGTTGAAATAATTGAGTAGTAAAGCATATATTGATATAATTTAAATGAACATCTTGAGTTCTTCCTTAGATTTCTTTACCTCTTTATCCTCTGCAATAGCCATTAACATCTAGGCAAGATTTAAGCCTGTGGATCCAGTGTATGGTCACCATTCCCAGTTCTTTTATTTGTCTCTCCAATGAGTACTCATGAACCATCCTTCCATTTAGCTGCCAACTCCTTTTGTCTTGTGGTTTTCATTATAGGTCAAGGTGGATGAGATTCATTCCCTTAATTAGTAGTCATTGGATAAAGAGCTCACATTTAAATTACCAACAACTAACTTAATTTTTACAGTTGGTCTAAAACCTGCATGATTCTTCAGACTCTTTTCATCACTCTGTCACTGTTATTCGGATTAGGAGGACTGAGTTCAAATCCTGTCTTAAACACTTAGTAGCTTCTGACTGTAAGTTACCATCTCGTGACCTTTCTCCTCAAGTAAAATGTGGGTGGTAATAACACCAACCGTTCAGGGTTGTTTTGAGGATGAAATGGAAACATGTTAAGCATGTTGTCCGTGCTAGATATTGTTAGTGAAACAGAAGGGGCCTGTACAGGACTGAGTGCCATTTTGTAAATGACTTTGTTTCCTGGGCCACCATGGCCAAATGACCAGCACACTGGTGATGAGTCTGTACATTCTTAGCTAGGCTGGTCCCAGCAGACTTAGTGTATTGCCAGCACCATATTCAAAACCTCTCCATGGCTTGTGCTCTGTTGGGATTGCCTTCCAAATCCCAGGCTCCACCCCATGCCAGGATGAGGCACTGGCATAGAACTAGTTGATATTTCTTTACTGCTTTAAGCTTTGCCAATTATTTTCTCTCTCTGATTATATATATATATATATATATATATATATATATGTGTGTGTGTGTGTGTGTGTGTGTGTGTGTGTGTGTGTACACATATATTCCCAATTCCACATCCCAACTAGATCATAAGATAGGCTGAGTATCATTAGCTCCATTTCACAGATAAACAAACTGAGGTTTAGAGTGGCAGGTCCAGAAGACTCAAGCACAGGTCTCCTGCTTTGAAGTTCAGACCTCTTTCTTCTCTAGGACTTGTTATCTGGAGAACCCCAACTCTGATACTTACTAGACATGATCCTGGGCAAATCAGCTAGTCTTTCTGATCTTCCATTTCTTCAGTTGCAAGATGGGGCTAAGAACAGTTCTCCCCCCCAATGTTGTGAGTATCTAAGGAGATGATATATGTGAAGCACTTTGCAGCCCTTACAGTAGCACTATGTGCCAGCGATCAGCATTTTCATTCTCTCCTCTCTTTGTTCAAACACGGCTGCCACAACCTCTCTCTTGCAATAGTTCCTTGATTTGGTTATGCTTTTGACAGCAATCCAATCTGCCTTTCTTCAAGTTAGGGAGAAGTAGCACAGTCTCTCTATATGTCAGCCCTTGTGACACTGCATACTACACATTTTGCCTTGAAAAGTACACTTTACTGTTTCCAGGAAGCTTGCACCTGATATATTTTTGTTTTCTGTGGTGCCATTTTTGAGTTCAGTCGTATTTTTCTCTTTCTATTCCTGGGAGCAGTTCTTTCTAATCTAAAGAACCTGTAGTTCACTATGGGGACTGCTCTCTCTCCTTCTCACTGGCAAACTGAAATAATCACCATCATATGACAGGGAGCCCAGCTAAATGTGGGCTGCAGTGTACAATGTGCCCTCTCTGACAGCAAAGTGGCTATAGCTGAACCCTTTGTAGCTGGTGACCTTTGGGTCTCATTGGGCCTGCCTCTGTGGGTGCCATTCTGTCTTGGCAGAATCCCTGTGGCCTGTCTTGCAGTTCTGTCTACAGGACCCACTCGCATTAGAGAAGGAATTGAGTGAGGTCACTTAGCCTGGGGGATTCTAAGGTTGGCGTCCCAGATGGCCACTAGACAGAATTTGGGGGGAAAGAATAGGAGTCCTGGAATCTAGTCCTGCCTCTTCTCTGAACTCACTGTGTGACCTTAGGACAGTCACCACTTTTTTCTGGGTCTCACTTTCTGCCTCTGGAAAATGGAGTGTGGTAGTATTTAGGGGTGAGGGACTAGAATAATGGTCTCTTAGGGCCTTTTCGAGCTCTTTAATGCTTATGCCTGTTTGCTTGATAAAGCTTGAGAATGCCATCTCTTTGCACTTGGAAATAATATCCTCCTGAACACATGGGACTGCCTTCTGCCAAAACTAATACCTCAGGCAGTGGAGAGGGCAATTTTCTGCCATCAGAACGATGCACATTTTAAAGTGTCCCTCACTTTGGGCTCCCTATCCCACCATGTGGTGCCCTAGGCTTTGTTGGAAGGCTTGATAGGTAGGCCTGTCAAGGGGACTTGTGGGTGAGGTGGCCACATGAAAGGTGCCCAGCTCTCCCATTAGTTCTCCAACCATGAGCTAAAAAGAGCACCACATAGAGCAATTGCCCCCACATCCAAGGGGACTGAATCACAAGCTGAGGAAGCTTCCACGTGCTAGAAAAGGGGTGGGGTATATTGCCAAAGAAGCCAGCTCTTTGGGAAACTGTTGCCTCAATGATAATGATTTTCCTCTTCTAAATATACGTGCCATGTACTATTGCACATTACTGTTATCTGTGTACCCATCTTGGCAGATAAGGAAACTGAGTCTGGCCACACTTGTGTTAGAGACAAGTAGTATAGTCCAAGCCCCTTCGTTTAAATGTGGGGAAACTGAAGCTCAAGATCACAAAAGTAGTAAATGTAAGACCTTGGATTTGAACCCGGGTAAGGAATTGCAATTCGAGTTTTCTTTCCCCTGTTCCACACTGCCTTCCTGTACACTGTTCCACATAGATCATTGAAGACAGTCCTGACTTGGTCAGCACCTTGCCTCTTAAGTCAACATTTAAGCTCCATGTATTGCCTACACTATATTGTTATGCCCTCAATGTCACCCAGTAGTTATTTTGTGGACAACTAGGTGGTGAACTGGATAGATCACTGGGACTGGACTCAGGAAGACCTGAACTCAAATTTAGCCTCACATACTTTCTAGCTGTGTGACCCTGGGCAAGTCACTTACCCCATTTGCTTCAGTTTCTTCGTCTGTAAAATGAACCAGAGAAAGAAATGACAAACTACTCTAGTATCTTTGCCAAGAAAACCCCAAATGGGGTCACAAAGAGTTGGACACAACTGAAATGACTAAACAACAACAAAACATTCACATTTTGGTGGTTCTCTTAGGTCCTTGGAGCCCTTGTCTCATAATAGCTGAGCCTAACAGGGTATATAGATATTATTAATCCCATTTTTGAAAAGAGGAAGTTGAGTATCAGATGAGCTAATTTGCCGCCTGTTTGGCATCTCTGCTTGTACCGCAGGCCTTCTGACTTTGTACCAGTGGTTTTTGTGCTGGGGTTAATTGCCAATAGTACTCCTATACTTTGCATTGGGCCTGCAGGGCTCTTCTCCACTTCCTGGATTTTTTCTTAGCCCTTAGTTACTTCTCTTCTGTGCTGATTCTCCTCTCTGGATTTTGAGTTAATTGTGTCTGTATCTTATCTCTCCCTGCTAGACTATAACCTCCATGAGGGCAGAGATCCTATTTATAATTATATCACAGTACCTGGCACATAGTAGATGCTCAATAAATACTTGGTTGGCCACACCTTGTAAAGCGTAATTCATTTCAGTAAACATTTATTCATTACCTCCTGGGTACCAGGCACCATTATAAGCAACAGACAAGGTAAACTTGTGGTAATGTCAGGGGCAGCCATTAGCATAGATAGAGGGCCAGCCTTGAAGCCATAAGGATGAGGTTCACATCTCTTCTCTACCATATATTGGCTCAGTCACTGGGCACATTACTTAATCTTAGTGTCCCCTAAACATTCTCTGAAGCTAGAAATATTAGGGCAAGTACCAATCTGCTTAAGTTGGAGGAAGGAACTCACTGCAAGTTCCCTAAAAGGGAAGAAACAACAGATCTGATCATCTCCCACCACCCCCCCAAAAAAGAGTAACAAAGCCATTAGTATTTATCTGAATTTCATAGAGTCTGAAGTACCAATGTTGGTCAATAACGAAAAAAAAAGTAATAGAAAAGAAGGGGTAGCCATTTGAATAGTGGGCCAATTAACTAATATGAAGGCATCACCACCAATTTGTAAGTTCCTGGACTTGATTTTTTGGTAACCTCACATCTCAATGCCCTCTTGAGATACCCAGGAATGACTTTCTTTAGCCAAGTTGTTAGACTTTGGACTGCACTATGCCATTGGGAACTGCTTGCCTACCATGCCAATCCCTCCTACCCCTTGCCATGCTGGTATTGTTCATTTCCATAACCTTGGCATGGCCAATTTCCCACTGTCATTCAAAGGTTTCTACAAGTAGTACCACTCTGTTGTGGGAGGGAAAGTTGCTTGTGGAACAGATTGCCATTTTGCTAACTCCTACTGTTTCTCATTGTAGTGGGTTCTCCATGACAGGCTCCAAGCTGACTGCCTAGCTCAGGAGCTGCAACTCTCCATGCTGCTCCCACATCTCTGTCTCACCCTTTGGATCTGGTATTTCAGGGACCAATAGTTTGACCTGGGAGGTCCTTTACTGTCATCTTCCTTGGGAAGGCTCTTCTATCTAACCTGACTGATGGATTTTCTTCATGCCCAGATTTCCAGTACACTGGCTGGAGCATGTAGATGTGATATCCTCAAATCTTCTGAAGTTTGGAGTATCATGTGTCCCACTCAGGGGTGAAATAATTACACTTTAAAGTATTTTGTGGAGATTAGATCTCTCTCTTCTGTTAAGTGATAACATTCACCAATGCATTTTGACTTCTCTTTGGAATAGTGCCCGAAACTAAGAGACTTCAGAAAACAGAAATGCATACTGTTTCGTAGACCCTTTGCTTGAATTTCACTCAGATGACAGTGGAAATTTCAGATTCATTATAAAACAGTAGAATTATTGCTTTAAAGCTGAAAGTCACTTGAGAGGGCCATCAAGTCTGGCTCCCTTATTTTATGCTTAGCACATCTCTACCTCTGAAGCTCTCACCATATGCCTAGAGAAGACTTGAAGGTAGGGTGGGAGGGAAGAGTAGGGGGACATGATCATTATCTTCAATTGTCTGAAGGCTTTTCAGTGAGGAAGAGAGATTAGATTTGCCCTCCTTGTCCTCTGAGAGGAGAGCAGGGACAAATGGAGGGAAATTTCAGGTTAATGTAAGGAAAATATGGGTAACAAGTTAGCTAAGAATGTGATGGACTCTGGAGGTAGTGAATTTTCTGTCATTTAAGGTATTAACATAGAAATTTACTCCTTACTTGTTGAAGATATAGTGGCCCTTAATGCTCCTTCCACCTAAAGTTTCCATTATTACAAAGTAGAGAGTCTTGCCTATATATAAGTTTTATAGTAGGTCCTTGTGGTATCATCAAACTTGGCTATATTTTAATAGCTCCTTCTAATGAATGGATATTGAACTGGTTTATTTGTTCACTTGAAACAACCAAATCGGTCTTGGTCTTTCTCCTAACTTGCGCTTTGAAATTTCCCTCCTGACTCTTTGATGTTAATATTTTTAAGTGAATTTTACCCAAATCCTGTTGAGTTCTTTATCTGTCCTTATCATGGTAGAAATATAGGCTTCATGGAGCCCAGGATATTTCAAAAAGACTATTTGAAGACTTTCATCCTTCAACCACTGGAGAGTTAAAAACTGATGAAAGACCTTGGATCGTCCATGTTAGTTATGTTTGCAGTGGGAAGACCTGAGCTACCTCTTATGCATCCCAATGTGCAGCCAAATGAGCAAACATGTTTACCATGCATCTGAGTACAAGATGGGATCCAGAGACAGAAATGTAACAATCCCTGCCCTCAAGGAGCTCACATCATCACCCTTGGACTGGATTGACTCATAGAATGTCAGCTTTAGAGGGAACTTTAGAGATCCACTCATTGAATCTAGATTAGAAGGAAGAGGTCCTCTCATAGAGTTCAGCCCCTTTGTTTTCTGGGGCGGGGCTGGGGAGACTAAGTGAGGAGAGGTGATATATCCAGGGTCGCAGAGTGAGTTCCAAAGGGAGGATTTGAAACTAGGTCTTTTGACTCTAGATCCCTGCTAGTCCTCCCAATGCTTTACTTTACAGAAAAGGACACAGACCAAGAAAGCAGCTGGGCATGATTAGGCCACACAGCTCACGAGGGGCAGAGGTGAGACCAGGACTGGGATAGTGAATAAATGAGAGCGAGAAGGAATGAGGGTGTTCCTGGACTAGTGTTCTGCCTCCTGCCATTTGGAAAGAGGTAGAGATGGCTCCTTTAGCCAACTTCACAGGTTTTTCTGGTGCACATGGAATGTGTAGGAAAGCCCACCAAAGCTTTTGTAGTGATCCCTTGTGGCCAGCTATCGTTGAGGGCCAGAACGCTCCTGCCCAAGCTTCAGTCAGAATAGCAGGTTCTGTTCTATAGAGGACCGGGTTGGTGATGCCCCATGAAAGAGTCAGAATGTAGCCTCCTAGGATGGTAGACTGGTATTGAGCCCTGTTACAGCCCCAAACAACTCATGTAACATCTCCAGCTTGAAGAACCTCAGACACCAATCCAGCCACCTTGGTGAATCTGGGAATCGTAGGAAGATATTACCACCCAGATAGCTGGCCTGTAGGATCACAAGTCACCAAGCCTGACTGCCCTGGGATGTTCATTGAAGTCCTGAGGCTGCTTGGCCATAGCAATGTTGCAGCATTGGTGAAGTCTGGAATTCAGGAGACCTGAGTTCTCATGTCAACTCTACCACTCACTTGCTGGGTGGCCAAGTCTGTTCCCTTCTCCTGGGCCTCAGTTTGCCCATATGGAAAATTAAAGTGATCGGAATAGCTACTCTCTAAGTCTCTTCTTAGCTTTAGTGTTCAGTGGGTATTAAATCGATACAATTACCTTAAAATTTAAATTACCAGTGAATCCAGGGCTAGTGCTAATAGTAGCCAGTCCTGTTGATTCTCCATCAACTGGGAACCATTCTGTGTGTGTGCATTTGCGTGAGTGTTCATGCCAGAGGACACAATAAAGAATCTGGGATGAACTTTCATGATCTGGAAGATGATTCAATTAAATAGACAGTTAAAAATCAGCTTTGAGACACATTTCCCAAAACTCTAGTATAGAGAAAGCTGTGTCCTGAAAGCTTTCACTCATGAACATGCATGGTTACTCACCTACTGTGTGCAGAGTCTTAGAATAGGCAGCATAGCATGGCGGATAGAATCCTACATTTGGAGTCAGGAAGATTAAAGTTCAAATCCCACCTGAGACACCCTGGGCAAGTGATGGTAATCTCTCTGAACCTCAGTTTCTTCAACTGTCATGTGGAGATAATGATCACATCTATCTCACAAGGTGGTTTTGAGGATCAAATGAGATACTATACCAAGTGCTTTACACACCTTAAAATGTGATATTAAAGTCATCTTGGCTTATTCTTCATTTTTCATTGGTGTTCAGATAGAAATGGTTCAGGGACAAGTTACTGTGCCACTATTTTTATCTTGAATGTTCTAATATCTTCAATATCTGATACATAAAAACCTGACTTTTAAAAATCGAGTAAGAGTTTTGAGATATAAACTTGTCTTTGGCAGGTTCACTGAAAGCATCTTGAAGATCTCAGTTCAAATTCCTATGAGCCATACTACCTCTGTGTGTAGGAGCAAGTCTCTTTCTGTCTTGGGTTTCTTATATATAAAAGGAGGTGGTTGGACGAGATCGGGGCCACTTGGTCTCTTTTTGTGTCACGGATGCCTCTGATAGTCTGGTGAAGCCTATGCCCCACCCAGGAATAATATTTTAAATACATAGAATACATAGGATAGTTAAAGAAATCAATTATTTTGAAATAGCTATGAAAATTTTTTTTTTTAAGTTTACAGACTACAGGTTAAGAACTCCTGGCATGGATGGTGTCTAAGGTTCTTTTTCTGAGGCTCCAATCTTTTGGCGGCTCCAATAGCAGACAGGATGAGAGCAATGATATGTTCCCTGTTCAGTTCCTACATGATTTTGTTGCCCTCTCCTATGTCTCTGTATTTTGAAATGTTTTGATTTCATATACATTGGTGCTTATAAGTGTTTGGTATAGTGACGTCCATTCAGAACCGGACAATTGTGGGCATCAGTTTGCTGACAATATTCTACTTCTGAAATTGTTCATTGGTTTACTCTCCCTTGCTCTTTTGGAGTCTGTATTTGTGGTCTGGAGATTTTTCACTTGTCAATCTATGAAAGATAATGAGATTCTGATAAATCGTTCTAACCACCATGTTGTATCTTAGTAGGTATTCCATAGTTGTTAAAAATTATTGTTTAGTATTTCATTCTCATGTTTTTGGGTAAAGTTCTGTTTTTATCCTTTTATATTGAATGATAATTTGTGTTAATTTGGGAGGGCGTTTAATGCCAAGCCGAGGGATTGGTAGTTAGTTATCCTAGAGGTAGAAAAGAACGAATGCAGATTTTTGATTAGGAGACTGGCTTGGTTTGATCTCAGCCTTAGGAATATTTATTTGACATCTGACATGGCCTAGCAGTAGAGGCTCAGACTCACTGCAGGGGCAAATCATTTGGCAGCAGCAATCTGTAATGAGGTCACTCTTTGGGCAGAGACCTTGTAAATCTTCAGACTTTGGTCCCAAATGACAGTGGCTAATAAGGATAGCACCTGCCAAACCTAATCTTTTCTTTAGGTAGTGGGGTGAAGGTGAGTACTAGTTGGATATCGGCCTTTCTGCCCTGCCCCAACCCACCTGATACTGGACCAGTGATCACTAGGAGGAGGTATGATGAAATGCAGAGGTCAGTAGCACTGGGTATAGTGACTCGGTGTCCAAATGCCTGCTGAATGAATGGCTTGGTGTCCTGATTTGTAGGAGACTGAATGTAGCCCATCACTGTGCCACAAAACACGAGAGCTTGAACTTACCCCACATGTTAGCTCCTCATAACCTTCATTCGGCAGGGGATGGCTGGAATCCAAGTATTCCCATTTTACAAGCTTGATTCATGGTGACACCTTCTTGGAAGGCCTTTAACCTGGAAGGATGGGTAATCAGCTCAGGGAGGGGCCATAAGAGGATCAATGGGAGGAACTGAGGATTTGGGGCTTGGAGAAGAAATGACTTAGCAGGAGCCAAGGTACTTGTAGGTATACTCTCTTCGGCCCTAGAGAACACAATTAGAACTGATGAACAATGTGGTTTCATGAAAAGAATGCCGGTTCTGGAGTTGGAGGACCTGAATTCGATTTCCAAGTCTCCTTCCTCCACCTGTGACTTTGGGCAATCACTTAAGTTCTTTGCGCTTAGTTTCCTCATCTGTAAAATGAGGATGTTGGACTAGATGACCCCTAAGGTCCCTTCTGACTCTGAATCTATGGTCTTATGAATCTAAATTATAAAGAGGCTAATTTCGGCATGATGTCAGGAAAAGACTTTCTACCTCTCAGAGCTATAAAGGACTGCCTCAGAAGGTGGTGGGTTCCATCACTGGCAGAATCTGGACAAACACAAATTTATTTGGACTATATTTTTACTTAACCTCTGGGTGTACGTGGTGTTTCCCACAATAGACTAAGCAACTCGAGGGCAGGGGTCATTTCTCCTCTGTCTTTATTTTCCTGGTTAGCTGGCCCAGAGCAGGGTTATTGATGATGGTGGGATTGATAGAATGGGTACTACTGAGCAATAGGGCAGGTCCCTTTCAACTCAAGGATTGCTGTTTCTATGACATGAGGAAACAGACTTTCATAGAGATGGAATGATTTACCCAAAGTTACTCAATGCCTCAGTGGCCCTACTGGGAGTGGAGCACTGAGCTCAGATGGGACCCTTTGTCCTTTCTAATTTTATGACTTTGGATTGAGCTGCTTTTTGGAGCTTTATTTTCATCGTCTCAGAGATGGGCGTATACGCAACCTGCTATCCTTCTTTTCCTGGCTCACTGAGGATTAAATGCCTTACTGGTGGTGAAAGCCCGTTAGAGCTATGGAGTGCTATGTAAATAAAAGCTATTATTTTTATTACTGAGAATCCATCCAAAAGCTGTTGGAGCTTGATCAAGGACAAAAAATAGTTTTCATTCTTAACTAATTATTTTTTTCAAATGAATGGCAGGTGAAACCCTTCAGAAATTTATGATTTCACAATCTGAAAAAAGAATTGAACGTCTTTTTCTTGCCAAGGAAAAAATTGCTAGGGGTAATGCCAACATTTTCTCTGAATGATATTGGAGAAGCTTGTGAAATTTATTGGCCCTAAATATGAAGATTTTTCCAAGTAAGAAGGTCTCACAGGAGATTTAAAATTATTCTCCCCCACCCTCGGCACTCGTGATTTCCCTAATGTCTCTCAGGTGATTAGGTGGCTGTGAGCAGAACACATGACTTGAAAGCTGGTGGAGACTTTAGAGCCCACAGTCCTTCTTTCCACAGAAGAGTAAATGGAAGCTCAGAGAGAGGGAAGGGCTTTGCTCAGAGTCTCGTAGCTGGTCAGTGCCAGGAGTGGAGCCCAAGTTTCCTGCCTCTTAGGACAGGGTTCTTTCCAATCTACGTGGCTTTTGCTTGAAGAACTTTTCTTCTCATGTTAGGGGATGAGAGGACCTCATTCATTCATTCATTCATTCGTTCATTTGTCCATTCAGTCATTCACCATTTATTAAGTACCTACTCTACATAGAGCACTGGCAGAAAAGGGGAGTTATGTGAAAGATGAATTTAGGTGATGTTTCTGTCTTCATGAATTTGGCGTGTACACAAGTAGGCAACATTATACAGTGACAAAAAAGCCAAATCGTGTATATAAATAAATAAATATATATATGTATGTATAATCTGTATATGTATTTATGTGTGTGTATATACACACATACACACAGATACACACACAAACTATGTTGTTTATTATTACTTTTGTTTCTTGGTAGGGAGTTTGATCGAATTTAAAAGGAAATGTGTTTGTAATATATAGTGTAATTTTTTACCCCAGTAATACAACAAACATTTATTGAGTACCCATGGGTACATTGAGTACCTGTGGTACTGTTTAGTACCATGAACCATGTAAAGGCAACCACAACAGAATCCGTGACTTCCAAGGGCTAACTGTCCAGTAGGAAAGATAAGACCCACAGGTAATTGTAACTTAATATAGAAAGTATATCCAGGCATGACCCAAGAGGAGTTCAGTTAAGCCCCTTCTTCCTCCTGCTCTTCAACAAGATGTGAACTCTTTGATATGGTGGAAATTGAGGAGGGAGAGGGAGATAATTGGTGATTGTAGCAGGCAGAGATTGCCATGGAAGTGTTCTTCTCACCTGTCTCTTCTAAATCACAGTCTTGGGAGTCATTTTAATTGTAGTGTTCCTTCAACTTAAACATTACTTGGATACTTTCTATGTGCCTGTCACTGTGCTTGGTGTTAGGAACACAAAGACAAAAGCAAGGCAGCTGCTCCCCTCAAGGAGCTTTGATTCTACTGAAGATGGGTGAGAAAATGCAGTGTGTTTGCCAAATAAGGGTATACGGAGCACAGCTGGTGGCTCAGTGGCTAGAGCGCTGGGCCTGGAGTCAGGAAGACCTGAATTCAAATCCAGCCTCAAATACTTCCTAGCTGTGTGACCCTGGGCATGCCATTTACCCTCTGATTGCTTGATGAAAGGATCCACTGGATCCACTGCAGAAGGAAATGGCAAACTAGCCCAGTGTTTTTGCCAAGAAAGGCCCATGGACAGTTGGTCCATGGGGTCATAAAGAGTCAGACATGCCTCATTGACTGAAAAATAACAGAGCACACTGTATACAAAGTTATTTGAGGTCCTGGCAAGGTCAGGGAAGCTTACCTTGGGTTTGAGAAGACCTGGGTTTATAGCCAAGCACTGACATATATGCCCATCCTGTCCACCCTTGTGACCGCAGACCATTTAACCTCTGAGTGCTTGAGACACTATTCTAGGACTGTAAGTTACAGAGCAGCTGCTGATCTGTATTAGTGGAGAGAGTTTCTACACTGAGAATGTCCTACATCAAAGAAATCACAAATGAGACCCTTCCCCTCTAGAAATACAAAGTCATGCAAATTAATTTCAAGAGGAAGAGAACATTTGCAGCTTCAAGCTATCAAGGGAGGGAAAACAGCCCTGTCTGGGACGTAGCACCTGAGTTGTGCTCTGAATTCTAAAAGAGTAGAAGTGAGAAGAGAATGTGCTACATGTGCAAAAGCCTGGAGATAAGAGATGGAGTGTGGCAGACCTGGAATAAGTATCAGGACAGTTTGAAGCAGGAAGTTAGAAAAAGTGAGAGAGTATCCGAGGAGAGAAGCAGTGGGAAATCAGATTGGGTGGGTAGTTGGGAACCTAATTGTGGAGGGCTTTACATGGAAAGCTGAAGAGTTTCTTGTGTTATCCTAGAGACAACAGTAAGCAATTGAAGGTTTTTGAGAAGGGGAGTAGCATGGTCAGTTCAATGCTTTGGGAATATCCATTTGAAAGGTATACTGAGGAAGGATTGGAAAGGGAAGTGACTGGAAACAGAGGGCCCAATTTGGAATCCATTGCAGTAACCTAGGCATGAGCTAATAAAGGTTGGATCTAGGGTAGAGGATTTGTTAATAGAAGGGTAGGATGCAAAATATATAGAGATGGGACTGGTAAGAGTTGGCATCATCAGGTTGAATCTAAGGGTTGTGAGAAAGAGAACAGTCCATAATTGACCTAGGCATCGTGAACATTGGTGACTGGGAGGATGCACTTTTGACAGAAATAGAGGAGACTAGAGGAGGAACAGGACTGAGGAGTGTGATTTCTACATTGACATTGATGGTGGGCAAAGGGGCACAGATATTAGAGCACCTCCTAATGTTAATTTAACTATAGGTACTCATATGTGATCTTTGTCCAAGACCAATGAGTTGCTGACCTAGAGGAACTGAAGCATGCCTATAGTGACTTTTTTTGCTATAATTGGATAATAAGACAAAAGGAAGATGGAAGATGGCTCATAAATAAAGGAATTGTTGGAGATCATTTTCTTCTGTGTCCACAGACAAGAAGAAGCATTGCATGGCAGCCTTGGTCATCCCACCTTGATGTGGTGACAGCAAACATAAGCAATCTCAGTGCAGAAAATTTTCATTTATATGTCAACATCTCTTGTAGAGAAATTCTACAAAGAATGTTTCAGGATCTTCCAAACCAAATCAGCATGCACTTCTCTAACTTGGGGATTTCAGTGTGACTGTATGCACAGGGAAGAAAGTCAAAGCTACCTGGGGAAATTCAGTCGAGGATCAAGAAATGAAAGGGTTGGCAGGCCTCAGGTGACTTAGAAGTCTCATGCTTGTAAATAGTGAATATTTTCAGAAGACACTGAATGTGGCATAAGTCGAACAATATCATAGCAAATTAAACTGACTGAATCTTAAGGAATTAGAAAGACCAGTTAAATATGTGGTAGTGATTTCAGAATTAGCTGTCTGGATACCCCAGGTCATTGAGTGAATAGAATACAGGTCAAAATAAATAGAACTAGGACCTGATTAGTGTAAATAAAGAATCCCCTGAAGTTGTAGTATTCGAATTTATATTGCATATTTCCATGCACCTGGAACCAATTATCATATTTATGTAATTTTAGCTTGAATATTAAAAGCTCAAATGCATGTGACCACTTTTAGAGGTTTTATTATTTGCTCTAATTGGACCTAGCTATACCACATTAGAGGAAAGAGTAAGAATAGGAAGACAACACTGTGCGTGATCATAATAGTTCTGATCGAGCCTCTTTAAACAGGTTAATGACTCCAAAAATGGTGCATAGATAGAAATTAAAAGAGTCACCTGATCACTGTGTCTCAGAGAAATTTAATCATTCCTGCACTTGTCACCAGCATCAGAAGACCAAAGGAATCCAAAAACTGTCAGCCAGGAAATACTCTCCTGGCCAAGTGAAACGGACATGACAACCAATGGCAACACAGATTTAGACTACAAGTTCATTTGCAAAACATTACAGAGGAGGATGACAGGATTCTGAGCAATATTTCACAGAACACCGACAAGTAATTGGGGGGAAATGGAACTGCAGAGAACTTGATGAGAGATTCAGCGAAGTCATTTATCCTAAGAGCATATCCTGAGAGAAGAAACTAGAAGGGCACCAGACAGACATGAATTGAAACAGATGTGCCCACATTTTTTCCGGTGGTTATTGGTGACGGTAGTAGGATTACTACATTGGAATTGTTTTGCCTCTTAGTGCTGTATGTGTCAGAAAGATGTGGCAGTGGGCACCTAAGAAGTCAGAGAAGGCAGATAGACTTGAGAAGTACCTGTGCTTCGGGTAATGTGATAAAAGGTATTCATGGATAGATTTTTAGGATATTTCATAGAATAAGATGGTACTATTAAAAGACCAAGAAAATATTGGCATATGTTTGATTTCTCTTCATATTAATTCTTTTAGAGCAATCTGTAGTCACATAATGGGTATTGGCATAACCAGGAAAAAGCATAAGTAGGTTTTTTCTGATTATTTTCTAGAGCAAATCCATATCCCCTCTCTTACACAGTTAACTGCTAAGAATAGAGGATCCAAGATCGTGCTATATCTGTTGATTGATTTTTAAAACGTGACTAATTTGGCAGTACAAGATGTGGCTTGAGGGGTGTCCTCAAACAAGGCAAAACCCAGTTTCAGATGTTCCTGGCAGATAAGGAGAATGTTGTTGTTGGATTGGGGAATTACAGATTTTTCGGTGACTTTGATGAGGACTTATTCATCATATCTCTTGGTTTTATGTATTGCTGATTTAGTTAATTGAATTACTCTTGACAATAGAAAAGGGTAAATGAATTGATTTTCTTAGAAAGTGGCATTAGTTGGAGGTTCTGGTTCCGCCATTGTCCCTTTTCTGACCTTCAATTTCCTTGTCTGTAAAATGAAGGAGTCATCTCCTGCACTTCTAGCATGCCATGATTCTAAGCCCTATGCAATTCTCAAATGGCAAGTCTCTCCGCTTCTGCTCCTAACATTTAGAGTTGGAAAGGTATCAAGTGATAGCCCTTGTTTATAATCCTTACTAATGGTCAGGCTGAGGCTGATGGATCTGTTAAGCTTGGGAGTTCTGGGCTACACTAGGCTAAATGATTGATCAGATGTCCACATTGATTCTAACATCAATATGGGGAGCCCCCAGAATTGGGGGCTTAGGTCAGAAATGGAGCAAGTCAAAGCTTCTGGGCTAGTCATTTCTGCATTTCAGCTACTTCCTTGACCAGATAGGGAGATCCAGTCTTGACAGAAAGAAAAGAAAAAGAAACAGATGAGGCCAAAGTTCAAGAAAGGAAAATGATTTGCCCTAAGTCACACAGATAGCAAAGTAGAAGGGGACAGATTCCAATCCAGGGGACCCTAACACCAAATCCAACCCCTTTCTGCTGACCTCTGGTGGGCCATATTTTGTAAATAGAAAAGAGAAGTTGGTACCAACCTGGAAGGCTTGGTATTGCATTTCGTGGAGGTTGAAAGCCAGTGGCTAATTTTAATCAGTATCAAATGCAGTATCAATGCTGATAGCTGTATTAGTAAGACATTGATGGCAATTTAATAAAAATGAAAGTGATGCCAGTTGTAAAATTGGAATCTCTTGAAATTAAAACAAATGGTGGTAAGGTTTGTTTTCTTCTCAGCTCTCTACTATAAAATGTTAATGTAGTGTACATATTCATCCTTTTCTGTCAGAAGAATGCCACCCTAAATTATGAGTGAGTGAGAATAAAATAGTACTGTGGTTGAAAAAATGAGTAATACTCTTGTCACTTTTCCATACCTTGTGTGCCTTAATTAGCAATATCAGTTTCAGTTTGTGAGGTATTGTCATGCTTATAGCTGAGTTAACTCAGACTTTTTCGGGGAGTGGAGGGGGCAGGTGGTGATATTGGGGGCAGCCCAAATGAGCCCCTGCAAATGGCAAGGAACAGAATGAGGAAACACCAAACTTGCCTTGCCAGTGGGCGGGGTCAGTCACAGAGTATGGTGTGAACTCTCTGAGAGCTTGGGCAAGTGCCTGCTGACAGTAATCTGGAGCTCTCTGCCCACGTGGCAGGGCCCTGGACCCTGTGGAAGCCAGTCTACCATCTCGGGAAATGAGCTAATGCAGCAACTCAAGGTTTTTGGGAGATTTTCAGGCCAGTAAATCCCCCTTAGAAAGTTATCTCTTTCTCTCTCTCTCTCTCTCTCTCTCTCTCTCTCTCTCTCTCTCTCTCTCTCTCCCTCCCTCCCTCCCTCCCTCCATCTCTCCTTCCATGCAAACTGGTTTATTTAGAAGAAAGAAAGAAGTCAAAGCAAGCCTTAGAGGTGTTCTTTTTCCTTTCAGTGGGGACTTTTAAAAAAGGAATTACTCCCCCTCTCCCAAGTGTTATTCTCTATTCTCCCCATCTTTTTCCCTTTGCCTTTTTCTTCCCATTTTCCTTCCCTTCTTCTACTTTTCCTTCCTTTTTTCTTCTCCCCTCCTCCATTCTCCTACCCCATCATTGTTTTCCCTCCTCCTTCATTCATTATATATTAATTGAGCTTGGTGCAGGGCACTTGTCTGCTCATGAGTTTGTAATGGTAGAGTCAATTGTGGTAAATGGATTATTGTTGCACCATTAAAATGAATATAGAGGACTGAGAGAAGCATGGAAAGACTTATATGAACTGATCCAGAGTAAAATGAGGGATTGTTTCATTGTTTCATTCTTTGTCTAGCGCAGTGCTTGACACATATTAGGCACTTAAATGCTGGCTTGCATGATTAATGGAAGTCAGCAGAACCAGGAGATCAATAGACACAATGGCCACACTCACACAAACAATGTTAACATAAGGCTAAATTCTGCGTAATTGTGATGACTCATTTTGGCATAGAGAAGAGATGAAGAAATGCATCTCTTTTTTTCCTCCAATTAACTTGGGAAGCCAGGAAGCCTTATCCATTAGTACTTTATAAGGATTTGAGATTTCATAGCTGTCCATGGTTCCCCTGACTCTTCATGTAACCACCCTTCTGCCACTTCAGTACAGAGTTGGAAGAGTTCATTTCCACCCCCTACCAACTCCCCCAAGTATCCTGATGTTAGGGCTTCGACAGAATGCCCTTCAGCATAAAGGCACGTAGTCAGTCCCTGGGTGTTTCCTTGAGGCCTTTGCAGTGTCATAGGCCCAGCCAGAACTTGTGTTCCCCTGGCATCGCCTTTAAGAACCCAACAGTGCCTCCACCCTATAGTAAGCCCTGGTTTGCCACCTTGTATAAGTACCCACTGAGGGATCTATCAGATGAAGGAATTCTGAGGAGAGCACAGCTGAGCTTGGACCCATCAGGTAAAGGCTCCCAACTGATGTAACTTGAACTGAACATTTCTGGAGTGGAGAAGAGGTGAATAAGGGCTTCCTGAGGCAGCATGAGAGAAGGGTATGGATGTGGGAAGGTTTCTGTCACATTCAGACAACAGCACTTATTGTTTCTTCACAATGGCCTGCGAGGTAGACCATTGTTGTCCCCATTTTACTCATGAGGAAACTGAGGCTCAGGAAAGTGAGGATAACTACATTAAGTGTAGCATCTGGGGCCTGAATCTTAGGGGTCTACCCACTATGCCACACTGCTTCTCCATGTGGGGCACCAGTCTGATTGGATTAGAGGACTGGCATTGGAGAATTGTGGGAAATAATGTTGGAGGTGGGGAGGGACAGATGGGGGGAGCCTTGAATAAGGAGCTGAGGTTTGATTCCATAGACAAACGGGAAGTGTTCGAGGTTTCTGATCTGGGCAGTGACATATGCCAAGTCATGTTTGAGATAGATGAACTCGGGATGACTGAGCCAGATGGATTGAGTGCAGAAACAGTGCCGTACAAGGGAAAGGGTGTTGACCTTGGAGTCCTAGGGCCGAAGCTTGAGTCCCAGCTTTGCTACTAACTTACCTTGTTACCTTGTGCGAAGCATTTCAACTCTCTGAAGGTGGGAGAGGTGGAGGGGGTTCCTTCCTATCCAAAGAGTGACTTTTACTCAACTTGGGTCATTGGAACAGATCTAGAAGGGATCTTAGAAGTGATCTGATTGCCTCAGTTTACAGAAAAGGAGAATGAGGCCCATTGAAGGGAAGGGACTTGTCCAAGGTTACAGAGGCAGTCAGCATCAGAGGTGGACTCAAAATCACACACTTGGAGTCTAAGTTCAACATGCTTTCTGCTGTGGACTAGAGTACTTAGAAGTGACTAGATCACGAGTGGGGAAGCTGCAGCCTTGAGGCCACATGTGGCCCTCTAGGTCCTCAAGTGCAGCCCTTTGACAGAACAAATCCCCTTAATAAAAGGATTTGTCCTGTAAAACTTAGACTCAGTCAAAAGGCTGCACTTGAGGACCTAGAGGACTATATACAGCCTTGAGGCCGCAGGTTCCCCACCCCTGCGCCAGATCCTCTCAGGTCCCCTTGCAGCTTGTACAGTCTCTGATTTGGGGATGCTAAGCTTGGAAATTGGTAAGGGCAAGGGGAAAGTTGGCAGTGTCTTCCAACCCCAGGCCTTTCAGTTGCCAGCTCCTGTTCTCATCAGGAGACCCTTCCTTCCAGCACATTTTCACAGGACTTTGAGCAGCTGCTATAGTTGTTTACATTTTACCCCCACTGAGCCCCAGCTCCAGGGAGGCTGTGGTGTGTGTGTGTGTGTGTGTGTGTGTGTGTGTGTATGTGTGTCTGCAAAGACCTTGGCAGGCAAAGGTGCCACGCACTCTCCAGGGGTTGGCAGCCCAAGAATAGCTCCTTCCATTTGTCCTCCCCCAATGAAAGGAACACTTGGAATTTATTTTTAATCCATTTAACAGCAGTGAAAAGAGGGGAAAGTATTTGGGTTTGGTGAAGCTGTCTGAGAGAAGGCCCATGTACCCCAAAGGTTTTCTCTTCCCATCCAGGAGCCTCAAGTGTCTTCTCTCTTGGATTAGTTCAATTTGCTTCATTGCTTGATGGGGATACCATATGCTTATCTCAGAAGCATTGTTGGTTCTACGTCATTAGCTATCAATCTACCCACTGCACTGGGCCATTGGATTTGGTCCTCCTCAGGGTGGTTGCCCTGAAAACTCTGAGCCACTCACGTTCAGCCTTATGAGGCCCTCCTTCTTGGTGCCCCAACCCCCAGATTGGTACAATGTCAGACTCCAGCAGGAGGTGTGCTCTCTTAGACCTTGAAGGATCATAGATCTTGACCAGAAAAGGGACCTTAGAGGTGATCGAATCCAATCCTCTCATTTGGCAGATGGGGAAACAGATTCAGAGACATAAAGCCTCTTGCCCATGCTCCCACAGATTCTAAGTGGCAGCATCAGAACTCAAACCCAGATCCCTCAGCTCCCCAAATCCTTCCACTAGGCCCCAGCTTGGAGGCATTCCAGAGGCCTGTTTGCAAAACCACCTATCTCTGGGCAGAGCCTCATTCTGAGGGCATTCTCAGCTGACACCCTGGCAGGAATAATTTAGCACCTCAATTCCTGTTCTTAACAAAAATATTTTACTAGGTTTAAAGGGTCGAAAGCTATCCCACACTTTCACAGTTAAATTTTTAATCATTACAGCTCACCGTGAGCAGGGCCCTTTGGGAAGGGGGCTCAGGCTAGGTGTCAAGGTGGGGAAGGGGAGAATATGGCGCCTTCCAAAGACCAACCTTACTTTGGCTTTACAGATTGGTCCAGTTGCCCAGTGTCTATCGATTTAGCTATGAAAGGGACTTTGGAGATAATTGTGTCCATCTGCCCCCATCATTTTACTGAATAGTCAGTCATGGGGGTCAGAACTCAGGTTTAGAGACTCAAAATCAAAAGAACTCACTCTTCCACATTGCAGCCATTCACATTATGCTTATACTGAATGTTATTATTAGACACAATAGTCTTGGAGTCTTCCTGGTTAGGCTGAGACAAGGTAGGACAGGGAATGTTGTTCTCATAGGGCCAGAAAAGCAATTTCTTCATTGCTTAGGAAGTGGCTTTGGCCCCAGTTAACTTTTTTCAGTCTCGTAGTGATAGACCTACCATCATTTGGCCATAAGGCACTTGGGTAAAAGGCATGTAGGTGACTGTGTGCCAACTCATCACCCCAACTACAGAAAGTATTTAGAGGTGTTGGCCTCCTAGTGGGACTTGGAGGGTCAGGAGCTTCATATTTATATGTAGAGAACTATAAAGGGCTTGAAAAGCTATCTAGTCCATTTCCCTCATTTTACAAATAAAGAAACTGAGGCCTAAAGAGATGAAATGATTTCAGATCACATATAAGGTCCTGTATCTAGACATTGGAAAGGGCCTCAGGGGCCAGCTAGTCAACCCTCTCGTGTTATAGAGGAGAAAACAGGGCTTATACGTGAATGAACTTGCTCAAGATTGCACCTAGGGTCCTGTATTTTGAGTTGGAGGGGACCTTAGAAGACCTCTCTAGTCCAGTCCTCCATCCTCCACTGTATCAGGGCTTCTTAAACGTTTTCCACTTGTGACCCCTTCAGCACTTCTTCAACTCTGACCCCATATGGGGTCGTGGCCCACAGCTCAGAAGATGAGGCAGCTGAGGCTCAGGGAGGCCAGTTGACTTTCCCAAGCTCGCATGTAGATAGAATTGATATATATGTCTCTTGACTCAAGAGCTCTTGCTCTTTCCACTTCTCACCTCAACAGGGAACTTGATGACTGCCTTGTGCCCAAAGCTTTCATTTTCTAAAGAAGGACACTGAGAGCCAGAGAAGGAGAGGGACATGCCCAAGGTCTAGAACTATTGAATAGCAAAGCTAGGACTGGAAGTTTAGATGACTCATTCTTCATATTATGCATGAATTTTCATATGTATGTTGGAAGGTCAGGTGATAGATCGATGGCCCCACCTTGTGCAGATAAAGTGAGGTGTTTTTCCACTGATGTAATGAATTGGATTAGACTTCATCATACTAGGCACCATATCACTCAACTCTCTCTGGTGGCTTATCTGCCTCTAAGAGCTGATTATCACTTCATTTCTTCGTGGGGCCACCGTGGAGCCACAGGCTGAATTTCTGCTTATTAAAAACCGATACTGATGCCTCTTTCCCACAACACCCCTTTTTGTCTCTCTATAAGAGAACAGCAGAGGCAGCTTAGTGTAAAGAATATTTATAAGACCTCAGTCTTATTTCCACCTCTTCCATTAACTAGCTATGTGACCTCCGTTAAGTCCCTTCCTGCTCTCCGGCCCTCACTTTCCTCCTCTGTGAAATGGGCTTGTGGTGTGAGAGGGAAAGTGGAATGACATTAGACTGGATCAAAAATTCTCGTCCTGAGGTTCATGAACTTTTTTTAAAAGTATTTTCTTAATCATATTTCAGTATAATCGATTTCCTTTGTAATCCTATGTATTTTATTTAATGCATTTAAAAACATAATTGTGACAAGGTGGTCATAAGCTTCCCTGGACTGTCAGAAGAAGGGTTCAGGCCACACCAGAAAAGGTCCAGAACCCTTGGGCTGGATGATTGTTAAGTTTCCACCTATTTCTAACTCAATGGATTTACCTTACATCTAGCTTGGCTCTTTATCATCTGATGGAAAACATCTGGATCTGCTTTCTTGACTGTTCAGGGTGACAGCATTGCCTGTTTTAGTAAGTAAGAGCTTCTGCAGTGCTCTGGATTTAACACCCCTCCCAGAAAGTTGAGCCATTTATAAACCAGGAAGCCACAGCATCTGCAGAGGGAGCTGGGAGAATCAAAAGCATCTTTCTTTTCAGCTGGCGAACCTTGCTTTCTGCAGTTCTTCTGTTCATTGGTCTTGCCTTGCTTCTCTCTTGATCATCTTTTATGTTCTTTTCTACCTTCTTGTTTAAGAAGGAAACAAACAAAAAAGCCTAAATCCAGTTGAAAATGAAAGTTCCCATGTCTAGGACAAAAATTATCCCTTGAAGTCCCAGGAGGCATCTTCTGTAACAAGTCTGACATTGAGCAGCTTTTGCTGAGAGGCCATGCCACCTTGGACCTCAGAAGGCTTCAGCTACTAGGATTTGGTTGCCTTTTTGGCATCATCTCCTTGGAAAAGCCCAAGTGAGGCTCAGATGATATTCATGAGTGGGATTGAAACGTCTGAACAAGCAAGTCTGTAACAGCAAAATTTGCGAGTCTGTCCCTTAGCATCAATTTGGCCCAAAGCATGCCTGTCTTCAGGGTTATATTAGAAGCATTTGTTTCCACCAGGCCACTTTCTGAAAGGCAAAGGATGGAGGTGATAAAGAATGTGAGAGAAGGGAGAAAAAGATTAAGGGCATTCATTCTGGTAGCCTAGAATGCACATTCAACTCATTTTGAAGTGTTGAATTTTTAATGACAATTAGCAGTTTTGCTTCCATGTTTCTTATTAAGATTCCAGGAGTAACCCCAGATTTGAGGGTGCTTTGGATTTTGCTAACTTGCAATTAAAGTAACTACTGAGTTTAGTGAAACTAGACTAAAACTTATATTTCATTGGCTCCAATAGCTCAGCCATGTGGGCATTCTTTCTGCATTATAATGCAGCTTGCCATCCTTACAGGCGCCTTTATCCTGGGATATTCTCGTCTCTGAAAGTCCTACGTGGGCAATCTGTTTACTGTACTGGGAAGTCTTGATCTTGGTTCACCCCTCTAATGTGAGTTTCCCACCTCCTTTTTTAGTCCTGTGTATCTTTGGTGATATCTTTTACTCTGAATGGCTATGAAAGCCTGCTTTTATGTCTTAAGATCCTACTTTAAGAGCTTGAAGGATCTTTAGAAGCCATCCAATCTAACCCCCTATTTCACAGAGGAAGACCATGAGACCCAGAGGAATCAAATGACTTATCCAAGGTCACATAGCCAATAAATGGGAGAATAAGTTTTTGCACTACATTTCTTTGATTCTAGATACAGTGTTTCTTTCCTCCTTTAGGCAGTAGAAGTGTTCCTGAAAAGCTGAGTGTAAATCACGTTTTCATAATCCAAATCCTATTTTAAAAGGCCTAGGAAAGCTTACTGGTAAGACAAACTCTGCCAGTGAATCCTTTTGTCATGTGAAGAATTCCAACCACTCTACGCCCTCCCATGCCAGTGATCTCTTGGCATCTGACTCAAAGCTTGGATGCCCAGGTCTAGAACACCCTAGTGAGCTATCCTCCTTGATCAGATTCACAGCAATCTTCAAAAAGTTACTATGAATATTTAATTCTTAGAACCTCTCTGGGTCCTGGCCAACTCCCCATAGCTGTGCTTGATCCTCCTCCCTGCTAATGAGCAGGTCAAGTAGTATCAGCCTTCACTCTTATACCACCCTACCATGACCTTCATGATTCCCACCAAATACATGTAGGCAACCCTAGGCTCTTCCCAGTATACCTTCTAATTAGCACAACTAAGCCTGTTTCTTTCTTGTTAAAGTTGTCCCACAACTGGGAAAATCCGGCTGCCCCCACCCCACTGCCTATAGCAGCCTGAGATGCCAGGGCTGGGTCTGAAGCATTCCTTTCTCTAGGGGCCCATTCTCTGAAGGCTTTCCATCCAATGCTAGGAGGAAATTGATCCAATCTAGTCCTACTCAATTTATAAGGACCTTGACAGCTCCATTTGAGGAGCTAAAGGGACTGTCACATAGAAGAAGCAGTAAACTTTTTCTGTTTGGCCCCACAAGGAGTGAAAGGTGAGAGGGAGATTTAGAGAGACAGAAGTCAAACCATCCTGATGTTGAAAGTCGTTCCAAACTAGAACAGGCTCCCTTGGGAAATACTGGATTCCTACCCAATGGAGGTCTTAAAGCAAATGTTGGCTGACCATTTCTTGGCTGTGCTGTAGAGGGGATATATGGTGAGATGCTGTGAATGTTTTAAAAATATAATAATAATCATGGTTGATATTAATCTAAATAGTTAGCAACCACTACCTCATCTGTTCTGACATTTTATGTTCTTACCTACTGGGTATTCCAAAGGTTGAGTCTGCTTGGATTCTGTGTAAATATAGAGAATACTTTTCTCAATTGTAGATTTGCTTTTCATTTGAAAAAATTCCAAGCCATCAAGGCAGATAGCTATAAAAAGAAGGCTTCGATTGATTAATTTTTCATTACCGCTGGTTCTAAATAGCATCTACTGTTAAAAGAGTTTATTTTTATAATTCTTTTTGTTCACATTTTATCATTTTAAAATTCATAAGAAGAGAACCTTATTTAAGGCCAGAGTTTCTGATAATTCTAAGAAGGGTGAATACAATGAAATTGCAGTTAATTTCCATTAACAACAACAGTGGTGATGATAAGAACTGGTATTTCTATGGTACCTTTGGCTTTAAAAAAGCACTTAACACACAATATTTCATTTGGTCCTTACAGTAGCCCCTTGAGGTATATATGTGTGTGGGGGAGGAGGGTGAGGAAGGCTGGGCAAAATATTACTGTATCCACTTTAGAGGAGAGACTGAGTGGAAGTGTTACCTAGACTCCTGCTAGACTCCTCTGACTCCTCATTGCCTCTCATTTACTGATTGCAGCCACCAAGATATGAAATGCTGCATCCACGTCACAAGTTGTAAATTTAACATCAGAGTGGTGGATTCGGGAAAGATCCTACCAGCTCAGGTCAAAACCTTAGTTTTGGAGATAGCCTTGACAACAGAAGAATAAAAAAAATGCCCAACATTTCATGAACGGATGACTTAGTCTTTCTTCCTACTAATACTACCTGTATATAGTATCCACTGATTACATCACAGTGGAAGGAGCACCTCAAGATCGACTCTTGCCTGTAATAGTGTAGACATTTAAGAGTATTTAAGGTTGACAATTTAAGAAGGACAAATACTATTCAATAAGGTCAAATACTTGTAAAGTCTAAACTATATTGAATAAAAAAACTTTCAAAATATAGAGAAGTAGAAGAGACCAAAACCATTTGGTAACATAATGAAGTAGACGAAGCAGTTAGATGGCACGGCACTGGATAGAGTGCTGGGCCTGGAGGGACAGCTAGGTACTTCTGCAGTGGATAGAATGCTGGGCCTGGAGTCACGAAGATGTGGGTTTAAATCCAGCCTCAGACATTCACTAGTTTGTGTGACCCTGGGCAAGTCACTTAACCTCTGCCTCAGTTTCCTTAACTGTAAAATGAGATTATCATAATAGCACTCTCCTTTCAGGGTTGTTAGAAGATGGTATATGTAAAGCACTTTTCAAACCTTAAGGCACTATATAAATTTTATTATTACTGTCCTTTCCATTTTTTGTGCTGCTGGAGCTGTCATGTATATGGTTTCAGATGAGCTTACAGGCTAACCCTTTAGTTCAACTACAGTCTACAATAGACAATAATTTTATCTATCGACATAATAGTTCTCATAACATTAGAAATAAATTAATACATCAGGACAGTTACTTCTTCTAGGACTGTTTTTTATCTGTTCTCCATTGAAAGGAAATAAGAATGAGGTGAACCCTGATACTGTAAGAGGCATTTATATAGCACTTTAAAGTTTGCAATATGCTTTGCTAGGCACTAGTTAGTCTGAAAGAGATATAGGGAACTTGGTAGATTGTAAACCATGTATGAGCCCATGGAATGATGTGGCAACCAGAAAGGCTAAGGCAGTCTTAGGCTAAATTAAGAAAGGCAGCTCTAGAGAGGGAATATGGGGGAGTGGATAAAGAGGTAGCCTCAGAGTTGGGAGGACATGGGTTGATATCCCCTTAGTACCCCCTGGCAGTTCTCTAAGACTGTCAATTGTAGTGGTGGTGGTAATCTGCTTTAGTAGTTTCCTCATTAGAAATTTCCTAGACCCAAGAAATCACAGATCTACACCCGATTCCATTTTAAATGGATTTCATGGGAGACATTCAACCTGAATTGGTAGAGAGAGTTTTCTTTTTTTTCTTTTTAATTTAAAAGCATTTATTAAGTACTTATGATGTGTCAGGCACTGCAATAAGGCCTGGGGATATAAATACAAAAACGCAAGACAGTCCTTATCCTTGGGGACTTTGCATTCATTTCCTACAGTTGCAATCCTTTTGACTTCTTTTCTTTTAAACCTTCATTTAAAAAAAAATTGAGTTCCCAGTTCTCTCCCTTCCTCCAGCCCCTCCCCCACCCATTGAGAAGGCAAGTGATATGATACCTATTATACATGTGAAGTCATGTAAAACATATTTTCATATTAGCCATATTTCAAAAAAAGCAAAAAGAATAAATATGCTTCAGTGCGCAGTCAGAGTTCATCAGTTTTCTCTCTGGAGGTAGATAGAAGTTTTCATCATGTGTCCTTCTGAAAAGAAGGATTTTTTTTTTAAAGACGGTGCCTAAGCCAATGAAAGTCTGAACTGAAAAAAAGAAAAGGAAGTAAGCTTGGGATAGGAGTAAAGGATGAGAAGTTTGATAGCCTCAATGTTCTCTGCCTTGGTCAGATGGCATTGGGAGAATTGACCACTTTTTTGAAAAGATATTGATATGCCAGAGATCGATCCAGTGCATGACGTCTAGGATAGTGAAAGGCCTTAAGGCCATGCCATGCAATCATTGGTTGAAGGAATGGGGATGTGTGGTCTGGAGTAGAGAAGAAGTATGAAGGGGTGCTTAACAGCTATCTTCAAGTATCAGAAAACCCATTGCACTGAAGAGGGATCAGACTTGTTCCAGTTGGCCCCAGAGGACCCTAGAAACAATGGCTTGAATGTGTAGAGGTAGATTGTGGCTTGATTTAAGGAAAATTTTCTTTTAATTCTAGCTGGTTGCGAGTGAAATGGGTTGCCTCTTGAGACAGTGATTTTCCTCTCGCTCAAAGTCTTCAAATGGATATTGGATATCCACTTGTCTGGGATGTAGCAGAGGGTTTTTTCCACATAAGGTGGTGGCCGATAAGATCCTTTCTCATTTTGAGTTTTTCCAATTCAGTCTTTTGGAATAGCTTATATCAGAAGCTGCATTTGAGTTGTGAGATATCTTGCTTTGGTCATTAAGACTTCCAATGATAAATGAAGTTCCATTGACAACCATATGGTATCATATAGACACCAGTCGAAGTTTCCCTCAACTTGGCAAGAAATGGACATTAAAATAAGTTCTCATAGCAAAGGATCATGGGATATGATTTTGCAGGCTTTCTGCAGTGCCATTTCCCAAACTCATTGTAAAAGACAGTAATTGGAGACATAGCAATTTCACAGTCACACTTGACTAAGTGTTGAGTATAAATTGGAGATTGCAAACAGCTCTTTGTATAAAGAATTCAAAATGGGGGCTGTGTCTTGGCCATTCTTTGCTTTCATCTTTTGGCAGAGTGCCAAGCTATTTTCGGCATGAATGGTACTGTTCATTTGGGGGTTTTCTGTTTTGTTTCCTCTTAGGTAAACTTTTCCTTGTTTATGACAAGTAGTTGTGGGTCCTTTTTTCTGGAAATAAATAGCATTCATAAATGGAAAAGGTTTCATTGGGGACAGGTTGGGTAGCATCTCAGTAGAAATGTCTGTGCTATTAGAAAAGAGAGTTCTTGCTGAGATATTGGCATTCCAAATCCCTCTTTAGAAGAAATAAGGTCATTCAGCTTTACACACTTGCATTTTTATTCTTATACATCCTCTAGAAACAACATAAACAACATCTTTCATGTTTTGAATATAAAATGATAAATATATTCCCAAGTTTCCCTTCCTTAGCAGGAAACTCATTCAGTTCGTTGATCTCCAGCCTCCAGGGCTGTGCTGGTGCCAGACTCTTCTCTTCTCATTTGGGATATGGGGAGTTTGACAGACAGTTATTTGGGAGACTCACCAGGGATTTGTCCCAAGCATGCTTCTTTCTGGTCTGAACATAAGTATCAGAACTTGTATGATTGTTAGCAGTCTAGACCAGGAATTCTCAACCTGGGGTCCATGGACCTTCAAGGGGTCCATGGATAGATTTCAGAGGGCCTCTAAACTTGGACGGGAACAATTACATTGTTATTTCAATATGATTGATTTCCTTTGTAATTCCCTGTATTTTGTTTTATTCATGTAAAAGTATTATTATGAGAAGAGGCCTATCTGCAGCTTTAACTAGATTGTCAAAGGGTCTGGAATTCAAAAAAAGGTTAAGAACCTCTGACCTAGATGGATTTCCATGATTTCTCTGGCTTTTCAAATTTGTGAGGTGAACCTCAGTCCTTTGTCTTCCTGTCCCCCAAATCTTATGTTTATCATATATCTTTATCATTCTCATCATTGGTTATTTATGAAGTCTTTTGACCTCTTTCCTCTTTATTGGGGCTATTGCCAAAGGAATTAATTTCAACACTGAGTTGATTTTGTCAGATAATGAGTAAAAGGCAGAGCAGCTAACATTTATATACAAATTACTTTATGTATATTCTTTCATTGGATCCTCACAACAACTCTATGAGATTAGGGGGAATATCATTATTCCCATTTTCAAGTGAAGAAACTGAGAGAGAAGTGAAGTGGCTTGCACGGGGTCATAAAGCTAGTAAGTGTGTGAGGATTACATGTAGTGACTGTCGGGAGATTCAGAGAATATCTTCATGGCATCCTTTGGTGTCATATCTGGGCTTCAGTTTCTCCTTTGTCAAATGAGGGCATTGCATGGATGATCACAAGCTGTTGCTTCCACCTCTGAGGCTATATTTCCTTGAATCTTTGTGATCAGTTAATTCAGCCTCCCCATTTGACACAGGGGGGAAGATAAAGCCCAGACCGATGTTAGTACAGCAGGGAAGGCAATGCAGCAAGACTGGAAGTGACTGGAAGGGAGAGGTTGTCTGTTATACCAGCAAACTGACCCAGGAAATCTATCCCTGCTGTGGCTGGCAATGTGTACTGTGCTTCAGAGGGAGGAGTCTGTGATAGGGCTCACCTTCAGACACCATCTGCAAGTGTATATGTAAATGCAAATACAGAGTGAATGACAGAGAGAGGAGAGAGAGAAGAAAAAAAGAGGGAAGAGAGAGAAGGAGATCAGATGAGACTCTCCCAAGAGGAACCACCATACCTGTAGCAGTTGGAGGGCCTAGGCATGTTGCCCTTGGAGTATGACTTCTTGTGTTAGTGCTTTGCTAGAATTATCCATCCCCACCCCCAGCTCCTAGCCCCCATTGCCCCAGGAGGCAACCATCAGGTTATGTTGCCTGTGTGCATTCATGGATATCCCTTGGGTCTGCAGATATTATGATGTCTTAGGTTACCTGCATAGTTCACATCAGAAGGAGGGAGTCTCTGATGAGATTTCACTCACACAGTGTGCCTTCTGTGGTCACCCTTGCTCTTAGAGGGTATTGGTGACAGCCAACGAAGGATATTTAGAATATTACTTTAGAGGTAGATTTGAAAAACTTCATTATTTAGAATCAAATCCTCTTGACAATTGACAGTGACTAAATACCATTAATAATCAATACTGGTCTAAGTATTCTGTATTTTGAGATGTAGCACACATGACTTCCCATATGCCCTTTCCTTTTCAGCCAGCCTGGACTCCCTATCATTCCCTGAATGTGACCTGCCATCCCTTACCTGTGTGCTTTTTGTCCAGACCTTTCCCCATACCTAGAATACCCTTCTTCTTCATCTCTGTCCCTTAGAATCAATCCTTGGTTTTCTCCAAGGCCTAGTTTATGTGCTACCTCAGGAAAAATATCTTTTCCGATTCCTTTAGTTGCTGAGAGAGAGCATGATTTATTAGATATGGTAATAGAGTTGTAGTCTAGAAAGCCCTTTTATATGAAACTGGTAGGGCAAAGCTTGGCAAGTCACTTAAACTTGAACCTCAGTCTTTTCATCTGTAAAATGGAGCCAGTACCTCTCCCACAGAATTATTGTGAACATCATGAGAGATAATATGTAATAATAGAATATGATACATATAAGGTACATGTAAACATACCTTAAAGTTTTCTATAAGTGTTAACATTTTATGATGATGAGGAAACACTTTATGATGATGAGACAAATTATTTGAAGCATGTTACAAACCTTAAAGCAATCTGGAAGTATCAGGTAGTATTATTATGGTTATTATTTATTGTGCCTCCTTCAAGATCAGTTAAATGATCTTGTTTTCCTTGTCTATTTATGTACTGAATCTCACAGTGGAATGTAAATTCCTTGAGGGCAAGGCAGTTTTCCATTTTTCCTCTTTTTATTGCTCTTATGTGGCACAGTGCTAGAAGGCTGTTATGTATAGAGTACAGAGAAGTACAGCGAAGACTGCTCTGGTTTGTTTTTATTCTCGGAGCTGAAGATCTGTTTGTTGGGTTTTGTTGTCTTCAAATCCTCTAATTCTGTACTCCCCCCGCCCCACCCCAGCAGAAGCCATGAGGTAAAAATTGCTGGTGTTGTCATATCCCCAATCCTCCTAGACCATATTTCTTACCAAGGTATGTAGAGCAGATGGAGATCACGCCCTGGGAGGAGGGCCCACATGTCAACTTTCCGAACCTGGTGTCTCCTTATGGTGCTGAGATAGAAATATTTAGGGAGCAACATGTTTTCTCCATGACTCAAGGCTTTCTGATTCCTCTGAAACTGTGGGAACTTTGTCCTTCTGGCAGTAAAGCTTTGGGTGGTTAGATGCTTCTGGCCAACTTGCCTGCTTTGGAAGGAAGCCCTTGTATCAAGAGAAGCTGCCTAGCCCAGGCAGGAGAACTAATGTGGAGACAGCACTGGATGGAGATTCTGGAGGCCCATCCTTCTCCTCTTTGCCGGTCTGCCGTCGGGCAAGTCTCGGTCACTCCAGGCTGCTGAAGCATGCCTTGTCTTCATGTGCTCTCCCTTCCAACAAAACCGACTTACCTACCTACTGATCCCTATACACAGCATTCCGTGTCCAGGCACCTGATGGAAAGAGTGCCACGGAGAGAGTATTGGGCCTGTAGTCAGGAAGATAGACTTCAAAAATGGACTCAGACATTTACTAGCTGTGTGATCCTGGGCAAGTCACTTTGACCTTCATTTGCCTCCATTTCCTCAACTGTAAAGTGAGGATAATAATAGTAACCTACTTTGCTCAGTTGTGAGGATCAAATGACATCATATTTGTTAAAAATGCTTGGCACAGTGCCTGGCACATAGTAAGTGGTATATAAATGCTTGTCCCCTTCCTCCTTTGCCACCCCACCCCCCTCATTTCTGTGCCTTTCCAAGGCTATCACCCATCCTAGATTTAGATAAGGAAGGGACTTTAAAAGTCATTTAGTCCAACTCCTCATTTTATTTTTTCAATTAAAAAAATTTCTGGTCTAAAATGCCAAATAGAACAGGCATTTCCATCTCCAGAGGAAAACAGATAAAGAGGATTGTATAGGAAATTGCAGATTTCCGTTAAAGTATAGCTCCCTCTCCCTTGTTTTACAGAGGAGGAAAGTGACGTCTAGGACCATAGCTCTAGAACCAGAAGGCATGTCAGAGGCTATCAAGTCCAGTCCCCTCATCCCAGAGAGGTGGAAACCGAGGCCCAGGGAGGGGAAGGAATTTGTCCAAGGTCATATAGATAGTAAATGTTAGAATCAGCATTTTAACCCAGGCTTCCTGATTCCAAACCTAGCCCTTTCCTCTGTGCTATCCTGGACTGGTCAGTCTCTTCAACTGTCTTTTAGAGCCCATCTCCTTTTAGGGCTCAGTCGAATTCCCACCGTCTGTGAGAGGCTTAGCTTGGTACTTTTGTGTGTTGGTGGTTCCACTGCCACCTCCCCACCATTGCTTTGTTTCCTTTTAGGATAATGTCAGCTCCTTGGGGATAGGGAATGCTTGTTTTTTTGTTTTTGTAACTCCAGCAACAACCACAGCCCTGGACACATAGGCACTTAATAAATACTTGTTTGCCTCCCTCCCTTATTCACTTGAACCAAGTGGACCTCAGTTTACCACTCTGTAAAATGGAGCAACTGAACTAGGTGATCTCTAAGTTCTTTGTTGTGATTGCCACCGATAACCTAGGATTTAAAAAAATTTGTACACAGCTTGGGTTAACATGAAGTGGTTAAAACTCTGTGTAATCAATATCATACCTAGTTCTGACCCTCTTTATTTGGCGTAGATGTGTGTTGCCCTTCTGAGAATTCTGGATGTAAATGTAGAATACTTATTGGATTTTCAGACTTGTTCTTTTCCCTTAAATATCCTCTGAGTCTAAGTCCAACGACATGATTCATTAAAATATTTAAATCAGCCACGAGAAGGACTAATCAAGATAACAGCCTCACTGTGTAGAGTAGTGTATCTCGCCTTCCTTCACCATCTGTGCTGTCTGCCTTTGTACCTCTCCCCCAAAATTAATAAACTTAGGGTCTGTGGACCCGAGCTGACAGGAAATTAGAGTCAGGGGCCCTTGGTGGACAATGTCCGAACCCTGCTTTGGACGTGTATAACATATGAGTTTGGTCACAGGAGTATCTCTTTCGAGTAGAAGGGAGCTGGCAAGTCATCTGGTCCAGTTCTGTCATTTTAGAGAAGGAATATGAAGGGAGGGGAGAAGGGACTTGCAGAAAGGCCGTAACGAATGGTTAGTTGTCTCGGTGCCAGTTGTCAAGATGAGAGTGCTGTGGTACAATTATACCATCCTCCATTTCCATAGTGCTTTGAAGTTTCCAATGTGCCTTTCCCACACTGACCCTGGAGGTAGGATGTCCACACATTCATATTCCCATTCTAAAGATGAGGAGACGGCAGCTTTTTTGATGCACATTTTAATGATGGTTCATGTTCTATGTAGGCCCTTCAATAGCGTGCTATGGTTATGAACATGACCCAGACGGCTTGAACACCTCTGTTCAGAGAGATGCCCTGGGCCAAGCCTCAGCTACGTTGCTGGTCCCTCCCTTTTGCCTACGTCACTTGCTCTCACCTTCCTCTCTTCAACCACCTGCTGATGGGTTCAATCCCAGGGACACCAGCACATAGCAGTGTCCTACTTTTTGGGAGATGTTGGATGGAGTGCTATTGTCACTGCCATCAGCTGCTGCTTTGCCTGCTTTCCTTCCCATTGTCCCTTTTCTCCTGATGATTCCAATACTCGGTTCATTTCCTCTACGCTACTTTAGTTAAGACAGGGCAAACAAGTGACTTTCTGTGTCCCTTTGTTATGGTGGAAAGGACAGTGAAGTTGGAGTCGGGATCCCAGCCTTGATGCTGAGCAGTGGTGTCCCCCACCATGGGCATCTCTTGGACCACACTCACCATGCTCACCTCTCAGAGAAGCTGCAGTGAAAGCACTTTCTCAAGCTAAATTCAGTATGGGAATGTGCGCTCTTATTTTGATAACATTTAATTGCCTTTTGTTAATCAAGTTGTATTCAGATGGAGAGAGCTTCATGACACTGTACACTGAGGTGATGCCTTTTGAAACCTGGGCAGTCATTGCTTCATTTTGTTAGATGGTGGAAGAAATGCATGGCTGGAGTGGGGTCAGAAGATTTGGCATCCCAGAATCCCAGAATTAGCAAGGCTTGGAGAAACCGGCTAGTTCAACCTGTGCTGGTACAACAAATCATAAGTAAGCATTTACTAAGCACCTGCTGTATGCTGGGGATACAGGTATGAAGACTGAAACAATTCCTATTCATAAGGGCTTGCCTTCTGGTGGAGGAGTTGACGTATGTGTATATAAATACAGAGGACAAAAAATATAGAGTGAAGAAATATACATAATTTATATGTAACAATAAGTAGTAAATTATATATACAAAATCAAATAGAGGAGGCAAGTACTTACATAAATATAGAGTATGAATATAAAATAAATATGTAAATCTTCACAAATTATATATTCAATTCATATTATACATATATACAACAAATTATAATTATGAATTAAGTGGAAGATACAAGTACTTATATAAATATAGGACATAAATATAAAATGAATATATATATATATATATAAATGCATACAAATTATATACAGATGCAATTGATAAATACAATATACAACAAATTATACATACATATTTGGTCCCCAGAACCAACACAATTCTCCAGATGTGCTCTGACCAGGACCACGTAACGAGGGCTTGCCTGTTGATTAATGTCACCCTACTTGTTTTCAACTTTAGCATTGTACACTTGTCTCATATTAAGCTTTGAGTCTCATGAAATCCTCAGAACCAGGTAATGATTGTTTAATTCTACGTCTCCATTTTGAACTTATGAAATTGATGCTTTGAATACAACCATATCACTTGGCCTTTGTCACAGTTCAATCTTGCTTTGTTAGATCTGGTCTCTCTTTCTAGCCTATCGGGAAGCCAGGCAGTAAGCATTTATTAAGTATTTACTCTGTGCCAGGCACTGTGCCAATCATTGGGAATATAAATCCAAACCAAAAAAAGACAATCCCTGCCTACAAGGAGCTTATATTCTAATGGGAAAAGACAATACATAAGAAATCGAAAATGGTGGGAGAAAGGGATGTGCATGGGGACATGGTGGTAAACGCTGAAAGTTTGAAACGTCTCTGGGAGGGGAATGCAGAATTGCTGGTATTACCTGTCTCCAAAATGGAGGCCCTGGCAAGGGACTCACCAAAGGGAGAAGGGGTCAGCATGGCAGAGGGATGTTCCAGGGTGAAAAGTCAGTTGGGTTATGGTAGTGAAATTCAGACAATCAGAAGCATAGCTTGGGAGGGTGTAGTAGCGATTAATACCATGCTTCACGTTTTTAGGTGAGAGAGTAAGCAAGAGAGGGAGATGAAAGAAAGTGAACAAATGATTGCATCATTTCCAAGAGGAGAAGGGAGAAATGAGATTAGAAAAAGGGCATAGGTTCGAAGTTTAGCCTGGGAAAGGAGGCCTACTTCTCCCCCAGTGATTTCAGTAAAAGAGAATAGGATGGGTGAAATATAGTACAGTTTTGAGGCATGGAGTAGAGATGAAGGAATTCATTTCTCAATTTTCTAAATAACATAGGTGGCAAATTCATCTCCTAGGAGAGTAGTATGAGGTGGTGTAGGGGCTAAAAAAGGAGAAAAAATGAGGAGAAAGTTTGAAAGAGCCCACTGAGAGAAACCTTCTGGAGAAGCAATTAGGGAAGATTCAATCATTGCTATGCAACAGAGACTGTTTTGGATCTCCATTCCTGCATCCAGTATGTTAGCTATCCCTTCTTGCTTTCTATTATCTGCAGACTTGGCATGCATGCCAACTGCACCATTATCCAAGTCACTGATTAAAATGTTGAACTTCTTATAACCAATGGCAAGTCACTTCGCAAGGGACCTCACCTCTAAGTTGAAAATCATCTCTTAATCAGTGGGTCTAGGTTTTAACCCAATTCCAAATCCACATAGCTTTGGTCATATGCCTTGCTGAAGTCCAGTCATATAACGTTTATGGCATTTCCATGATCTACCAGTCTAGTAACCCTGCTAAAAAGGGAAACACGATTTTTCTGGCATGACCTGTTCTTTTTGAAGCCATGCTGGCTCTTAGTGAGCCCTGCTTCCTTTTCTAAATGCTCACAAGCCATCCCGTTACTCATGTGTTGCAGAATTTTGCCAAGAATCAGTCAAGCTTACTGACCTACAGTTTTCAGCCTCCACCCTCTTCCCTTTTCAGAAAATTGGCATGAGATTTCCATATCTCCAGTCTTCCTGCACCACTCCCTTTCTCCACAGATTTTCAGCGACCTCTAACAGCTACTCAGGAATCATACCTGCCAGTTCTTTCAGAACCTCGGGTTGAAGTTTTCTTGAGTCAAATGGAAAATCCATTGAGGGCTGCCTAAGTACTCTCATCCTATGAAATCATTTTTTGTAAGTTTCAATTCCATGTTAATTTTTAAAAAGTCTTCCCTCAACCCAAAGATCATTCTTGCTAAGAGAAAAAACAGAAGGAACGCTAAAGTTGAGCAGTCTTGCTTTCTCACTGTCACCTGATATTCCATCCACTCTGAGCGCTGGTCCTTTCCTTCCTTCGATCAACTCTTACCTCCAATATAGCTTAAAAATGTCTCCCAGAAACATATGTTTGGTATGCTCTGCACTCTTTAACCCTAACCCCAACCCTTCTGACATTCTTTAGAGAGTCTTTCCAGTCTTGTGTATTCATCCTCTACTTTTTACTCTTGCTTGTATTTTCTAAACAAACCTTCAAGCAATCTAGGTTGGTCAATGAGTTCTTTATGCATTGACATTGCATTTTTAGATAGCTTTTTTTGTTTGAGATAAAAATCAATGGTTTTTGGTGAGCATTTCACTTTTAGGAGCCTCCAAACTTGGGATAATTTGCCTGAAAAACAATTAAGTCATACATTTTGAGTCTATCCTTTCTTCAAACTCTTTGGAACCCCCCCTCCCCCAATCTAGGGCTAACTTCAGACTGTGGCCTTCTTCCTTGTCTTTCAGTAGCCAGTTCTGGACCCCCCACTATAGGGTCTCGTTCACAACTCAGTTACCAAATATTCTGCATATCTTCCTGCTTTATCTTTGCTTCTGCCTTAACATCATCGGTCCTGGTCTGAGCACTTTCTCTTACTATCTCTGTGACACTTGGCAAGTTACATTTGCGATCCTCAGTTTCATCATGTGTTGAGAATATTTACAATATCTCCCTAACAGGATTATAGTGAAGATCAAGTAGGATATAGTAACCAAAGCCCTTTCTAAAAATAAAGCTCTGTCCTCATCACCTGGTGGTATCTGATATATACTTCTATTTTCTTTATTGTGTTTCTTAAAGCAGGGTTCCTTTGTGATGTCGTTCCCTATTGCCTTTTGGATAAAATACAACCTCTTCCACATGGGATCATAGATCTAGAGGTGGCAGGGATCCTGGAGGCTCTCTAGGTCAACTCCTTACTTTACAAATGAGGAAACTGAGGCACTAAGAGGTTAAGTGACTTGCCCAGGGTCACACAGCTAGTAAATATCTGAGGCAGGTGACTTGGATGGATGTCAATGAGCAATGAGGATGACTCATTTGAAGTTCTATTTTAGAGAACTTGGCTTTTGCTAATTCATCACCCTCCCTATGAACTGAATTTGTGAAAAAAGTTCATGTTTTGTTGTAAACGTGAAGGAACATTTGAAAAGTAACTTGCCTTGGCATGAAAACAATCACTTTGGCTTGAAAATCTGATGGTAAGGATCAGATTCCATAGTAGCTGAGGCATCCTGAGGTCTATCAAACTTGTCTAATGTGCAGTGGTGACTTTTGAGTTCCCTTGAAAAAATAATATTCTGATTCAAAAGCACATTATGGCAAAGTTCTCTTGCTGTAAATTAGGATAGATGTCTATGGTCTCAGGACACTTGGAAAAGTCAAGATCTGTAGGATCGTATGATTATAGATAGATATCTGGATGGTACCTTAGAGGCAATTTGATTCAGTTTCTTCATATTTCAAATGAGGAAACTGATGAACTGAGAGAGAGGTTAAGTGACCTAAGTTTAAGGCCCTATGGGACAGATACAGTAGACTTTTAATGTTACTTTGTGAGGAGACAGTACAACTAAACCATTAAAAGCAAACATAAGCACTCACAGAGTATGGTACAGTGGGACACAGACAAAATGGCTTCCGTGCTTCGGTAGGTACTGAGGAATTGCTGTATGGATGTTCAGAACGTTAATTACACCATCAAGAAAGGCTATATTTGATTTTTTTTCTGTTTAGGAAAAAGCTAAGACAGTGTCTTTTTAGAAAGATTGAAATTTTAAAGTATCTAAGCTCTGGAACTTCCGGCCCATGGAAAATTCCCTTTTGGGGAATGCTTCAGCTCCTTCAGATGTTAGACGATAAGGTCTTCAACTATTTTTTCCCTTTTGACAAGATAAAGTCACATCATTACGGTTTGATGTGTGATCCTGTTTCATTGATTTATTTGTTTATTTATTTGTTCATTCACTCATTTATATTTTTAAAATTTGGGACTTACATGCCCCCCAAAAGAGAAAGGCATTTCTAAACACATAGCAGAACTTACAAGGATTACATGTGAAACGATGAATCCCCAATTCATACAGTTTGTTTATGAAGTACAGAATAAATTCTACACATTCCTTTCAAAACTTTCCTTCTTGTGCTTCTTTGTTTTTTCTTCTGTGCATCCAAAGATGATGTTACAGTGGCTTCAGTATTGCTAATCCTTGCACATACCTCCAATTTAAAAAATAAAAAAGCAAAAAAAACCCAAACCTTCCTCTCCTCCAATGTTTATAGTCTCTTCTACACACACACACACACACACACACACACACACACATACACACACACACACACACCAGTTAGAACTCCTTTTTATATTAGTGTATTCCTCGTCCAATAGTTTCCCTTTTCTTTCTGCATCTTAAAATCCTTAGAATAGAACCACTTTATCCCCAGATTGTGTGTTTATAATATCATTTCATAAAGCGTGGGAATTTGGAATAGTGCATACATGATGTTTGAGTTTTCAAATGCAAAAACTGTTTCGATACCGTCACTAACGGAGGCTAATCGAGCATCTACTTGAAGGCAGCCAATCATAGGGAGCTCAGTACCTGTTTCATTTTGAAGCAGCTCTGATTATCACAAAGTGAGACAGATTAGGACTCCTTATGGCTTCCACCTCCTGGTCCTGGTCGTGTCATCAATTTTTAAAATAGCCTTCTAGGGAATGAATAGTTTACTGACCTTTTCTTTTCCTTCAAGATGAAATTGTCTTTAAAAATAGCCATTTTTACCAAATGGATCAGCAGTGAGGGTGTTCCTTACTTGAGTTCACTGGGGGGACATGTTCCATTCAAAGCTCTTTGAAACACTTAGCCCAGCGTCAGCAATCAGTGAGCCTAAAATAATGGTCTCAGCTTGCCCAGGGCTCTGTGGCTGCCCTGGAATGAGATGCATAGTGCTTGGATTGCTTGCTGTTTTGTAGCCCAGGTTCATCAAACTTAGTACTCTCTGACCCAGAACAATAAAGCTGGGCAATGACTTTATTCTCTGTGGCACTGAAGAACTTAGAGATCATCATGTCAAGCTCTCTTTTCCCATTTTACAAAGGAGGAAACTGAGGCCCAATAAAGTGAAGTGACTTGCCTAAGATTACACAGGTATCAGAATTACAATTGGAATCCAGGTCCTCTGACTCCAAGGGCTATAGGGGAAGGGCACAGGATTTAGGGTTAGAAGATGGGTGATGGGGCCCAAAACTAAAAGTTGCCTTGTCTCTCAAATGGGGAATGTGGTACTTGGTAGCTTAATATAGTAAACAGAGCATGAGATGCAGGATGAAGAAAACCTTGGCTCACATCCCTCTTCTGACACTTGGTAACTGTGTCTAGAAAGTCACAATCCCTCTGTGTCTAAGTTTCCTCACCTGTAAAAGAGGGTAATGGAAACAGGAGTAACTTTCTCGTAAGATTGTTGTGGCAATTCAGTTCACCAAGCATTTATTAAACACCTACTGTATGCCAGGCCTTGTGCTGTGCTACACAGGACAAAAACGAAACCTGAAATTATCCCTGCCCTCAATTTAAAAAATCTAACCTCTCTGAGACTCAGTTTCCCTAGTAGTACAAAGGGGATCGTAGCTCGTATTATCTGTTTATAAACCTTAAAGCCCTATATAAATCAGTCTTCTGCTGATTTAGGATAGTATCAGCTATACTGGTTCAAGAGTTGGAGGATCTGGGTTCACATCCTGCCTCTGGTGCTAATTATCTGTGTGACCCTAGGCCTCAGGTTCCTTTTCTATAAAATGAGAGGGTTAGACTACATGCACTTTGAGGGCCCTTATGGTTTTCGATCTAGGATCCTATGTGTGCCCTTGAGCAAGTCTCTTCCTGGGAAAGAGCCCAGTTTGGGACTTGGTTCAGATGGCCTCTGAGATCCGTCGAGCTCTAAGCTGCTGATGGATCTGTGAAATCCTTGAGGTCGATGCCCATGATACACATCACACAGAGCCTCACATATTCATCCTTTGCAATTCTCATTCATATCCTCCCATGAGTTTCCTGAGGGGCTGTTCCAGTGCTGAGGGCCTAAGGTGCTAACTCATATAAAGTACTTTGCAAGCTAGAAAGTCCAGAGGAAGTGGCCGTTATTATTCCCCACCTTAGTGGGTGACTGTAAGGCGTAGGCTTTTTGCAAAGGGCATGGTGAATGTGAACTCTGCTTATGCATGAAAAGGGTTGGAAAAAAACAGGAAGAAAGGGCCAGCAGACAGATGGCCTCAGTACTCATTTGGGCTGTTCATATAAAATGTCCCGCACTGAACATTTGAAAATTCATTTGTTCTAGGAAAGATGCAGGATGGCTCTAACGTGTTGCCCCACTCTCAGTGGGGACCTCCCCTGGTGCTCTGTTCCACTGGGGAGGAGGCCCCTAGAGTCCTGCTTGGGCGATGTCATTGCTGCCAGTAGGCTTGCTCCCATTGGTCTCCTGTTGCTGGGCCAGCCCTGCTGGCTAGTCCCCATTTTGCTCCTAGAAAGGTGCCTCTTTTGCCCTTGTTTACTCATGTCCTGGGAGCCCTGTGCCCATATTGACTCGGACGGTCCAGGCCATCATGTCCCTAGCCGTGCAGAGCAGTCATTGGGTAGGCACATCTGGTGCCTTCTTTGGATATCAGACTTAGATTCATAATCTGCATTTAATTTTGTTTACTCAGTTACAAACAGAAGGTGGGGAAAGGGGGCAACTTCCATTCTCTTTCCAAAGTACCTTCTATTTATCTTACAGACTAGATACTTACTCAAATTATGCCTGCTTTTTCTCCAGTCCTTAGCTATAATGGCTCTTTTAGCTCTCATAAAAGACAAAGTTAATACCTAATGCACTGAATCTTCCCTTTTTTTGGCAAGCCTATTTTTCCTCCACTTAAACCTATGATGTGATTTCTCATTAAAAAGCATTTATCAGAGAATGTGTTCAAATACTGCAGTTGAAATCTTAATAACATCTCTCACTTCTCTAGGTGCTCTGTAGGTCATTTATGAGCCAGTTTCCCCACTTCCAAAAGTTCTGGAAAGCTCTTAGCCCCATTTTTACAAATTAGGTAGCTGGAAATGACCTATCCAAAGTCACATAGCTGGCAGGTGTTAAAGTCAGGCCTGCTGAATTTGAATTCAGAACCCTTTCTACTCTACCACATGTTTTCTTGGGATTGAAGACCTGACAAAGGCCCTTAGAGATCACCTAGTCTAACCTTCTTCATTTTACAGATGGGAAAACTGAGGCCCAGAGTAGGGAAGTGACTTGCACTGAATGAGTCGGACTAGAAGCCAGTTCTCCTGAGTTTAAGGCTCATGTTAACACTGAGAGTTGAGTGTCTGGCCCAAGGGATGCACTGGCTTTATAACATAGTAGGGAAGGTGCCCAAGTCTTAGGGCGCAATTCAGTTTGACCTGAAAATGGTGGTGTTTGGCCACTGGTCACATTGAGAGCAGATGAGTCTTATATAAGCTATCTCATGTACTACGCTCACCTACTTTTCCCTTTGGTGGAGGTAGGCAATAAAACACCATGAGTTGGAATAAGCAGAGGGGGGAAGGTTGTCGTGGTTGATCTTGCTTCCTTCCATGTGGGGCTAGGAGTAGGGCTTAGATACAAATTCCTGGACTTCTTCCCATCCCCAATCCCCTATATCTAGGGCAAAAATACCCACATCAAATTTCTGAACAATAAACCTTGAGAATTTTGTGATGCATTTCTTGCTGCTTCGCCTTTCTAGGCTTCCTGTTGATATCTTTCTCATCCTACAAGGTCTAGCACCAATGTTACCTCTCTGCTGAAGCTCTCCCTGGCACTCCTTCTGACCCCATCTATAAGTAATCTCTCCCTCCTCTGCTCACAGAGCTTTTTCTACTCTTCTCAAGAGATTTTAAGTCTTTATTTTTGTATCTGTATGAATTTTGTTGCCCCTACTGTGTTATGATCTTGGTGAGGCCAGGGGCTGTGTTAGGGGACAGCCTCTACAGAGGCACCAAGATGGAAGGTGGAATGTCATGGCACCATCAATAGAACTGTCCCAGGGAAATGAAGTGGGACAGATACCTATAACCATGGATATCATCGACACTGTGGATTAGAGCTAGAAAGGGCCTCAGAGGCCATCTCATACAACCTCCTCATTTTACAGGGGCCCAGCAAAGTGAACTGAGTCATACAGGGTCTCATATAGGTTCATGACGCCATCTACTCTAGCCACTTCATTTTAGAGAAGAGAAAACTGAGGTTTAGAGAAGGGAAATGACTTACCCAGCACAGCTTATAACAGACATCTCATGTTTCTCTGACCTTTATCAATGAAGTGGACTAAGGAGGGAGGTAGTAATGAGAAAAATCCGGGGGTAGCATTGCCCCTCCCCTAGCTCTCTTCTCAGGAGCTACAAATCCGCTTGTCCAAACCAGGCAGGGGCCTTCCTCCTGTGAGTTTTCTGCATGGTGCTAGGGAGCAGGATGAAGGCAGTCTCGCCTACATGGCACTGAAGCTGCTGGATTTCTCCTTTCACCACCCACCACTCCCTCCCACTAAAGCAAAGCCCATCCATCTTCTTCTCTGGGTTTAGTTGGGGGGAGGAGGGAAAAGAAGGGTGAAGAGGTTGTTGGTGTTGACTATTAACCCAGCTCCCTCACCGCCCTCCATGTACTATTCCCTGGGCCTCAGCTCCCCTTAACCCTCCCCTCTCCTGCCTGCCCAAGGAAGGGTTAGGATATGGAAGGAAAATTAGAGTTCTTCTGCTTGGCCCCAGAGAAGTAGCAGCAATTGGTATAAGATAGGGACAAACTTCAGATATCTTTTAAGAAAGATAGAAATTAGTGCCGTCCAAGGAATATAGTAGATGCACTGCCTTGAGGGGTGATGGGCGACCCATCAGTGGAGAGTTGCCAGTGTTTAGGTTGTCAGCGGGGCTCTAGAGGGGACTGCCGCTTAGGTACATGTTGGCCTAGGTGACATTTAGAGTCTCCTCTAACTCTGAGATTAGACAGTTCTCTGGTTCTGAATAAAGCAATTCTCTTAGGGGAAGTGGAGGGGCCCCAGCCAACTCTCCATGATCACCAGCTAGCTATGTGACTTTGGGCAAGTTATTTCCTCTGAGGGCCTCAGTTCCTTCCTCTGTACCATGGAGGAGGTGACCTAGAAATTTCTAAGGCCCGGAACAGCTCTCCTATTTTTAAATCCTTTCAGTCCATAGAATTCTAACAGGCCAGGCTGCCTTCACTGATACTCACTGAAGTGCTAACACTTCAAGCATCATGTCCCCTAGCCTACCTGATGCCCAAGCTCTACCCTTAGCAAGCCATTCCTTTTCTCAAAGCCTTGCTGCCTTCTTGTGTGCTCTGGGACATCATTTTTAGGAGAGGTAGCCCATCCACTAGAATGAGTGCTGGGTTTGGAGTCAGACTGCTGTGATTTTAGACACATCACTTACCTCTTTGTTCCTTGGTTTCCTCCTTTGTAAACTCTCATGCCTTGTTATGAAGAGCCCCTAAGAGGCAGGTACAGTGTTAGACTTTGGATTTTCTTCTTTTGGGGTTCAGTCGCCTTTGTATCTTAGTATTCGCAGTTCCTCACACACAATAGGTGCGTAGTAAATGCTTTGAGTGGATCAAATTCCCAAATACAGTGTTCCTGATTTTCATGTGTCAATTCCTACACATATCTACTAATTGTGGTTATTTTCTAAGGCTCTAGAGTTGAGTAAAAGCATCTGGAATAGACCCAATTGATAGAGATCTGGACTGGAGGCCATACGATTGTGATGGTATTAAGAGATGTATATATATATGTATATGTATATGTGTGTGCATATATATATAAAAATATATATATATATTTGAAAAAGGGCAGTGATACCAAAGGTTATGTGGAAAAAATCTCAGATATTATTTAATAATGAGAAAGGTGACCATTAGAGAACCTCAAAGATAGCCAACCTTTACGCCTCTCCTCATACAAAGGCAAAATTTTTGTGGGGGTCATTTATACCCAAATTGAGGATATTCTCAGCTACAGTATTAGTAGGGAACAAGCAGGTTTTCACAAGTGATAGCCACTAGTAGGCCATAGCTTTCCTATGCTGGAACAAAAAATCGTGTTGTGGTTTTTGTTAATTAGAACAATGATAACCACGACAACTACAGCATTTGATAGAACAAAATACCACAGTACAGGCTCTTTTATAACAAAGTGTCTGCCAACTTTGCATTGAGATTATTCAGATTTCCTTGAAACCTGTAACAACAGAAATAACCCTCTTTATTAACGCTCTGCTAATAAACATCAGGGGAGGCATGAAGCAGAGAGATGCGTGCTCACTGAAGATATTTGCCACAGTGATGAGGAGATCTGGTGGAGTGTCCTTCTTGGAGACTATGATCAGTGAGCCATGCAGACTGTGTAATGTCAGTGGGAAAGGGATGCCTTATTGAGCAGCCCCACAATGTGTTGGCCTTTTGTAGGCAGGCTGAGTTTGTGTAGTTTGCCTATGGCCCCATAGCTAGTAGATGTCAGATGTGCAATTTAAAGTCAGATTTTCCTGGCTCCAAAGTGAGCACTTTAACCTGTATGATTTATTTGGACAAGCCATGCTCTCTTTAGGCCTTAGTTTCTTCATGCAACATTTGTAAGGGGGAGTGTGTGTGTGTGTGTGTGTGTGTGTGTGTGTGTGCGCGCGCGCGTGCGCGCACATCGTACTAAGTGGTCTCTGAGTTCCCTCACAGTTCATCCAGGTGTTTTTGTCTATTGTTCTAGACTTGGAAGGAAATTCTTAAAGAGGGATTGTGTAACAGTGGAAAGACATGGAAGTCTGGTTACAGTCAGTGTACCCTCTCCCAAAGAGATGACTTAGAAGGTGACAGCCTTAGTCTGAGACTAAGTTCTGCTCTGTCTGTTCAGCTATTGGCCACATCACATTATACCCTTGGCTGATTCACTGTGTCTCTGTGACACTTGACAGGCCAGGTGATTTAATAACTTCTCTCAGAGAATACTTTGCTGGTAGCCGTGTGGGATGCTTTGCAGAGGAGGAACAAAGCCTCTGCCTTTATTATTCTGCTCCCCACTGACCTCTCCCAGCTCAATTGTTTGCCATCGTTACATTTTTAGACTCCGGAAGTGATGAAACCAAATTCATTCCATGGAAGGGAGAAAGCCAGGACCCTTCTTGTGTTGTCCAGGCAGTGTGGTCACATATCGAAGCCCTGCCCCAAGTTGAGCAGCTCATGGTGGAGGTGGGGGGTAAGGGGGCGTGGGGTGCAGAACTCTAATCCATCCTGGCTTTTCAGCAGGTGTCTTCCTTGAGAAGCTGAGGGTTCAAAGAAGTTATAGCGTGATTAGATCGCATGAAAATAGGACATGAGCAGATTCTGTTTCTTCTGGGCACCTTTGGGGTTCTTTAGTATTTACAAGAACAGGCTGGATGATACCTGGGAACAATCCAAGCAGTTTTGTCTGGGTCTCTTGGCAGACTTGGCTTAGGAATTGGCATGCCCAATGCACCATTTAGTATTGGGTCTTGTGACTATGCACAAATGCTTTCTGTTGTTTGAAGATCGGTATAAGCAAACAGCTATTGAATTCCTATATAAAATGCAGTGTTCACCGGCAATAAAATGGAATTGTTAATATTCTCATCATGATGGATGTCACACAGGAGGAATGAACCAATGCAATGGCATAATGGAAAGAGTTCTGACTCTGGATTCAAAGGACCCAGGTTCCAAGCCTCACTTTGATGCTTACTACCTTTATGACCTCAGTCTACCACTGGGAGCCTCAGTTTCCTCCTCTGTAAAATAAGGGGGTTGGACTAGATGGCCCTGAGGTCCCTTCCAGCTCTAGAGGTAGGAGCGTATGTGTGACCTTGGGTAGGTCACTTCAATTCCCTGGGCCTTAGTATCCTCCTATGTAAAATGAAGGGGTTGGACTAGAGGGCATAAGAGGGTCTTTCCAGTTCTAAATTATATTAATTAAGTAAATCTAAATAAATTCTGTGATCCTGTGAAGACTGCTTGGGTCTCAGTTTCCTCTTCTGTAACCTGAGAGAGTTGGACAATATGGCATCTGAGGTCTTTTTCCTGTTGTACATCTAGAAGCCTGCATATCTGGAAGCTGACTGGTTCTTTCATGGAGACCTAGTAGCAGGACAAGATGTGGACTGGATCTGGGATTTTATTGGTATTGAGAGCTCCCAGATGAGGAAATTCCCTCTACCAAGATAGTTTGGCACCTTCTCTGCAACATATAAACTTAAAGGGTTGCTTAGAGCATTGAGATATTAAGTGACTTGCCCAGGGTCACATAGCTGGCATGTGTCTGAGGTGGAACTTTAACCCTTGTCTTTTGAGCTCTGTGGCCAGCTCTGTGTATTATGCCAATGTGCCTCTCCATCTAATAATCACAATATTGATACTTCTACCTGGTGTTGATATAGCATGTTACAATTCACAAATGACTTTGATATTCATCTTTATGGACTCCTTCGACATCTCTGTGAGGTAAGTTGTATAGATCTGTGGCATTTGTTAATGGTTATGCCCTCTTCAATGATACATGTTGATGAGCCTCCTGCATAAGCCTTGTCCAGATCCTTCCAGAAATTCAACTGGGCTATCCATTGGGCGTCACTTACTTTCTTTGAGCGTGTGAGTACGTCAAAGCACACAATGAATAAAGGCCTCCCAAGAACTGGAGAAAAGCACAGGCATGGCCACTCCCATTTGCAGGTGAAGACTTCCAGAGGGTTAATGACTCATCTACTCTCCTACAGCTCATGAATAAGGTCTCCTAACCCAAACGTGTGCCTCGAATTAGACTTGTGCTTTTTCGAATCCTAGTCATTTGTGAGTCATTCTCCGCCACTCTCTACCTGTCTTCCATGTAAGTGAACTGTGGTGGTTTTCTTTAAGAAGAGTTCAGATGATTTTGTTGTTGTGACCTTTTAGTGCTTTAAGGCTAATGCATCACTTTCCTCCCAATGTAGGACCCCCACAATGGGGTTAACATGCTTATGTGACCATAGAAGCATAGCTTTAGAGCTGGCAAGGCCCTCAGAGCCCATCTAGTCTACTTTCCTGCCTCACAGATGAGGAAGTTAAGGCCCAAGGGGATGATGGGATTTGCCCAAGGTCACACAAGCAGTAAGTGACAAAGCACCTTCTCCATTTATCGGCATTCGAGCCAGGATGATTGCCAATGTGGATTTTCAGGTTCTTGTTGACCTTCTTCAGGACAGTTGGAGCATTCTCAGAGGAAAAAAAAGGAAGAAAATTAGTTGGCCTGGCATGTTTTCTCTGAGACAGAGGCATAGGCCAGGTAGAAACTTTTAAAAATCAGCAAAGTTTAACCCTCTGATTTTTGAGATAAGGATATTCAGAACCAAAGAGGGGGGAAGTGCTTTGTCTAACGTCAAGTGGCCAGGCAGGGACAGAAGTATCTTCACATGTCAGTCTTTCTTACTCTTTGTTGAGGGCTGTCTTTACTCTCTCCAGCTGCTTTCCAGAGTGACTTTGAATCGGTTGCAATGCTTCTGCCAGTATCAGCAATGCAGATGGTTATGCTTTAGGACTCAGAAATCCAGACTGAATAGAGATAAATTCCTCCAAATACCTCAAAACCCTTCAAGCTGGCAAAGGTAACTCATATCCTTCTGAAAACCTTGCTGGTGTACAAAGTACTTACCTTGCTATCTTACTCAAAGCAATGTGCCACAGTGAAAAGACCTCTGAATTTCACATTGGGGCCCTATGATTACACTGAGACTCTGCTGCTGTACTTGGGTGAGCTTGTGTGATCTTGGCCAAACTGTTTTTCCTTGGTGACCTCGGTTTCCTCATCTGTAAAGTGATGTGAAGTAAGAAGGGTAGGGTGAATTACTAGTTACTTCCTCAAAACAACCCAGTGAGGTATGCAGGGCACATATTGTGTCTACTTTTTTACAGATGAGGATACTGAGAGGTGAAGTCCCTTGGCCATTGTCCCACACTTACCAAGGTGCAGAGCTGAGGCAAGAACCCAGGCCTTTTGATTGCATATATATATATATATATGTATATATATGTATGTATGTATGTATGTATATGTGTGTGTGTGTGTGTATTGCCCTGGCTGGAAGTAGCCAGTGTTTGTCCCATAACTCTCTCTCTAGCCACCTCATTATCAAGTCAGGGCCACCCGAGAAGGGAGGGATGCCACCCCCCTCAACCCCTTACTACCTGTCTCCATATTCACAATATTTCAGAGACCTAGGCGAGAACAGGATCTTCCGTTCCAACTGGGATTAATGTGGTGGGAACATTGTATAGCTAAGCTATCACTTGCCTTTTAGGATAGTGAGAACCATATGAAAACAGGCATATTTCTGTGGTGAAATTAGCATAACATCTGTGTGGCTCTGGAAACAGTTCCTGGGTGTCTTGTCTGAGGACCAGTCTAGCTGAATATGGACAGGCTTTCAACTGCCAGTCTGGGCACCAATGTACCGTTTTGATCCCAGATACCCACAAGAGCATCTCCCTCAGTGAGGGGGATCTGAACCCTCTAGAGTGAAGTATTAACAGAACATACCTAATGTGATTCTGTGACCATAAAATTAATACCATGGAAATGTCATTGTGAAGATGAAAGCTTAGAACCTGCCCTGTCTATTTATTTGAAAAATAGTAATTTGAAACTAGTTTAATTATATGCTGAAGATAATGACAGGATTAAAGCTGCGTATCAGTTAATGAAGGACATTTAGCACAAATGAATCTAAAACGTTTGTTTTTAAATGTTGGTGTTAATGTTCTTGGTTTAATCAACCTTGGGGCCGTGTTTTTATTAGCCATCCTAATGGAAGGTGAGTTCACTGGTAAGATAGAGGATTTTTATGGAGTGCTTTTGGTAAAATGGATTCGGAACATGGGGAAAATGGTAGATGGACAGCTTGGTTTCTCTGTATTTTCCCCAATACAAGGAGGAAGTGGAATGGTATATGATGCTTTGATGGGATTGTCCTGCGATCCAAAGCTAGCAGCAGGCTACCTTCCCTGGGCTGTCAGGAATGGGGAGGGCTTCCTGAAGATTTTCAAGCAGAAGCTAGATAAACATTCATTGGAGATATTAGGTGTTCATGGTTTGAGAGCTGAAAGGGATTCTAGAATGCATCAAGGCCAACCCTCTCATTTTACAGAAAAGGAAGATGAGGCCTAGGGAGGTAAAGGTCAAACACAAGATCCTAGATCCTCAGCCCTGAGGACAAGATGCCTGTAGCTGAGCTGGCTGATAGGCTGTTAGACTTGGCCAAGGCACAGAACCCTCACACACAAGAAGAAGGACAAGGCACCAAACACTGCTTGGGAACAACCTGACCATTCTCCAAGGGTATTACTCTCAGAGGTGCTTCAACCCCCTGTAGAGGCTACTGACTGAAATCTCTCACAGGGAAGTACTCTTCCCAAAGACCAGGGGTCTGCAGGCTAGCTACCAGGTGCTAACCAGTGCTAGGGAGGACGGCAGCATGTTATTTGTAGACCTTCCCTTTGATCTTCTCTGCAGACAGGTTGAGCTCAGGGCTGCCAGCTGCCCGCTACTGCTTTTGCTGTGCCAGTATACTGCCCATTCGCTATGGGCAGTAGCTGGTAGGCAAAAAAGAACTGTAAGAAGATAATGGTAACAAGGATCAGGGCATCCTTTCCTGTTCCCTCTCTACCTCATACCCTCCTCCCCATCCCTTCCCTCTTGAATTACCTCTCATTGATACTGTATATATCTTGTATGTACCTAGTTGTTTGCATGTTCCTTGTGTTCCCCTCCCAGCCCCAATTAGAATGTGAGCTCCTTGGGGACAGGCACAGTGGTTTTACCTTTCTTTGTATCCCCAGTACATAGTCAATAAATGCCTGTTAATTAATTGACTCACCTTTCTCTAGCACTTTTCAAGGTTTACAAAACACTTTTCTCAAAAGGGCCCTGGGAAGTAGGTGGTACAAACAGGAGTGGGGCTCAAATCCAGATTTTCAGACTCTGCTTAATGGTTTTTTTCACTCTACCAGATGGCTGCTCCCTAAAGCGCTTGCCTTCTCTTCTTTCTGCTTTCTTCCTCCCTTCTCCTTCTCTTCTCCATCCTTTTTCCTCACTCTTCTTTTCTTCTTCCTTTTTCTCATCTCTCTCTTCCCCTTCCTTCTCTTCTCCATTCTTCCTTTTCTCATCTTTATTCTCTCCTCCTTTCTCTTTTTCTTTCTTTCCTTCCCTCTTCCTCTTCTTCCTTTCTCCCTCTTCCTCTACCCTCCCTCTTCTTCCTTCTTCTTTCTCCTCTTCTTTTTCTCTCCATCCCTTTCCCCCTCCCTCTTCTTTTCCCTCTGCTCTTCCGTCATCATTATCACTTTCCGCACTGGATCCTTTTCCTCTGATGCCGGCCTCTTCCTGGGCTGGCAGTGCTCTAGGCAGCCAGCCCTGATTTATGATGGTTCAGAAGAGGGGACGAGAGGGGACAAAGCCTCATTTACATTAAGAGCAATTGTGAATTAGGTTCTGGGGCTGAATGTTAAAATGAATTCATCATTAACGAGCCAATAAAAGGTATCAAAAGACAAATTGGCTGAACTTCACTGGCCTATTTCATTCTGTCCCCAAGAAACAAAGTATTCAATGGAGAGGCTGCCAAATGATAAATACTTTCTGCTCTTTGTACCTCAAGGAAAAAAGGCATAGACCACAGAACTGGACTCTGTCAGTGAGAACATTCCTACCTGGGCAGAGGAGGGAGAGGTTGGAACCTTGGAGATACTACCATGGCCCTGCCAAAGTCCAGTGGGGATTCACATACTGGCAAAAATTGGCCTTGCCATTCATTTCTGGAAATGTTTGAATTCTGGGCCCCATAGCTGTAGGCCATCGTTTGGAAAGCGCTCATTTCCCAGGGGCCCTGGGAGCCAGGTAATGGCATCACTATGCCCCCACTTATGTACCTTGTGATCCAGTGACACTGGCCTCCCGGCTCTTCTTCCATTTGCAGATTCTGGCCATTTTCACTGGTTGTCCCCCATGCATGGAATGTTTTCCCTCCTCATTTTGGCCTCTTGACTTCCTTCAAGTCTGAGTTAAAATCCTGCCTTGTATAGGAAGCCTTTCCAGATCGCCCTGATTTCGAGTACCTTCCCTATGTTTATTATTTCCTATTTATCTTATATGTATATGACTCGTTTGTACATAAATGTTTGCATGTTGTCTCTCCCATCAGATTGTAAGCTCCTTGAGAGCAAGGTCTGTCTTTTACCTTTTGTTGTATCCCTAGCACTTATCGTTGTGCCTGGCATGTAATAGGTGCTTAATAAAAGTTTATCAACTGCCTGCCCCACAGAGCAAGGCGTGTGGCAGGCAGCTGATAAATACTTATTGAATTGAGTTGGACTGGATTCCCATTTTACACATTAGAAAACTGAGGCTCTGGAAGGTGGCTTGACTTGCCCTTGGTCCTGATTGCAGGGTCAGTTTTCTGGTCCTTCTACCTTACTCCTTCTGGGGATTCCTTTAGTAGGCCTCTAGATGGCCTAGTCTAAGTGATCTTAATAGCGTTCTTTGTCCCCTCCCTTCGAACTCTGGTACCTTCTTCCCAGGGTCCCCCTAGGCTGATAGAAGTGGCTTTTTTCAATCCACCAAGCACTTTCCTCACCCAAACCCCTCTGAGCCCACATAAATATAATCCCATTTTCTATATGACGAAATTGAGGCTCAGAGGAGTAAAGCACCCAATTTGCTTGCCCACAGTCATACCGTCTGCTCACAGCAGATGTCCTGATCTCTAAGCTATTGTTCTTTCTACTTGAGCCATCTACTCAGTCCCAGACCCTTGTTTCTTTTAGAGATCATGCTGTGTCCGATTGTGTCAAGGATTCAAAATCCAGGTCTTTGCACTCCCAGAACATCATTCAGGTATGCTAGGGATTCATTCATCAACTGGCATGCTCCTCATAGGCCCAAACATTTACAGGCTGAAGAAGGGGACCTTAGAGTCTACTGAGTCCAACCTTCTTATTTTGAAGAGAAGGAAACCGAGACTTAAAATGATTTGGCACAGGTCACACAGATAAAGAGCAGAGCCATGATTTGAACTCAGGTCTTCTGATTCCAAATCTTGCACACTTCTACTCTCCTTTATCTAGCCAGATCCAAGAGGCCTGCTTCATCAGTGTAACAGCATCTAAATCACAGAAATATTGCATGTTGGGAATTGGAGTTGATCACAGTGCGGTGTTGTTCTCGAGATCACATCTGTCTTAGGTGGCACTTTGGTTATGCTTGACTTAACCTAACACATTTTGCCTGCTGTGACTTGTACAGAAGCAGCAGGCATAAGCCTGATACAAAATGTACTCTGGAACAGCAAGAAGAAGTCAGCAAGCCTGATTGCCATTGGGGAGGTTGTTGCTGGGTCGCTAGCCTTTTGGTAGCCCTCTTACTCCTTTCAAAGGCTTTTGGAGTCCAGGCCTTTGGGCTGCCAGGCTTGTTGATTGCTAAAGCTTTATGGAAATCAGTCAACTAGAGAAGCTTTTATTAAAGCCCTTAGCATGCTGTGGACCCTGTGCTAGGTGCTGGGGATCCAGAACCAATCCCTCCCCAATAACCCATGGCCTCAAGGGGCTTATGTTCTACTGGGGCACAGCTAAGTTGATCCACAATGTAGACAAAAGACAAGGTGGCATTATGGAAAGAGCACTTGATTTGGCATTAGAGAACCTAGGTTTGAATCCCAGCTCTCTTCTTTTTTACTTGGATCCTTTGGGCTAGCCCAGGGGTGGAGAACCTGCATCCTCAAGGCTGCATGTGGTCCTCCAGGTCCTCAAGTGCGGCCCTTTGACTGAGTCCAAACTTCACAGAACAAGGATTTGTTCTGTAAAACTTGGACTCAGTCTAAAAGCCACACTTGAGGGCCTGGAGGACCACATGTGGCCTCGAGAATGCAAGTTCCCCACCCCTGGGCTAGTCCCTTCCCTTCCCCAGGCTTCAGTTTCTTCATCCATAAAATGAGGTCCTTAGATTTGATATCTTCTCTGGCCCCTTCCAACTTTAAGTGGGTGATCCTGTGATCTTTAGTTTCAGTCAGGGAGAGGGGGACTTTAATAACTGGGGAATGCAGGATCAGCCTCTTATCAGTTGGTGCTTGAGCCTCCTCCTAGCACAGGGATATGCAAACTTTTTTGTCCTTGTACCCATTTCATTATGAAGTGGGAAATAAATTCTGGCATTACCATGCACATTCACATAAGTAATAAAATAATGAGGCTATTTTTCATATGGCCAAATGCCACCCTGCCCCCCCACCCCCCGCTTATCTTCCAAGCTCTAAGAACCTGAGGTTCTAAGAGGGCTCCTCAGATTTCCAGCTCTAGGTGACTGAAGACATCTGCTAATCCCACCTCTTCCTTTGACACTGAAGAAAAGTGAGGTCTAGATAGAGAAGATAGCATTTCGAGGTAGAACAGTACTAGAAGATCCTCTAATCCCTGTTCTTCATTTTACACACGAGGGAATCAAAGCCCAGAGATGGGAAGGGACATGACTAGTGACCTGATCATGTTCCTCAGCCAGGTCACTGGTGAAGCTAGGCCTCCAATCCAGGTCTTACTGTGCCCTGATCTTCACAGGCCCATTTCACTGCACCACGCTTCTCACTAACCTTACAAGATGGCCAACAAACCTGGCCCCAACTTAGACCACCAAGGAAGGAAGAATTCCTGCTTGATATTTAAAGCTGACTTCCTCTCATTGCAGGCTTCTTAGGCTTGACTTTCTTTCCCATACCCTAGGATCCAAGCCCCTGGCCTTTTTGCTGTTCTGTACACGGAACGCTTCATCTCCCAACTGAATGCCGTTGCACTGGTCCTCCTGAGTGCTTGAAATGCTCTCCCGATTGACCCACTGACTTCCCTGAGGTCTCAGCTTAAATTTCACCTTCCACATCGGCTGTTTCTCAGTTCCCCCAACTGCTAGTTGAGGTTACCTCCCATGGACTTTGTATAGAGCTTGTATGGATCTAATTATTTCATGGCCTTTCTCCCAAAAGAAAGTATGCTCCCTGAGGACAGGCTCTGCTTTTGTCTTTCTCATTGTATTCCCAGCTGCTTATTAGTACAGTGCCCAACACTCTTTAATAAATGCTTGTTGACTTGCTGACTGGGAGGCTAATGAAGAAGGAGATGGCAGCCTCTGAAGCCCTTTTCAGCTCTAGATACATGAGCCTATAAGTGGCCTCTCCAAATATTAGGGAATTTCAGGTCAAGGAATAGAATTCATTCTAAATGTAATGAATGTCTCCAAAGAGTTGAAAGCCAAGGGCTCCTGTGAGCTGTGCTTTCCTCTGTAGAACCTTTGGGAACTGACAGAACCCTGTGGTCCCCAGTCCCAAAAGGCTTTTGGACTACTGTCCAAATAGGAAGACAAACCCAGAGACATAGAGGAGAGTCCCCCCAAACTAATGTGTAGCCCTGTTCAGTGGGCAACTGAATTGGTATCATTTTGGACTAAGATCCTACCAGGTTTGTCCAAAGGTGACCCAAAAGGGGATGCCTGTGGGTGAATCGTGCCTTGGCACAGCATTCCAGACTGTGAAACTGCTGCATGGCCAGAGAGGCCTTGTAGCTGGAGTGTGGCTGACCTACTCAGGTATCTATGTGTATTGATAGGAAACTGGATTTCCCTTTCTTCACTAGCCACATAGGATTATAGAATTTTGAGCTAGAAAGGACCATAGAGCTTATCTATCTTTCCCCTTCCCCCACCTTTTTAACAAAGAAATGAGGATGCCCAGTGAGGTTAAGCGACTAGTTTAAGGCCCCTGGATATTCCATAACAGGGTCTGGGTTCCAGCCCAGGGCCTATTCCCACAATTCCACTCTGCTTCTCTCTGACTGTCATAAACAGGTGGACCATTTGGGCTGAGAAGCCGCAAGGATGACATTTCAAGATGCTGGGGAGCTGACATACAGCCAAGAGGGAACATGTGGGCTGACTTAATTGTCCCACTCTTTGAGGATAAATTACATGGGGCAGTAGCTTATTTTCTTGATAATGTACTAGCTGGCAGGTGCAGACCATGTCTCAGGCGCTGTGTGAATAATGACCAGATGTGACATCTTTAGGAAGATTATTCATGAAGAAAAGCTGGAGGATCTTGGGACTTTTGCTTCTTTGCATTCCACAGCCTGATTTCATACCTAACTTCTCATTCCAAAGCTGTATTGTTTCCTCTGCAAATCTAATGACTTTTTAAACCTACTTTGTAATCTGCCTCTGATGCACATCAGTTGTGTGACCCTGGGCAAGTCACTCATAGTGCTCAAGGCAGTTCTCTAAGAAAATATGTTATGGAGGAAGAAGAGCTATGTAGCATCCTTCCAGTTCTCTCTGTTCATATAGCCACTACCCTACTTTATGCCTGATCACTTCTCACCCAGACTATTGCAATAGACTCTTCACTTGTCCTCCCTTCTCTCCTCTTTCCATTCCATCCTCCACATAACTGCCAAAGCAATATTCTTAAAGTACAGATTTGACCATTCTCCAGAAGTCTCAATGGCTCCCTATTGCCTCAAGAATAAAATAGAAACGCCTTAACTGGCGTCTAGAGCCTTTTACAAGCAGATTTGTCCTTCCAAGCTGTTTACACTGTACTCCCATTCATGTACTTGGTCCTTCAATCCAACTGGCCTATTTACTATTTTCTGTACACAATATTCCATCTACCAGCTCCACACTTTTGCATAAGCTGTTCCCCATGCCTGGAATACTTTCCCTTTTCATCTCCAAGTCTTAGAATCCATAGTCCTCTTCAGTGTTCAACTCAAGTGCTTCCTACAAGAGGCTTCTTTCTGTCTTTACTCTCTCCTTCCCCCAGGTGTTATTTTGCCCTCTCTTGAAATATCTTATTTACTTTATGTACATACATTGCTTTGCTTTTCCCCAGTAGAATTTAAACTACCTGAAGACAAAGATTGTTTATTTTTTGTCTTGTGTCTAGCTGAGTGTTTGGCACAAAATACCAACTTAAATGCTAATTGAACTGAATCGACTGCTGAGAGTTCCTGCTCTCTCAGTCTCAGACCTGGGTTCAGGTCCCATTCTGTGCTGTTCTCTGCCCAAATGATCTTAGAAAAGTGCTTTCCCTAATTGGGACCTTGGTTTCTCCTCGTAAAATGGGAGAATTAGGTTAGATGAGCTCAATGCTCCTTCCTATTATATATATATATATAATATACATATTATATATAAATAATAACTATATATGAATAATCACAGACATCATTTCTATAGAGCTCTTTTAAGATGTTGGGTGAGTTCTATGTGAGTGAGCCACAGCAGATCCAGATAAGCCAAAGTGGCAGCCAGTTGGGATGGTTTACAGGGGTGGGAACCTACAGCCTCAAGGCCACATGTGGCCCTCTAGATCCTCAAGTGCTGCCCTTTGACTGAATCCAAACTTCACAGAACAAATCCCCTTAATAAAAGGATTTGTTCTCTAAAACTTGGATTTAGTCAAAAGGCCACATGTGGCCTCGAGGCTGCAGGTTCCCACCCCTGGGACTTTAGTCACATCTTCCTGCACCAGACTAAGCTGAATCAATGAAGCAGGGAGACCTATGGAGTCTCCTGTTGCCAGCCAGTTTTCTTTCACCTCAGCAAAAGCCCGGATATGCTAGAAATTAGCCTTTGGTTGGTAACTCAGTTGGGTTTTCTGAAGCCTCTGTTCTGTGGGGAAGAATCTAAGGGTCAGGTGAGTCAGGAATTTGCCTGGCTCCAAGGTATGTCCTTTGGACTGAGCCTTTAAAAAAAGTAATCATACTTTATCCCGTATTGCTTGTCTGATCTTAGTCAACCTCCTTAAACTTTCTAGGCCTCAGTTTCCTATTCTGTCAAAAGAAGGAGTTGGACTCTATGATCTTTGAGGTTCCTGCATGCCTTAGATCTAGTGTCCTTTGAGCTGATCGTGGCCTTGAGCCACTTATATTCATTGATGAGGCTGGACTAGATTACTACTAAGGTCCTTTCCAACTCTAGATCTTTGAGCCCATGATCCTAACTGTGATGTTGGATAAGTCTCATCTAATCTGTGGGCCTCAGTTTCCTCATCTGTAAAATCAGGGGGTAAGACTAGATGAACAGAAAGGTCCCTTCCAGCTCACCCTACACTAGTCTGATTCCATGTATGACTTTGGGCAATTCCCTTGTCCTCACTGGGAATCAGTTTCCTCATCTGTAGAATGAGGGAATTGGGCTAGATGGCCTCTGAGTTCTCTTCCAACCCTAGATCTAGGATTCTATGTGGGACCTTGGACAAGTCACTTCACCTTCTGGGCCTCAGTTTCCTTCTCTGTAAAATGAGGGGGCTGGATTAGATGAACTGTGAGGTCGCCTTCCAGCTCTGTATATATGAGTCTCTTATCCTATGTGTGACCTTGGGCAAGTCACTTCACTTTCTGAGCCCCAATTTCCTCCTCTGTAAAATGAGGGGTTTGGTCTAGATGGACTGTGAGGTCGCCTTCCAGCTCTACATCGACGCTCCTGGGATCCACATACAGGGTGCCCCAAAAGTCTTTGTGTAGTTTTAAGCTATTAAAGCTTAAACTGTACTAAGACTTTTGGGACACACTGTACTCGTACTTCAATGATTGTATGAACTCATCAGTACGGGCACCCCCTCTCCGCGTGCCCTTTCATCCTGGCTGAATCCTGTAAGATTCGTGTCCATGTCACAACTTAACCGGCGCCTTTTCCTCAGACTTACTTCTGTGACACTAAAAAAGTTCTGGAAAACAACTGGGCTATGATTTCTTTCCTTTCTTTTACCTTTTTCATTGTTTGTTTCTTGAGACAAGATTTGGGAGCTGGGAAAGAATTCAACGGCTCGGGTGGAATGCCCCAGAAAACTTCACAAGCTCTTTTAGGAAGTCTGGGGCTGTTAAGGCTTTCGTTATTTCTGGGGCAAAACATTTCCCTCTCTTTCTTGTCCCACCCCCTCCTTGCCCCACCCCTCCTTGCCCCACCTCTCCTTGCCCCACCTTCACCCCTCCTTTAAGACTTATTTCTAAAGAGTAAATTTTTAATCAATTAATCCTCTTGAATGTAACACAGGCAAAAAAAAAAAAAGGAACAGAGAAGAGTCATTAAGCTCAGATTTTCCATCACCTTGTCTCCCATGCCACAAGTTGGATATTTCTGTTATTGAAATTCATATGTTCATTGATCACTGGGGAAGGAGCTGACTCTGGAATTCTCATTTAGAGGGTTTTTTGTGCTTATTTTGAGGGAGGAGGGGCTCCAAATTGTATTCCTTGCCATCTCCTTTCTGATACCTTTCCAGAACACTGCCCCCATGCCCATTCCCAAGTCAGCTCTTCTCCGGGTGATCTCTTACCACCTTATACTTGTTTTGTATGCTTATCATATTCAAATTTGTAAGTGACATACTTATCATTCCTGTTGGTCTGTACATTTATAGGGACCCTGTCTTATGTACCTTTGTTTCTTCCAGTTAGCTCAGGTTCTTATGTGATACAAGCTCGATAAAGTCTTGAGACAAATAATATTGTACCCAAAACTCTCATTAATCGCTGAGCTAACAATCTTTTGAACAGTGAGAGACGTAGCTGTAATTTAGTGGGAAAAGTACTGGACTTGAAATCAGTATCCAGGTTCAAGTCCAAGAACCAACATTTAGTGTCTATTTAACCTTGTCCAAGACCTTTAATCTGTCTGAGCTTCAGTTGCCCTCATCTGTAGAACAGAGATAATAATATTACTCCTACCTACTTTCACTGGGTTGCGAAGGATAAACAAGAACAAAAAGGAAAGCATTTTGTAAATTGTAAATGACTATGGAAACGTTCAACATAATTATTACCTATGGTTGAGAGGCAGGTAACCTGGTACCATGGAAGGCATGCTGGATTTGGAATCAGAGAACAAGAGTTCAGATCCTGGCTTTGCTACTTCAGGCCACTCCTATGGTCCTGTAGCTGTTGGAGAAAGGAGGACAACTGTGTCCTCTATATGGGACATGGGTGATTGTCGTCATTCACTTGAAGGGGAGGGGGGAATGATGCACACCAAAAGGGCATCACAGAAATTGCCTAGAGAAGTCCCTGTTTATGGAACTTAAGGTTCCCCACCTAACAGGTGGGAAATGCCAATTCCAGCCAGCCCTGGCCCAGGGAGAGGGAGGATTAGGAAGAGGCCACGTTGACCCAACCAAGGTCTTTTGAAATACTACAAATACTATAAAATCATGAAATCATTATTACTTGGAATTTTTAAACTGCTGAATGTACTTTCAAGTCAGAAGATTTCTACTGGGAATCATTTGAATTCAATTTCTCATTTTTCATGAAAGCAATAAACATCTTTTTAAAAGATTTCTTTTTCCATTCTAAGTGGTTATAGGGAATAATATAAGTATAAATCTTCTGAATTCCTTCTGAGTGGAAAATTTTTAAATATGGTCCCAGTCTAAAATTGAACAGGTATACCATTGAAAAAAAGACATTTGCTGAAAAGTCAATTTATGTTTTCCTTGACTTTATTAAATGATGAGAGTTCTCAGAGGGTGTTGGAGGAGATCGACTTCACACTTGGTCGAGGAGATAAAATTTTTAAAAGATAAGACTCCCTGGGAGACATTTTGGACTGCTGGCTCCAATCTCAGTCTGTCTATATTAGAAGAAGGCAAGGAGGAAGTAGCTGGCAGGAAATTGCATTGGCTTGCTAATTGCGACGTCTAGGTTCAAGTTCCTTTGGGTGCTCGAATGTGTGTGTGTGTGTATGTGTGTGTGTGTGTGTGTGTGTGTGAGAGAGAGAGAGAGAGAGAGAGAGAGAGAGAGGGAGAGAGAGAGAGAGAGAGAGAGAGAGAGAGAGAGAGAGAGAGAGAGAGAGAGAGAGAGAGAGAAGAGAGTTTGGTGCAACTCATATCTCTGATCTTTACTAGTGAAGACAAAAGACCAAAATTTGAGAACTGACTCTGTCACTGATTACCAGTGAATCAAATTGTAGTCTGCTTATTAATACGTACGTGAGCGTGTGAATCCGTATGTATGCACAGTCATGTGAATTCAGTGCTTTAGTTACCTTCTTATGTGAAAACTCCATTGACCTGACAACTCCTTTGTAATTTATTGTGTCACAGATGTACTTGGGATAACTGAAAGTTTATAACTATTCTGTGTTCTCATAGCCTGTATATGTAAAAGGCAGGATTTTAACTCAGGTTTTCTCAATCCAAAGCTGGGCCTTTTACTTATTCTACCACATGGCTTCTCATGCTTACTGCTTTTAGTATGAAATGTATTTCATGTCACGAAGAAGGTCGTGAGCTCTTCAGCGCTCCCATAATTAAATGGAAACCCTGGTAGTTCCTACCAAATTGGAAAGACTTCTAAGTTGATTGTAGTGGCCTGAGGACAAGAATAATTTTGATTTTGGGGTTTGTATCTCTAGCACTTATGATATTCCTTGGCAAATATATTAGGTATTTAATAAAATGCTTTCTAAAGAATGAGGTGCAATGGAGAGCATGTTGGATTTGGAATCTGTGGACACAAGTTCAAAACCCAGCTTTCTACCTGTGTGACCTTGGCCCATATGATTTTTTCATCTTCCTTGGCTTCATTTTGTTCATACGTAAAATGAGGGGCTTGGACTGAATGGTCCTAGAATCCCTTGCAATTGTAGCTCTATGATCTTATGTGGCCCATTGGGCAGGTGACTCCTTGTTTCAGTTTACTTCTGTAAAAATAATGAGGTTGGACTAGATGGCCACTGTGGTCCCTTCCCAATCCAGTGGATCATGAGATCCTCTGGCCAGCCTAGATAGGTACAGAGAGGCCTATCACTAGCAGTTTGGCCACCATAAATGAACTTGAGGGTCATGATTACCCATGAAATGAAATAATACAATGCTAGGGATCTGTCCTCAAAATAAGCCAAAAAAAATCTACATGAGAATCTCAGAGTTGGTGTCTTTCCTACAGATCACTGAAAATAGGAATTTTGAGTAACAGAAACAGCTAAATCTTGACTTGGGAAACAAGGGTGGTGGAAGGAGGGTTGGGTTAGATGGTCTGTAAGATCCCTTCCAGATGTAAATTAATGATCCTGTGGTCTTAAGTCATTTTTCTTCCATATTCCTCAGTTTCCTGTTCTATAAAAGAAGGGAGTTGGACTAAGTTGGACTTTCAAGTTTCATTGAGCTTGAAATCTGTATTCCTGTAAAGTCGCTTAGCCTGCATGGGTCTCAGTTTCTTTATATGCAAGTAACTCCTACTTTACAGAGTTCTTATAAGGCTCAAACAAAGTAATAAGTGTCAAGTGCTTTGCAAACCTTAAAGAGATATAGAAACAGTGACACTTTTTATTATCATTATTATGTGGAAAGTGAGGAGGTTCTAAGGGCCTAGTTTAAGATCTAGAATTCTAAAGGCCATCCCCTCTGGGAACCTTGGTTTCTTTGTAAAATGAGAGCCTTGGACTGGGTGGCCTATGGTGTCCCCTGCAGCTCTAGGTTTCTATTTCCCATCCCTAGGCCTCAGTTTCCTCTTCCGGAAGGAGAGGGTTGGACTCTATGACCCTGGGGTGCCCTACCAGCGGTTATGTTTGTATCACAAGACATGTGTGTAGAGAGGGAGGGGCTGAGAGCGAGGCAGGTCGGGTACAGATGTCGAGAACCTCGATCTCGGGACGATAACGGTTTCCAAGCGTCAGTGGCACCGGAAAGGCCGTGTGACGTGGGCAAAGCAGCTATGCCTGGAGATCACAGACGCATCAAAGGTCCGGAGGAGTCGCAATCACCTATGCTTTATGCTCCTCCGGATCAGGTGCTAGAGGTGAACACTCAGGACTACGTCCCTGCTCGAGACCCTCTGCGCCAGCGGCCTGTGTATGTGAGGGTGGGTCAGCAGAGCCAGGCCACCGGCTCTGCCTACTTCGAGTCGGGGGACACCAAGCTTGTGGTGTCTGTGTTTGGCCCACGTCAAGCCGAGGGTGGGGAGCCACCGATCGGGCTCAAAGGCCGTCTGGTATGCGACTTCCGCCGGGCACCTTTCTCGACCCCGGGCCCTCGCAGATCTCCTTCGGGTAGCAACGAGGAGAAGGAGATGAGCCAGGCCCTTCACGAGGCGCTCCTGCCCGCCGTGCGCTTGGAGCGCTACCCCAGAGTCCTGCTCGAAGTATCCGTTTTGGTACTCGTGGATAGCGGCTCAACCTTGGCAGCTGGTATCACCGCCGCATCTTTGGCCTTGGCAGACGCCGGCATAGAGATGTTCGACCTCGTGGTGGGCTGCAGTCTGGCCCTGCCCTCAGGTCCCTATGCGCCCTGGCTCTTAGATCCGGTCTTATACGAGGAGCAACGCGCCGTGGTTCACCTCACCGTGGCGCTTATGCCCGTCACTAACCAGGTGGCCGGCATTTTGGGCAGCGGAGAGGGCCTCTCCACCGACCGCTGGGCAGAAGGCGTGCGCCTTGCCATAGAGGGCTGCCAACGCCTTTACCCCACCTTGCACGCGTGCCTAGTGAGAGCCAACAAGAGGAGGGAGAGAGAAGCCCGAGTCCAAGCCCACTCCGAGAGAGTGGCAGAGAGGGAGCGAGCCGGCGAGGAACCTCGAATGACTCTACCATTTCCACCATTTCAACCGCCTCCCGACGACTATGTCGAGCCTGCCCAGCCCGCCGAGTCTGTTGAACCCGCCGAGTCTGCTGAGCCCGCCGAGCCCGAGGAGTCTGCCGAGCCCCCCGAGCCCGCCGAGGTCCGTGAGTCTGACCAACACACCGCGCGTGAGGAGTGATCAGCCAGTTCAGAGCGCCCCACTACTCTCTGCAGGTACAAGCAAGTTCTCCCCTTCTCAGCCTGGCTGCACCTTTCTTTGCAAATTTCTCCAATCCCTCCTTCTTTCACTTACCACTGTTTATTTCTTTTGAAAGCAGAATCAAGAGACTTCACCGTCACCATCATCACCTTCAGAACTTTCTCACTTCTGGAAACGGGGAACCAAACCTCCACACACCATCCACACACCTAACCTCTCCCTTTGGAAAGCTGGGACACCTAAAAGCAACGAATACCATACCACCTTAAGATCTTGAACTTTGAACTTTGTTCTCTCTGAAGACCTAGAGGACTGAGCAAATGGGAAAGGACAAGGGAGGGAGAAGGGACTGATTACCACATATATATGATGAGCATCCCTCCATACTGCTACCCCACCCCCACCCCCGTAGCCCCGCCCCCCCCAGAAACGGCAGATTTATAATTCACTGAGATGATATTCGTTTTCAAGATGTTTATTAAAAAGTTCTTTAAAAATTCTGCCTTTTGTGTGTTTCTATTATTTCACTTGTGTATTTGTTCTTTCATTCCTTCAACCAATAGCTGAATTCTCTCATTTGTAAAGTCACTGAAGTCAGGACCTGGCCTTTTATCTTTGTTTTTTTTTTTTTTCCCAGTGCCTAGTTTATTGGCACTTACATAGTGGATATATAAAAAGTCAGCACGGTATAGTGCCTAGACTGCTGGACTTAAGAGGCAGAAAGATCTGGGTGCTAATTGGGATGGAAATGCTTTTTCCTGCCACTCAGAATGGAATGCTTTCGAAATGAATACCTTTTGTGATAAATGTGCAGCGCCACAAACAAAGCTTAGGTATCTGAAGCTGTATTTACTTAGGTTTGGTACTTGGTTTAAAAAAAACAAAAACACAGTTACTGATGGGTCATCAGCACCTTAGTTGGGGGTGGGGAGGGGGGGCTGACTGATCCCAGGCTTGTTAGGGAGTTTGGATTCAGGTCTCTTTCTGATGCTGATGTAAATCCTAGCAGCTGGGACATAGGCAGGTCCCCAAACTTTGTACCAATATCTGGAGGTGAGTCTTTTTTTTTACACAGTTATTATAGTAATAGTATGAATATAGCACTTTAAGGTTTACAAAGGTCAACTGGTTTATACTTTGGTGTTCCTATTTTCCTTAAGCCCGAGACCTCTGCCACAGAATTATGGGGTCAGAGGTTAAATTTAGCAATCTTTGGCACAGATTTGTGAAAGGTCTTTCCTGTCCATCTTGGTCCAGGTTGTATTGGGGGGAGAGGCCATCCTGTCTACTCAGGGCTAGGATGGGGGTGGGGCGGGGGTGGGATAGAGAGTCCTTCATACACACACATAGAATCAAACCTATATTATAATATTTTATGTTATATAATTATTTTTATATTATATATTACATACACTATATTAACATAAAGACCATATTATAATTATAAATTATAAGTTAAGAAAATTAAAGTATATGTATATATACTATATATATACATATATACTTCATATATGTATACTTATATGTATATATCTGTATATATATGCATGTGTATCTAAATAGATAGATCTATATATCTATACCTATGTATAGATATAGCTAGCTAGCTACATACCTGCCTTTCCAAAGTTTTGCTGGTGAAAGTGAAGACATCTGTCTGTTGATAGCTATCTCTGTAGATGATTACCTTGGGTATCTGAAAAGCTGTTGTCAGCTATCCCCTCATAGTGATTATTTTAAACAATTAGAAAATTTGGTAGATAAAAAGAGAAAAATGCCAGAGAAGTGACCTACCTAAAAGGGAAATCGGATTGGGAAAGAATTACCCTACTTATTTGGGACACATATGATAGCTTAGCACAAGAAAGGCTTTTAGAATCCATGTACCCCAACCCACTCATGGGTATGTTCCTTTCCCTAGCCAGGAGTGGGGAACCTACAACCTCAAGGCCCCATGTGGTCCTCTAGGTCCTCAGATGCGGCCCTTGGACTGAATCCAAATTTCACAGAACATATTCCCTTAATAAAAGTATCTGTTCTGGAAAACTTGGACTCAGTCAAAGGGCCACACCAGAGGAACTAGAGGGCCACATGTGGCCTGGAGGCTGCAGGTTTCCCACCCCTGCCTAAAGACTTTCTGGATCTCTTCTTTCTCATATTCTTCCCTTCCCTCTTCAGATTCATCTATGTATACTCGTCGCTGCTTATGTTGAATTTCCCACTGTCCATTGTAAGTTCCTCCAGAACATGGACAGATTCACTTTTGTCTATATTCGAAGCACCTAGCATAGTGATTTGCATACAGAAAGTGGTTATTCAATACTCATTGGCTTAAATTGCGGTGGCCCCTGTGCACATGATTGTCCTGGGAATAAATAGCCTCCCATGTTTTGAAAAGTTATATATTGCCACTACTACTTTAAAAGCTTCATTGGAACAGAAATACTTGAAGAGAAAAACTGTTCTAAGAAAATATCAGTCCAGCCAACCTTCTACTGACCTACATCATATGTTAACAAAATAGCGGTTATTTCTTCCCTGTTGTGTGAAATAGAAGAGAAAGATAGGCTTTCTGTTATGGTAAATCTTTTAAAATGTGCTAGTCTCGCTGGAAAGGATTAGCCAGGATTAGAACTTGGCCACAAAAGCCTGGACTCACATCTGTAGTTTATGGGGTCAGGAAGGAGAATTTTTATCTGAGCCTGAGAGACTAGCCCCGAGCAGAAAAGATGCCATGCTGATATGGTCATTCGTGTATCAAATACACAAGAGAATCTTAATTTTATGTTGGAGAACATAACAATCATAGGACCTCAGAGTTGGATGATAATGCAGAGGCCTTTTGGTCCAACCTGTACTGACCAAGAATCCACTTGATGTCATATCAGACAAATGGTCATCCACCCTTTGCATCAGAATCCCCAGTGAAGGGGAAGAAGGTTGCTTCCTCCTGAGAAAGAGCTCCACTTTTGTACAACTCTTATTATTACATTGTTCTCCTCACATCAAGCCAAAATTGGGCCCTTTGTGCCCACTACTCCTTGTTCCTATTTTTGCCCTCTTAGGCTAAGCAGAGGGCAGCTAGGTGATGCAGTGGATAGAGCACCAAGCCTGAAGTCTGTGCTCAAATCTGGCCTCAGACACTTACTAGCTGTGTGACCCTGGGCAAGTCACTTTACCCTGTTTGCCTCAGTTTCCTCATTGTAAAATGAGCTGGAGAAGGAAATGGCAAACCAGTCCAGTATCTCTGCTGAGAAAACCCCAGTGGGGTCACAAAGAGTGTGATGCAACTGAAATGACTTAACAACAACAACGCTAGGCAGAAGTGTAACCACTCTTCCATTTGACATCCTGTGAAATATTTGGTCCTCACTTTCACCCCTACTTCTATCTCCCACTCCCAGCTAAGTCTCTTCTTTTCCAGGTTAAACAGCTTCAGTTTCTTCAGTTATTCCCTACAGGCATGATCTCAGCACTGTTTGCCATCCTACTTGCCCTACTCTGGTTGCTCTATGACTTATCACTGGTCTTCTCAAAATATGACAGAGGTAGTATGAGGATTATTAATGACATTTTGCAAAAAAGGAAACTGAGCCTCTAATGACCAATTGACTGCCCCATGGTTGCTGTTATCAGGTGGTTTAGGTGGAGCTCAAACCCAGGTCATCTGATTCTAAACCCAATATTCTTTTTTTTTCACAATCAATATCATGTTACCTTTCAACATGTAGGTGGTGGAAGACGGTGACCTTTCCGCATTCTGTGATTCCATTTGAAGAGCTGGTTGACATTGCTTGGAGCAATGTATGCCAGCACTGTTGGATTGTTAAGTGCCCTGGTCAACTTCATTTTTCAAAACCTGATCCGTGCTCTGCTCAGTGGGCACTGCTATTCTTGCTGGCTAGGAAAGGGGCCTGCTTGGCATCATCCATGAGTGTTGTCTCTGGCTATACACATTTTATGCTCTGTATATGAAGAAGCAGGCCCCTGACAGAACAATCCTTTTGGCCCAAGTCAGGTTGGGAGGGAAGTGGGTGGATTTTTTTTTAATAGCAGATCTCTTTGAGGGTTAAGTAGAATAAGTAAACGTACAATTGAGCCTCAGTGAAAGTGTTGGCACTGGAGAGTTTCAGAACAGAACCACATCTTGCATGGTGCTAGTTAATTTACCCAGACAGTTGTTAATCCGAATTGACAAATATGAAGTAATTATACTGCTGTGCCTTACCTACATATTAACATCTATTTATGTTGAAGCACTAGGCTTTAATGATAGAGTACAGCTAATGATTTGGTTTGGTTACTTAAACTCAAATTTTAATATTTTTTTCAAAAGACAGATGATGCTGCATAATTTATCCAATTTTCCCTGATAGTCATCTCAACTGAATTATGTGCAATTTTGTGGATATGGCCCCTTTAAATATTTTATGAGCTGGTGCAGTGGGAGACATATTACTTCATGTCATTGTGAGACATTACTACATCATGTTAAGATATTTCACAGACTTGAGCTTTTGATCGTCTCATGGATACCGGTTAGAATATTATTATTTAAAAGTATCTGCTTACTAAGACTACATATATGTCTATATATGTGTGTATACATAGACATATATGTCATCTATGTATATATACATATATTTATATATGTACATATATTTATATATTATATATAATACATTTATATATTATACACATATATAATATGTATATATGTGTGTTTATATATGTGTATGTATATGCATGTATGTGTGTATATATATATATTTTGGCTGCTATAGGTACCTGAATTGTAAGTGGAAATGGTTGCCTAAATAACAAAATACTGAAGTCAATAGATCATAGGCAGTCATTTTGAAATCCCAGCAAGGGAATGACCTAATGACCTATTGTGGTGGTGTATAGGGTTGGAACAGAGGTAGGAAGACAGGCAAATAGCTAGGGCAGACGTTGCAATAATTTCTTCATTAGGTGCTGAGGACTTCAGTTGGGGTTGAAGCTGTAGGAATGACAAAGAAGTGGTGCAAATCACCCAAATTGTGAAACAAAGACATTTTATGACTAGTTGACTAAGTGCAAATGAAGGGTATCAGAGTGAATGTGAATGGAGACAGTGAGATGTGATATGTCTACGGGAGTATGTGATGGACTTCCTGGCCAGAAGGAGGAGATGAATGATGCTCTCCTGCTGTAAATCACAAAGGTGGCATGTTGTGGACATTTCAGTGATAGGATCTTTAACTATCCATACATCTGCTACAAGTCTAATTCTTCTACGAATCCATGATGAATTCTCCACTTGCCTTGCCAACAGTTTTATCACTCAGAAAGTAGAGGTAGTAATGAAAGTAATTATTATTCTGGGCTTAAATCTGTGCTTCCTCCAAGGTTCTCTCTCTTCATGTGAATTTATACTTGAATTCAAGGCATAATCCCCAGTTTTGGTCTGTGGTTTGCTGTAAGGGACACTCAAGAAAGGAACGTGGCTGGCTATTAGGACACGTGGCTGCGGTTCAGCAGCTGTCTCCCTCTGTAAGGATCTGTCTGCATGGATGCTGTATAGGAATCTTATGATTGCTTTTTGAACACCGTTCATCATTGCCTTCTGGGTGACATGCCAGTTTGATTTTTTCAGAGATTATAGTATTTAATAATTTATAGTCATATAACATCATTATAAGAATACTAGCATCACTAGTGTTGGAATTTGCTTCTCAGGGGGAAGCTGCAGGTGCTTAAATATTGTTTTATTTCCAAAAGACAATACAGTCCACTCTTTTCCTTCTCTTCAATCCTAAGCATAGTCATCTGTTCATTTGCCACATCTGTGTAATATGTGCTTGTGGATCAACTTTATGTGCATTCTCTCCAACCACATACCACAGACTGAGCAATAAGTATTCTTCATCTATTGTTTTTTTCCACTGTTTGCAGAGTTAGGTAAAACTTTTTAGACTGAGTGTGGATCTCATTCAGAAGCTCTGCAGTGTTGTGGGCTTTGATGCACTCAGCACCATGCCTTTTATAAACTGGACAATCTGGAGGGTCTTATCATTTATAGGAAATCCTTCTTCCATTTGGACTCAACACTGGACTTTTTCCATGAGATCTTCCCATGGTGGAATGGAATAGAAGTTCTCCCAGTCTGCAAAAAAACCCACAGAAAGTTGTCATAAACCCCGTAGGCTTATGACAACCCAGCCTCCCCACACATGAATAGTTTTGCAAATCAGCTGAATGTTATGAATATTAATATCAAAATATGATGTGGCTGTATAATGATTTGACTTAAAATGTTTTGTTAAAAGGGAAACTCCATCACCCCCTGAGACTTGAACAGAGCTGAGAGGGCATAGTATTTCTTTTGGATTGGTAAAAGTCAGAAACCAATAGACTTCTCAAAGACTCCCCTAGTCCATAGGTTGTGTGATTTTATCCCATAGATTATTGGCAGCTTTCTCTGTTATCCTAAAGTATTTACTTGAGGAAGATCTGACTTTCAAAGTTTACTTACTGCTCCCTTGGCAAAGTGTGGACTTTTCATACATCAAAAGACTGAAATGTGCCATTTGGGATTGTTGCCCTTTCACTTATTATTGAGAGATACATTGGAGTTTCAGAAGGCTGCTCTTTAAGGAAAGGAAAGAGAAAGTGTAGAGACTAGCAGAGCAAGACCTTAGGTAGAAGAGACAGCAGCTGGTAGGGAATGGAAAGGGGAGATTAGGCCTGAATGGGTCACCTGAAGATTCAAGTGTGCGCTTTAACTATCCACCTTCTATGTGCCAGGCACTAAACTAGAAGGGAGAGGAGGGGATGGGAGAGGAGAGGAGAGGGGAGGGGAGGAGAGTGGAGGAGAGGGGAGGGGAGGGGAGAAGAAGGGAAGGGAGGGGAGGGAAAGGAAGGGGAGGGAAAGGAAGGGGAGGGGAGGGGAGGGGAGGAGAGGGGAGGGGACGGGAGGGGAGGGGAGAGGGAAAACAGGCCCTGCTCTCAACAAATTCTACAGGATAACCTAGAGACTATTACTCATGCTAATTACCCTTTATTGCTATGAATTGTAATTTGATCTTGAGAAAGTTTAGGAACTATCCTGTGTCTTGTTCCCATCCCTGTTTTGGAAAGGTTTCATTAACATGATGGAGTAGAAGGCATAGTGGATTTGGCTGTAGAAACCATGGTTCCAATTCTGGCTCTGCCTTTTACTAGGTATGTGACTGTAGGCAAGTCTCTGCCTTCCCTCACCCTTATTTTCTTCTTTTATAAAATGATGGAGTTGGTCTGGATGGTTTCTGAGCTCCTTTCCAGCCCTGACATTCCTATGATGAGGCATTTACTAAGTACCTCTGTCAGTCTCCTTGTTCAAGGGGCCCAACCTGTACCCAAAAAAGAAATGATAAATAATGCAATAAAGTGTGTGGTCCTTTCCAAATGAAGAGGGGAATCATAAATGTGATAGAGGGATTGGGACTTTAGGAAAGGTGTTGGCCTAAATGACCTCTGAGGTCCCTTCCAACTTAGAGAGTCTCTGGTGTCCAGAGTGGTTATTATTGAGAGCAGAACAGTAAAAAACATAGTCCTTGGTGGGAGGGGGAACCCCAACAACAACATCACCAAGTAAAGCAGGTGTTAGAGCTGGTAATTTCTGTTCTCCCCCAATGATTTGCTATTCAGCTATAATGTTACAGATCATAATAAGACATGTAGTGACATAGAGATATCAGCTCATCCTCAACTAATTTTCACTTTTTTCTCACACTTGCTCTGTTGCAAAAAGGTCATTTCAGTTGGTAGCTAGTGTGCTTTCATGAGTAATTGCTTTCTTTAACAATGCCAGTCAGTGCAGGCCCATGTGGGAGTCGTAGCTCTTTGGACAAGGCTTGGAGGCCCCTGATGGTAATAGGCAGGGCTTGAGGCCCAGGGATGTCAGACAATATCATAATTATCAACATGGAGACATAGTCACATAGTACTAGAGCTGTAAAGGACCTTCAGAGTCACCTTGTACAGATGAGGACCCTAAAGCTCAGGGAGGTACTTAGCCCTCCATATTCTTTATACACACAGATCTCTCTGTCTATCACTCTTTCTCTCTGTCTGTCTATCTCTCTATCTCTCTGTCTGTCTATTGATATAATAATATAATAAAATATTACTTTAACACTTGAAAGTTCAAGTAATACATGTATATTACTAATATACTTTTTTAAAAATTCCTCTGAATTGCCCTCTGTATACTTCCTCCTCCTCCCTTCCCAAGAGCTATCCCACATTCTTTCACATTCTGGTACCACCCTCACTTTTGATTCTCTTCAGTTCAGTCAGCATTTATCAAGTACCTACTATGTGCTGGTCACTGTGCGAGGTCATAGGGAAACAACAAGAATGCAAGCTTTCCTTTTTTTTTCAAAGAGCTTGCTTTCTACCGGGAGGAAGCAGCATGTACACAAATAAGTCACTATAAAATACATCCAGAAGAAACCTCAATTTAATTTAGCTGTTGAGGGAGTGCCACCAATTGGGGTGATCAGGAAAGGCCTCCTGTGGGGTATCACCACTGAGGTGAACTTTCAATGGAGTTAGAGATTCCAAGGCTCAAATGTGAGCCTTTAAAGACACAGAGGTGGGAGATACGGTGTTGTATATGGGGGGAGGCAAGCTGGCCATTTTGGCTGGAATACAGAGTGAAAGAAGGGGAGTAATGTGAAATTAGTCAGGAGAGAGCAACGGGAACCCTGTTGTGAAGGGCTTTTAAAACCTAACAAAAGACTTTGTATTTTACCCTAGAGGCACTAGAAGGCTGCTGAAACATCTTGGGTGGGATGGAGGGAAGGCAGTGAGACCCGCTTTAGGTCTATGGATTTAGCAGATGTGTGGAGGATGGGCCAGACTGGGGAGATATTGGAGGCTGGGAGTATAATAGGTCTATTGCAGTAGTCGAGGCAAAGAGGTGTTGAGGGCCTGAACTATGATAGTTACTGTGTGAGTGCAGAGAAGGGGACATGTGGGAAATATATAGAATTAAAATCAGCCAGACTTTTTAGCCTCAATTCATGTTACTCTCAGCTGTACGATCTCTGTTCCAGCTGACCTGGACACTGCCTCTTGAACTTTCCTGCCTTTCTGGAAGGCCATTTCTCTTATTATTGTCATGACATATTTTTCTGGAGGAGCTGGAAAATGAGGACATTACATATATATATATATATATATATATAGATAGATAGATAGATAGATAGATATAGATATAGAAATAGATATAGATATAGATATAGATAGATATTCTCCTTTTCTAATTCTGTTTAACTTCAGCATTAGCTGAGAGTTTGAGGGAAAGAAAGCCCCTTACCTCCAGAACCTCTCCAAAGTATACTGACTGTAGAGTGTAGTGATAAAGTGAGAAGATGACCTGCTGCTTTTTAGTTATTGTCCAAGTTTAGACCTTGGTCAAATTAACAATGTTATCTTTGGCTACGTGGGCTCAGACACTTCCTAGCTGTGCGATCCAGGGCAAGTCACTTAACCCTGTTTGCCTCAGCTTTCTCATCTGTAAAATGAGCTGGAGAAGGAAAGGGTGAACCAATTTAGAATCCTTGCCAAGAAAACCCCAAATGGGGTCACTAAGAGTTGAACACAACTGAACAGCAACAGCAGTCTTTGGCTACGCTGAAAGAGGCCTAGCTTCTTAGGAATAAGAAGGGGAGTCCCACTGTACACTGCCCTCATCAGACCTCCTTGGAGGTACTGTGGACAATTTAAGAAGGACATTGATAAGCTGGAGAATATCCAGAGGATGGCAGCCAGGATGGTGAAAGGCCTTGGGTCCACGTCATATGAGGATCATAGTAGAGACCTGGGAAGTGGACTTCTGGATAAGAAAAGACATGAGGGAAGGGGCTTGATGGCTGTCATCAAGCTTTCCCACTCATTGGAGGTCTTTGTGACTGCTTATGTTTGGGGATCTTGTAGTGAATGTTCCTTTTGGGTATGGGTTGGACTAAATGGCCGTTGAGGGGTCCACTCCAGCTCTTGCGTTATGGGATTCTGTGATTATGTGATCTCTAGGACCCCTTCCACAATCCTTGATTTGAACTCTGGTCTTCCAGTGATCCAACTGTATAACAGAGGGACATATGGAATGCTGAGCTGACAAAGCAAATGTATAACATGGTGCCGCAGCATGTTCTATTGAATTCAAAGGAGATCAGAAACTTCTCTGAAGCCCTTCTTGATTCCTTTGAAATGCTGAAATCTTCCTCTTGAGAGCTGAAGTAGATTAACTTGAAGCATGAACTTCATTAGAGAGAGGGAAAGAGAGATGAACAGAGGAAAATGGATCATTCTGAGGTATCCCAGTTTAGCAATCTGCTCTGTTGGGGGTTGTAACCATAACAGAGCATTGTAGTTTTCTAAATGGAACACCCTTATTGCTCATTGTGAAATCTCAACTCCTCATTCTGGCAGATTGTGAATCCACAATGGCTCCCCAGTCCCTGGCCCCTGTCTCATTGCTCGAGACTCCCCAGTGCAGCCATTTGTTAGAGCTGAGAGGAACCTTAGAGGCAAATTTATTCTTGTTCTCCCCACTCTCCTCCATTTTACACATCAGGAATCTGTGGCTCAGAGAGTAGAAGCAATTTTTTAAGGTTCCACAGCAAGTCAGTGGTCACATTTGACTAGAATGAGTCTCTTTAATATTAGGTCAGGACCTTTTACATGTGGTCTCCACTATAGTGAAAATACCTTTCTCAGTGCCCTCGATTTGCTCTTTTCTGTATGTCTTTGTACCTGCTAATCTTCCAACTTAGAATGCCCTCTTTCAACCTTTCTACCAATCCTTGTTCACTGCTTCCTTCAGAAACCTTCCTTAACTACCCTTGCCTGACACTTTATGCCTCCTCCCACATAAAATATTTTCTGCTTGTTGATATATTTATTGTATAAGCCTTTGTCAACTTCCATTTAGCTCTATCTCTTCTCTGGGGCTCAGTTTCACTATTTATAAAATGGGAAGGTTGAAGTAGCTGATGTCTAAAGTCCCTTCCACCTCTGATTTTCTCTGAGACTGTGGGTCTTGGTGAACTCATTTAGGACAGTGTTTTCTTTCTCTTGGTTCTGTAGCCCTTTCAATGTTCTAGACCATTGTCCTTCATGTTGTGACTTTTCCACCCTTCCAACCCACTGACATGCCATTTGGGGCTAAATTAATTTCATGTCAAAAGATTTTGGTGGGGGGATATAATTTTTAGGAGAATTATGCTTTAGGATGAATTCCATTTTGAAGACCATCTGCATCTCTGAGTTGATTTCAAGTACCTACTCATGTTCTTAACCTCTTCATCAGTCTTATGGCCTGGGACTTGATTTCAGAAACTTCCATGGTTAGCCAGAACTTGAGTGTGCCTGCATTGGACAAACAAAGAAAAATGCACAAAGCTGCCTTTGGCTGCTGGCTGCGCCACTCGGTTGCCTTGGGCCAGTCCCTTCCAATATCTGAATCTCAGCTTCCCCATGTGTAAAATGAGCGGATTGGACAATGATTTCTGAGGGTTCTTCTAAATCTACCTGTGTACCTTTGGCCAATTCCCTTTCCTTTTCTGGGCTTCAATTCTTTTCTCTGTAAAATTGGGGGTTTGTATTAAATTATTCTTAAGGTCCCCCTTCTAACTCCAAGGTCGGTGATTCTGTGATGATCCATCTGGTCTATTGGGTAAGTCCTTTCCTTCTGGGTTTGTTTCCTCCTCCATGCAGTAAGAGTATTGGACTTGATATCTCTAAGATCCCTTTTGCTTCTGCCGTTCCGTACGCTTAAGATTTTATTAGTGAAGACAGTGTATGTATAGACTTTTGATTTTTAAACGTCAGGCCTAATTTCCATGAGCATTATTTGTCTGTGTACAGTCTATAACGCATGAAATATTTATGATTCTACTTATCTGCTGACTCCCTTTTTATTGGATGCTAACTACTAAATTCTCAGTAGTATCTGGCTGATATCAGTAACGTAAGCCCTCCTACTATGTAACTTTTCCCCCTGCACTTACTTAATTCTGTGACCCATCACAGTTCTAGCTGAATGGTTATAAGGGAGAAATTTGTTATGTTCAGAGCTCTCCAGTACAGGGACAGGTCCCCTTGTGAGGGCCAGGCTATTCCTAGATCATACCTGCCACCCCTCCCTGCATCAGTGGAAAGCGCACTAGCTCTGAAATTGAGTGTCCTGGCCTTGAATCCTGCCTCTGATCCTTACTACTTTTGTGACCTTGGGTAAGTCACTTCAGTTTCCTGGGCCCCAGTTTCTTTCTCTGTCAAATGAGAGGATTGGACTAGATCAGGGGTGTTGAACTTGTGGCCTCGAGAACTTCATGTCTCCCTCTAGGTCTTCAAGTGTGACCCTTTGACTGAAACCGAACTTCACAGAACAAATTCCCTTAAGAAAAGCGTTTGTTCTGTAAAATTTGGACTCAGTCAAAAGGCTGCACCCAAGGATCTAGAAGGCTACAAGTGGCCTCAAGACTGCACTCCTGGGCTAGATGGGCTCTGGAGTCCCTTCCAGTTCTAGAGCTAGGATCTGATTGTCTCATCTTCAAGCCCGGTCTGATGAATTCCTGTCATGAATGGTGTAGATGGATTGTAGATTGACAGGTACATTGGACTTTAGAACTTATCTAGCCCAACCCCCTCATTTGACACACGAAGAAACTGGAGCTCAGAGATGGGGAGTGATACATGCTAAGTCACACAGGCAGTAAATGACAGAGTCCTCTGACAACAAACGTCGCACTCCTTCCATACCCCATGTGGCCTCTGGTGGTCCCTTCCCATTCTGACATTCTTTGATTTTATCATCACAGAATTACTTCCTGCTGTAAGTACCTGTAGAAAGCTCCTTGGTGATGCTGTGTGCTCTCTCCATCTTTGCCCCAAAGAAACCCCATGTATCAAGACAGAAGAATCCCTGCAAAATGCTTTCCTTACAATAGAAAGGTCAGCATTTCTTTGAGGGGAGAGGCTCTTTCACAAGAGCTCTGTTAAGTGGGTTGTATAGTTAGCTCTTTATGCCCTTTCCAGGGGTGAATAGAAACTCAACAAAAACATCTACCTTGTGGCCCTTCACAACCAATTGGACTAGGTGGGAGAATACACTTTGTTAACAAATACCCAAAGCTGAGGCCTTTGCCTCTGACCTTTAGATGTGTGTATGTCAAGCAGAGCTTCCCATAATGCAAGTTCCCCAACTAGTGAGCCTGTGACATTTCTTTGTCAGCACATATATGTGGAAGGGTGAGTAGATGGTGGCTGACATTTGGAATCCTCCACCGTCTTGCCAACAGGAGTGTTGTTATGTGCCCCAGGCAGAGGCCTCTCCAGAGTTGCCATTGAACGTTGCTTTTGACTGGGCCCCAGCTGATCAGAGGAAACTCAGGTTGCTTTTATGTCATGGGGGTCATTGTGCTATTGAAAGCTAGCTCTCTGGGTGTCCTTTTTAGCAAGGCCTGAGCCTGACTTTTGCACTCACAGTGGAATACATGGTAAGTATTTAATGAATAAATACATTTTCCTCCTAAAAGATTTTCGGTCCCTATTGGCTGGTGTGACTATGGTTTAGCTTGAGTCTTTGTGGCTGTGTCTCTACCACCTCAGAATAACTAGTTAAAGGATGCAGCATTTAATCATCCACAGAGCCGCATTGTCTGCAGGGCACAGAACAGAATAGCTAGTTTCACTGATGTATCCTGCAGGCCTGACTTTAATAGGTTCATTGCGTTCTCTCAATAGAAATTTGTGGGTATTCCACAGTGTGTTGAGTTTGATGGGTGAATTGGCACAAAGACCATCTTGGGTGAAGTTCACTTGTGGAGAATATGTCTGTGGTTGGTAGCATAGGAAAGGGGATGGGAAATGATCAATTCCATCTCAGAATAGTTCTTTCTACCTCGTCTCTCCCATTTCAGTATCCCCATCATTACTTTCTCTTTCTCTCTCTCTCTCTCTCTCTCTCTCTCTCTCTCTCTCTCTCTCTCTCTCTCATCTATCTATCATGTCTGTCTATTTATCTGCTCCACCCAGAATCTCAGGGGAATTTCCACAAATTTGGCCCTTTAACATTCCATTTAATTCAACAAACTTTTATTAAGCATCTACCATATGTACAATCTAATGAGAAAGGATACATAGATGCCTGGATTACAAGGATACAGAGATTAAGACTTGATTTCTACCCTCAAGGAGTTTTCGGTCTGGTTGGGTAGTTCAGAAGCACACACAGCAATAATGAGGCACATATTTGTAAGGCTTTGTACTTATAAAAGCACCATCACATTGGACCTTTCCAAAGTTTCTGTAGGATCATAAACCCTGCACCATAGGTGACATCACATCTCTCACCTTTGTGTCTTTGCACAGAGCATTACCCTTGTCTAAAATGCCCTCCGTTCTCATGTAGGCCTTGGAGAATCCCTAGTTTCCTTCAAAGCACAGCTTAGGTGCCACCTCCTACCCAAGGCCTTTCCTGAACTGCCCAGTCACTAACATTTTCTCCCTCTTGAAATTACTTCACATACACTTTGTAGGTGCGCGCTTCTGGGTGTGTCGTCCCCCCAGGTAGAATGTCATCTCCATGACGATGGAGAGTGTTCCATTTCTTACTTTGTAGTCCGGAACCTGGCACATTCCCTGACCCCTTACATAGCAGGTGCCTAATCAGTGTTTGTTGAGTTGAATCGAATGACCAGTGAGGTTGTATGTTATTACTATCATTTTTTAAATAAGAAAATTGAGGTCTGAATTGCTTAATGGCTTAGCCAAGGTTGCATGGCTGGGGAGCGTTAGATCTGGGGCTTGAATCCAGGTTTCTGTGGGCCTTTCCCCTAAGTCTCTAATCCTCGACATAATAAGCTAGAATATATGCCTTGGAGAAGTAGAAACACAGTGCTCTAAGAAGCCCACAGCCATTTGGTGACCATATATTGCCACTTTTTTTTCTCAATCTGTAGAATCTAATTAGGCTTTGCGATCTTGGCACATAATTAAAACAGACTACATTATGGTAACATTGATATGTCATGGTACCAAGTGCAATTTAAATGAAAATGAAGCAACAGACATTGAAAATAACACAGTATGACAGAGTCTTCCCTCTGGGGTCCTGTGTGCCTGTGAGATGTGTGTTTTTCTTGGGTTAAAAGCAAGACATTTTGATTTTAGGAAATGATAGAAATTCATCAGTATCGTGGTGTTTTTTTTCCTGCAGACATTCCTCTAAGGAAACATGTCTTTCATATGTGAATGTGAGGCCACTAAGGGGAATTGTCTGGTAGTGTTAGTGGCTTGCGCTGAGCTATCCGCAGTCTCTCTTCTTGCCTACAGTAACACATACCTGCTAGACAGCTAAAAGGGGTCAGAGCTGGATGAGACCTCAGAGACCATCTGTTGTAACCCTCTCATTTTACAAATGAGGGACCCAAGGCCCAGAGAAATGAGGTGACCTAAACCAGGTCATGAAGACAGCAAGTGCCTGAGGCTGGATTTGAACTCAAGTCCTGTGGCTCAGACTGGGGGCTTATTTTCTCTGTGTAATGCTGAGACTTGGCCCTTAGGGAAACTGAGCCCTGTAACATAGGCACATTAGCCCTGTACCAGAAGCTACTGAGCTCACTAGATAATGACATCCTGTATTGTATGCAGAATATCCTTCAATTGGAGAACTCAACTTAATACCCAAGTGTGAGCAATTTCTTCTTTCCTTTTCTCTTACCAGAAAGCAGACACCTCTTAATCGAAGTTGGAACATATACTTGTTAAATGCAGAGGCTTTGTTGATTGAAATTGTAAGGAAATTCATATTTCTCAGAAAAAAAAGCTGTGAAATTCTTACTGCCTATTACTTGTTATAGCCAGAATACACTGAAATGAAACTTGTTAGAAAAAATGCCCAAATTCCAGCCCTGTGTTATTAACATGAAGGAATGAATGACAAAAGCATTGAAATGATTAATTCTGTATCAGGCACTCTGCTAACTGCTGGGGATACCAATATAAAATAGCATGGCAGTACTTGCCCTCAAAGAGCTTCCATTCTAATATGGGGCTACAACCCAAGTAGGGGAATGGTCACCAGAGAGGGGAGCTTTGGTCAGGGAAGCTACATGGATGGTGGTTGGAGCTGTCCTTGCCAGCAACAGTAGTCTTGATTTGATTTTTATTCCCAGATCTAGATGGGGTGGGATGAAGGGAGTTTGAGCTTGGTAACATGGCATGAAGATGGCGTGAGTTGGGTGGTTGTGGAGATCACTCACGGTTCAGGACAAGACCCTTTTTCCCCAGGGAAAATCCCAACTCACAGCAACCCAGACTTGGAGAATTAGATACACAAAAGATCAATGTATGCATATTTCTGAGAGATTTTTCACTTTGAAGAGGGTTCACATTTTAATATGCTAATTTACTGTGTCACCTGGTGTTTTAATAACCCAGCTAGCAGATTCTGTGGGGGCATAAGATCCCCCCACAGCCAGCACCCAGGAGGCTGCTGGCATGTTGGGAAAGCACAGGTTCTTTTTATCTGCTTAAACAAGGAAAGCACGGTGAAGGGGTTGACCAGCTTACTTTAATCCAGCATTCAGTTAGCATACAGACAACATTCATTTAGTTCAGGGGAAAAATGCCAGCATTCAGTTAGCATTCAGTTAGTGCAGAGGAGCATACAGACAAGCATCAAGAGACAGACCAAATACAGATTCATTCACTTACTTCAGGGGAAAAAGCCAGCACCCTGAGGTTCAGAACATTCATTTAGTTTGGGGGAAACGAACCAGCACCCCAAACTTCAAAGCAAAATACAAACAAATTACAGATATCAACAGACAGACCCAATACAATTCATAGTTACCAACATCTGGGCTCAGCCCGAGAGCAAGGGCTGGCCCAGAGTCACGCTTGCCACTGCTCCCACGCCAACCGGAAAAGGAAAGAGGAATATTCAAGCTGTCCTCTCCCCTCTTATAGAGTTTTTGACATCATCAAGCGCCACCTGAATGACCAAGGCTGATTGGTTCTTGAGTTGGCCCCTTCCCCTAGGTTAACACCCAATAGGGTGTGGCTCTGGAGTCAACACCTCCCCTCAGCCAGCCCCAAGACTCATCACACAGGAAGTTCTCTGCTCACAGGCATGGGTCTCTGGGCTTCCTGCCCTGAAAGAGGAGCACCAGGCCCAGCACCCAATGAGATAAACTGAGCCACCCAAAGAAAACAAATGCCATTCTGCTCACACCTGGAAAATTCAATTCAAGATAATTCAGCATTTATTAAGTACCTACTGTGTGCCAGGTATTATCCTGGGCTCTGGAAATACAAAGAAAGACAAAAATAGGGCCTGTTCTCAAGAAACTCACTGAAGGCAGCTAGCTAAGTGCAAGGAACATGAAAACATCCTCAGGTCCCCAGACTATTGTCGTGGTTCTCTTGTCTGGGACTTGAGTTCAGCGAGCAGTACCTGTGACATAGAAGCACTTAATACATGTTTTATCTATTTAATAAGGATGTATTAGCTGCCTCGTATGTGCAGGGCATGTTCTGGAGGGTAGAGATACAGAAACTCTTATCACCGGGCTTCAGTTTCCTTGTCTGGAAAATTGAACTTAATTCTATCCAATACATTTTTATTAAGTGCCTTTTCTGTGCCAGGCACTCTGTTAGGAGCTGAGGACACAAAGACAGTTCCTCAGTTCCTGACCTCAAGCAGGTTACATTGGTGGGGGGGCATGCAGGATGGTAAGTTACTCCTCTCTGGGCCCCCATTCATCTATGAAATGAGAACCATATGTCTTTTATGCCTCCTTTCTGTTCTTAAATATTGAGATCTATGCAGGATTCTGAATTATCTTCAGTGATTTCTCATGTGAAAAGCTGATTATACATCCAGGTGTCTGGGCCTCCACTCTTTGAGATCCATCCCTGTTTTGGGGCCAACTGCTTTGTGGTTCTAGGGAGCCCACCTTCCTTGGAGTCAGTGCTGGAATAGGAATGTAAAGATCTGACTTCCATGCCTGACTATGAGCCTTACTAGCTGTGTGACCCTAGGTAAGTCATTTTACTTTCCTATGTCTCAATTTCCCTAGCTCTAAAATGGGGATGAGATCATTTGTGTTACCTAACTCACTGGTTTGTTATCAGGAAAGGGCTTTGTAAACTTTAAATAATTTTTAAAATGCCAGCTATCATTATTACATTTTATCATTATTCTAATTTATCCCCCCCCCAATCAGGCATGAGGGAAGGAGATGGGGAGAACCAGGGACAATGGAACAGCTGATGTACTGTGCCTTGTGTGTCTCTGGCCTGGCCACATCAGGTGACCTTTCTTTAGTTCCATTAATTAACTCAGACTTATGTCCATCATTTTATCTCTCCTTTTTGCTCTGTAGGTCCTAAAAAAGTGTCTTTTCTTAGAAGTTTCCAGAAAAATTGCTTTCTTCCATTTCTACTGGTTCATCCAAAGATAGATAAGTTCAAATAGGGATACAGACTAGACCTGTGTTGTGTGGATGCCTTCGAGGGCACTCCCAGGTTTTACACAGCCAGTATGTGTCAGAGGTGGAGCTTGAACCCATCTCTTCCTGACTCTAAGACCAGCTCTCCAGCCACTTAGGGCAATTTGCCTCTAATAAAATGGAGGACTTAATTTTTGGTCAGTGCTTCTCCAACCCCACCCCCAGCCCCTAAAGCTCCGAAAGCCCAGACTACAGGCCAGCCTCCTCTGAGGGTCAGTCTGTTCAGTTTCTCCTTTGGTTTGCCATTGGGAGGGTCCACAAGCTGGATCGATTATTGGCAGTGGGGGCTGATCCCCCGATGTTTGGAGAAGAGGCTCCTTCCTGATGTAAGATTCATTCCTGCTTCATCAGAGCTCCTGGCCCTTTGACTCTTCTTCCCATCCTTCCCCCTCTTTTTGGCTTTCAAGTTTTTACTACCTTTAAAAGCTGACATTAAAGGAAGGGTACAGAAGGCCTCCAGCCTTTCATTCAATTTTCTGGAGCGAATATCAGTTTCAAGTGAGAACTTGACTTTGAAGTTGGACTGGCTTTGTTTTAAACAAAGGAAAATGAGAATAGTCATTGGTGCCTGGCACAGATACATTTTTTTCTCCTCAGCCCATTTCATTTGCATTGATTTAATTGAGGCCAAGTGGTGGAGTGGAAGGAGGAGTTGATCCTGGTAGAAGACCAGCTGAGTTCAAACCTTGACACTATTTACTACCTATGTGACACCAGGCAAATCACTGGTGAATAGGGGAATTCAGTGTATTTAAGTGGAAAAAACACTGTTCCCGGAGTTAACAGACCTGGCTTCGTATTTCTCCTGTGTCCCTTCACTTCCCTATACCTTACCTTCCTTATATGTCCACTGAAGGTGTTGGACCAGATGATTTTAAGGTCCCTTCTAGCTCTGAATTCCATGGGCCTCATTTTTCTTGGTGGATGATTTTTGAGGTCTCTTCAAGTTTGAAATCTTATTGGTGGAAAAAGCACTTGCTCTGAACTCAGAGGGCCTGATTTTAAATCTTGCCTCAGACCCTTGTTACCGATGTGACCTGAAACAACTCACTCGGGCTCCCTGGGCCTCTGTTTCCCCTTTTGTAAAACGAGGAGCTTAGACTAGATGGCCTCTGGGGTCCCTTGCAGCTCTAGAATTTGGATCCTTTGACATAGTCAATTAGATTGCATTAGTACTTTTTATTCCCAGAAATCTTAGGTGCTATTCCCTGCATGAAACCTCTTTTCCTTTCCCTTCCTTGCCTACCTGCCTCATTTATCCTTCTCTCCTTCTTGAAATGACTTTGTATAACCTTATATATGCTATGTAGTGGTTTTGTATATCCTTTCCTGCAGAATGTAAGATCCTTGAGGCCAAGGACTTTGTGTCTTTTCTGTGTTCTTCAACTTACCACAGTGTCTTATACACAGTAAACACTGAAGTGATTTTTGAATCGAATTAAGTTGAATTAATTTTCCAATCCAGAGATTCCTAACCTTTGTGGTATCATGGACCCCCTTGCCAATCTAATGAGCCTACAAACCACTTCTCAGCATAATATTTTCAAATGCGCAAAATAAAACACATAGGATTACAAAAGGAAAAATGATATTGAAATTACGGTTATAAAAAAATTAAAAAGAAAAAGCAAACAAGTTAATGGCCCTCAAGTTAAGAAGCTCTGTGACTGTGGAGAATGGGATAATTTCTGAAGAACTAGGGGACATTTGGTCCACAGAAGAGATTTAGTTGTCATTTCCCTATCTTTGCCTTTGGTGAAAGCTTTCTGATGGAGTCAAAGTGTGTAAAGTGTGTAACTGAGTAATTGATTGTCTAACTGGCCATCCTTCTAAGAAGTCTTTGCCTGTCTCCTTGTCATAGGGCCAGTCTTGAATTTGGACAGCTCAGTGGGGCGTTATGGAAACATGTATGCTTCAGTTAGATTTTAAGTGACAGCGCATTTTAGAAGGTCTAAGGAAGCTTACATAAGAACAAATATTTTCCCAATACAATCAGATATCACCCTGAAGAAGAACTGGAGTGGAAGATGCGCAGTGGCTCTGTGTAATGTGTGCTAAATCTGTAATAGCCTTGGGCAGGTCACAAGGCCCATTGGCTAATCTCAGCTGACAACCCAAAAAGAGAAGAACTAAAGCAATGTGGCACTTGTGCCTCCCGTATCCAGGCAGAAGCTGCCTTGGCCACCTCATTATTCCTGGGGCACTGGCCCACTCAGGGCATGGGGGCACAATGACCCAAAGCAGGCTAAGTGATGCTTTCAGGCCACCTCCCCAATTGCTTTGACTCTTCTTGAGGCTGGCCACCCTTGGAAAAGGGATGTGCAGAGATACTAAGTCTGCCAGGTTGGGTGGGGGCTAGGCAGGGGTCCAGTGTCTTGGAAGGACTGACCAAAGCAGCACCGAGGAGAGAGGTCCTGCTTCTACTCTTATTTAGGGGAAGGCATCTTGTGTCAGCCATCTTAGTACTACAGCTGGTGCCTATTGCCTAAGGGATTGTATGGGGAAAAGGGCAGGCATGACCTCCCCAGGCCCCAGGCATGGCCTGCTCTAGAGGCTCCCTTTAATTGCTTTTGTTTGCGTGGTTAGCCAGGCAGAACTAGGGGAGTCAAGCAGAAGGAGGGGGGCTGATGCCTCAGTGATCAAACTGGCATCTCTGTGATGAAAAGTGGAGGAAGTACTCATGTAGGCTAGAGGCAGAGGCCAACCAATAAGGCAGTCCATCAGCAGGGATTTTTACAGCACCTACTGTGTGCCAGAGACTTTGCTGGGCACTGGGGATACAAGGACAAAGAATGAAACAATGCCTACTCTCAGTGAGCTTATATTCTCCTGGGGGAGACAAGGAATACTTATAAAAACATGTATAGCATAAATATGAAGTTAATAAATACAAATGTATACAAAGTTGTTAAATATTGGAGTTGTGTGGGAGGGAGGTCCCTGGCACTTGAGGGGATATGGAAAAGGTTCCTACAGCATGTGACCACATGAGAAGGTGGGCAGCGGGAGGGGCTCTTTCTAGACTCATTTTCCTGCTTGCCATCCTCTTGGAAGGGTGTCGAGGCACATGGCAGTGAGATGTAATGCCCCCGTGCCTGCGCTCTGTGATTCCTCCCACAGTCCTTTTCACTTTGCTGACTCTAACACCCTTCCTGGCTACCAGTGCATCACATGTGGGGTCTCCCCCGTTTGAGTCCCTCCTTCAGGGCAGGGACTATCATGATTTGTACCCCAAGCACTTAACACATCGCAAACACATTTTCATCATTCATTTATTCTTTCATGCCCTCTACTTCATCTGTACTTGGAGAGTGGGCAATCATCAATCAACAAACATGTATTAAGTATTTACTTTGAGCCAGGCATTGTGCTAAGCGCTGGGGATGCAAAAAGGGCAAAAGACAGTCCCTACCCTCAAGGAGCTCACAATCTAATAGGAGCTTACAACTTCCTGATGCCAATATGGCCCAAACATGAGTACCAGCTCTGAGCCAGAGCCATGATTAGGCTTTGACACCACCTGCTGAATCTAGTGGCTCCTTATAGCACTTGAAGCCTTAAGATTGAGATTCAGGTAGGGAAGGGGAAAGGTGACAAGTATTTATTAAGCACCTACTGTGTACCAGGCACTGTGCTAAGGACTTTACAAATATTATTTCATTTGTTCCTCACAGCAACCTTGGGAGGTAGGTGCTATTATTATCCCCATCTTATAGTTGAGGAAACCGAGGCCAGCAGAGTTTAAGTGACTTCCCAGAATCACACAGCTAGAAAGTGTTGGAGTTTGAATTTAAACTCGGGTCACCTTGACTCCAGGTCTAGTACTCTATCCACTGCGCCATCCAGGGACCTCCAAGATTATCAATTCTAAGTCTCCTGATTTTGCATTTGATGAAACTGAGGCCCTCAGCAATGTAGTAGCGCCACAGTTTAGCACCAAGTTAGCAAGAATAATTAATTTTAATAGGAAGCTACCAGATGTGAGGATGGAGTGATCTCCTCCTACGCTACTCTACTATCTTTCCACTTACTCCCCCCCACCCCCAGCATGTGATAGCCTCCATAGCAGTGGCCCTGGGCTACTATTCCATGATCTCTGCCCACCTCCCATCTCAACCCAGAGAGATTTCCTGCCTTTTCCCCCACAGCTGAGGCCTAGTCCATGACACCCCAAGAGATCGCCCGGGCCACAAGAATTCTGAGCCACACCTTCCATGGACTTAAGGGCTGATGGATGCTGGTCATTCTGAAATGGGATGTCCAGGCAGCTGCTGGTGGTAGTGGGAAGACTTGAATATTAACGCAGCAACTAGGCCTTGTACAAATGAACATTGATTTCCATGTTGCCTGGTAGCTGCTAAAATGCCAGCTCTTGCTTTTACTCAACTGCTTAATAGTTGGATGGGCATAAGGATTCCCATTTTTAGTGCAATGAAATGGAAATAAACCCACCCCCAGAGTATATTAAACCAAGAAATGTAGCCACTTCTAGGGTCTTAGCAAGTCCGTGAGAATTATAGCAGTTCTCTTTCCCCTTAATTAAGTGGAATGGTTGCTTTTTGCTAACTAGTAACAGCTTTGCACACAGTCAGCTCTTAATAGAGAATAATAGTTAGCATTTCAATATTACCCTAACTGTAGCAAAGCGCCTTGCACACGCTTTCTCATTTGATCCCCACAGCTATTCTGTGAGGTAGGTGCTGTGGTTGGCTTCATTCTTCACATGAGGAAAATGAGGTTTAGACTGGGGAGGGGACTTGCCTAGCATTGCATGACTAGTAACTATTTGAGATAGGATTCGAACTCACATCTTCCTGACTCTAAACCCAATGACTTTACCCTTACATGCCTTTACTACTTTTGGAACTGAATTATTTCAGTGCTGAGAGTACTGAAGATTTGTACTCTTTGGGTCTCGGTTTCTTCATATATAAAATAAGGTGGTAGAAACAAAAGCTCTCTATGGTGCTGCCTTCCAGCTATGACCCTTGGGAGGAGGTGTTGGTTAGGTGGTTTGTTATGACTTAGCACACATAGCACCGTAGAGCTGAAAGGAGATTTAGTGCCATTCATTCATTCATTCATTCATTGAGGCATTCATTCATTCAGTCAGTCCACTCCCTTATTTTGTAAGGGGAGAAACTGAGATCCAGGGAAAGGAAGGAACTTGGCTAGTCATTGAGGTCCGAATTGGAAATAAAAGCATCACTAGGATTTTTCATCTATAAGCAATTCAAGTAACTGCTTAGTAATGATAACAACAGGAATATAAAATAAAACAGAGGAAAAAAAACAACCACCAAACTGTTTCCCTCTGGAAGAAATGATGTGATTTTTTTCAATGGAGGAAAAGGAAAGGTCTCTCATTTTCACTCCTAATCATTGCTTAGGGTTATATTAAAAAGATTTTGTACCTTGAGCCTATGACCTTTGATAATAGAAGAATAAGGCTGAGAAATGTCTATACAGTGGGGAGAAGAGGGCAGAGGGAACCCGGAGAGGCCTAGAATTTTGCCCCAGGGAAGAGCTAAAGTGGCTAATCTTTTGGGGGAGTTGGCCATGCTTGTGGACTTGGCTAGAGCCCAGATATCCCTCCCTGAATGAAGGTCTTTTTGTGATACATCCTGAGGTCAGTTAAGAAGCAACTAAAAAGATACAGGAATCAGCCCCATGTAGAAAGGGTATGTGGTGAGCCAAGAGGCCCTTCCTGTAGCTCTGGGTAGGGAGGGAGGGAGCAGGTGAGTGTGAAAGGCATAGAATTCATTGTGAATCCAGATCTGCATCCACAAAGAAATAAACTAGACAAATGAACAAGCTCACTCTTCCCTGGTAGGAAAAAGAGGCCAACTAGAAGTCAAAGGAAAAGAAAGAACTAAAGTAAAACACCGATTTCTTAGAGTCAGAGGCAAATTGGAGACAAGCTCTGACCGTGGGAGGCTGGGTCAACCTAGATAGCTCCTCAATAGGAAAGCCATGTGACTGGCCCAGAGGCAACTTCCAAACTGTCATCCCAAGTATTGGAACAGACTGTGTGGAAGAGCCAAGGAGGAAAGCTAGCACAATATGTTGCTGTTGTGCAGCCCAGGCTAATGGGGCCCAGCTGCCTCAATCAGGCTTTCTTTCCCCCTCTCATGCCGAGATCATGCTGTGGTGGAGAAGTGGGCAAAAGGGGGACAGAGAGACTTACATGTGTTCAGTTTCCATCCGTGCAAGTTAAATTTCCATTAACTGTAAAAAACCACTGTGGCACTCCGGACTCTCTGTTCCCCAGAAATCTCTGAGTCCCTGGTAATGGGAGGCAGCAGGTACAGCAGAGGGAGAGGGGGAGGGGAGAGAGAGAGAGATAGAGATAGAGAGAGAGAGAGACAGAGAGAGAGACAGAGAGAGAGAGAGAGAGAGAGAGAGAGAGAGAGAGAGAGAGAGAGAGAGAGAGACAGAGAGAGAGAGAGAGAGAGAGAGACAGAGAGAGACAGAGAGAGAGAGAGAGAGAGAGAGACAGAGAGAGGGAGAGGGAGAGAGAAACAGAGACAGAGAGAGAGAGAGACAGAGACAGAGAGAGACAGAGAGAGACAAAGAGGAGAAAGAAGGGAGAAAGAATGTGAGCACTACTACAGATCAGGAATTCAGTAGAGTCAGCACTGGTCTGAGCTCTGCCACTGGCTAGCTCAGTGCCCAAATCATTGCTACCCTCTAGGCATCAGTTTCCTCCTAGTATTCCTGACAATACCAGTCCCTATTTATATAATGGAATACCAGTTTGGCCCAGTGGATAAAGGGCTGGCTTTGAGAGTCAGGAAGACCTGAGTTCAAGAACATGTGATAAACGTACTGACACATACTAAGTGTCTCATTTAGCTGCTCAATATCACAGGTAACTCCCTGAGACTATAGTTGTAGAAAAATTATTGATTTGTATCAGGGGATGGAGTTTGCTTACTGACAGTACTGTACCCAGATGAGCTCACAAATCCAGATCTTCCTTCCTTCCTTCCTTCCTTCCTTCCTTCCTTCCTTCCTTCCTTCCTTCCTTCCTTCCTTCCTTCCCTTCTTCCTTCCCTTCTTCCTTCCCTCCTTTCTGTCTTCCCTTCCCTACATATACATGACTGCACATTATATATATACATACATATTTATATACTTACTTATATGAATAGAGATCTCTATCTATACTTAGAGGCATCTATCATAGCACAATAGATAGGTGGCTCAATGGATGGAGCATTGAACTTGGAGTCAGGAAGTCTAGAGTTCAAATCCAGTCTGAGACATTTACTAGCTGTGTAACCCTGGGAAAATCACTTAACTTTTCTGTGTCTTAGTTTCTTCATCTGTAAAATGGAGAGAAGAGTATTATCTCCCAGAGTTATTGAGAGGATAAAATGAGGAAATGTTTGTAAAATGCATTGCAGACCTTAAAGCACTATATAAATATTAGCTATTATTATTAAAAGTATATCTGTATATCTGTTTGATTCTTTGAAGTTCACTAAGCCCTTTTCTCACAATAATGCCAGTGGGTCCATTTCCTGATGGGTAAACTGAGGCACAGAGAAAGGCAATGACTCCCTAGGGGTCATATCGCTAGGTCATAGGAGAACTTGGACTTGGCCCAAGTGGTCCTCCAGGCCCAGGTCCTTTCTGTTACTACTGTGGGCTCCACTTTGTGTTTGTTTATGGTAGTCAGTCAACAAACATTTATTAAGAGTCTTCTATGTGCCAGAGGTGCTGAGGTTGGGGATATAAAGAAATGCCAAAGACAGTCTTTGTTTCCAATGCACTCAGAGTCTAATGGGGGAGAGGACATGCAAACATCTGTGGACAGACATGATATATGCGAGTTGAATTGGAGATAATCAACAGAGGGAAGGCCCTGGCATTAAGGGAGATTGGGAAAGTCTTCGTAGGGAAAGTGGGATTTTTAGCTAGGACTTGATGGAAGCCAGAAAGTGGAGATGAGGAGGGAGTGAATTCCCCATACTGAGGACAACCAGGAAAAATGCTTGGAGGCTGGAGATGGACTGTCTTGTGTGAGGAATAGCAAAGGAGGCCAGTGTCACTGGATCCGTATGTGTGTGTGTGTGTGTGTGTGTGTGTGTGTGTGTGTGTGTCTCGCTTAGGTATAAGAAGACTGGAAAGGCAGGGCTTAGGGCAAGCTGTATTTGATCCAGGTGATGATAGGGAGCCACTGGAGGAGGATGACAGAACTCAGTTTTAGGAAAATCCCTTTGGTGGTTGAAGGGAGGATGGCCTGGAGGGGGAGAGACTTGAGGCAGTCATCTAGGTATGAGGTGATGAGGGTCTGCACCAGGGGGATGGCAGGGTCAGAGGGGCCAAGGAGGTGTATTAGAGAGATATGGCTCGTCTTAGGAAGTCACAGTGAGCTCTCGTACGGGAAAATGCCTTGATGAGCTTTAAACACCTTAGGAAGAGCTCCTCTCATTACGCATCCAGTATTAGGTTCTTTGGATATATATTTTTTTTTAAAAAGGGACCCAGTGTTTGCTCTGGGGGGCTTTTTAGTCTAATCAAGAGAGACAAGGCAAAAGAGCATGTAATCAACTAAGAACTCTTCACAGTCCTTAGAAAAGTGAGCGCACATGGGGTAATATGTTGAGTCAGAGATGGTTGTTGCCAGGGTGGTGGATATCTGGATTTCACCACAACTACCTGCCTGGAAGAGGCAGCTGGTGAGCTGTGGCTGTTACCGGGAATGGGGAGAACATTAGGCCGTCCCTGGCCAGGAGTTTTCCCGACACAGAGACATGAGGTTCTCTTTACCTTTGACGTGTTTTTCTCATTTACCAAAATAGGTCAGATGGCAGTGAGGAACATGTTATTTAATCCCCATCACAGGGCTGTACATTGGCTGAAAGGAGAAATGTGTTTCCTGTCTGGTGGCATTTGAGAGAATGCTGATTTTATAATGTTTCTGAAGGTCATTGGTAATGGAAGGTATATTCCATAAGTTGGTGGGATAGTTGAAACGGTTTACTAAGTGACCCTTACCCCCAACTCCCAATCCTTTCTACTTTAAGGGAAAATACTTATGGCTGAAAAGTCACACATCTCAGCCTTCTTCATTGTTTTCTTGTTTTAGTCTTGTGTGTGCATGCGTGCATGTGCGTGCATGCGTGCGTGTGTGTGTGTGTGTGTGTGTGTGTGTGTGTCTCCCCCATTGATTTGCTTCTTGACATGCGGAAAGTCATTTGTCTTTCGGCCTATAGTTTCTTTCTGTCTAAAATCAAATGGTTGGATTTTTCAATTTTTTTCCATTCTTTAATATGAAATTGGAAGAGATTTCAGATGTCATCTAGACTAATTCCTCCCTGAATTATGAGTCCAGTGCACAGCATCCCTGAAATGTTGTTGTTCGATTTCTATTTGAAGACAGCCAGCAACAGGCCACACAGGAAGTCAGTGGTAGGGACAAGACTAGATCCCAGCTAGCCCATTTACCGCTCCATGCTTTTTTCATATTATACCAAGATAGCCTCTCATTTTAAAGAAGACCATGTTATATTTAAAAGTATGATGATTAAAGAATTGGAGACGGAAGCAAATAAGCATTGTTCACAGCACCTTCTCCCCCAGACACTCAACTCTTGGGATAGAATTAGAAACCAGACCTAACCAAAGTCTGTTTAATTTTAATTTGCCTAGAATAATTTCCTAGCAAAAAACTGTCACCGTTTTTTTTCCTCTTGGGTCCCTGGCTGAGTCTTTTTCTGCCCTGTACTTGTCACTCAGTGGGGCTGTATGCTCAGGCCAATCATCGGGGTGTGTGTGGAAGAGAATGGGAATGAGAATAGGCATTTATGTGGTAGCACCTACTACTATCTCAATTGATCAGCCCTGGGGGGGTAGGTGCTATTGAGGAAACTGAGGCAAACAGAGGTTTGGTGACTTCTCTGGGACACACAGCTTATGAAATGTCTGAGGCTGGATTTGAACTCTGGTCTTCCTGGCTCTTGACCCAGTGTTCTCTGCATTGTACGAGAGTTCCAATCCTCATGGTCTTTTTCTGGAAAACTGTAAAGTTTTGTTTACCTACTGTTTATGACAAAGTACTTAAGGACTTTAGTAACAAGTTGAGAATTAGAAGTGAGGTATGAACTTGTATGGAACTGCTTACAGAAAGAATGATGGATTTGGGGTGGGAGGACTTAGGTTCAAATCCTGACTTGACCGCTTAGTACTTTTGTGTATGTGGATGAGTCCTTTGACTTCTCTGGGCCTTCGTTTTCTCATATATAAGGTGAGATCGGTGGCCAAGCTGAGCTCTGAGGCCCTTTTGGTTCCACATCAGTGATGCTCTAAATTCTACCCATTTCTGTCCCTTCTAATCCTTAGCACTTTGCCCTCCCCAAACCTTCCATGAGCTGCCCACCCTTTCTAATTGTTCCTTCAGGCCTTACTTCCTCAGTTATCCTATATTGATTTACAAGAGGATAAAAAAACCATTTATGAAGCAGTTACTATTATGTGCCGAACCTTGTGCTAAGGCTTAGCCCTAGGGATGCGGATAGAAAATCAAGATGCTCCCTGCTCTCAGGGAGTTTACCCTCTAATGGGAGGGGGTGTTAGCCATTCCTGTGTCCCCCTCCAAATCCTCACGTGTTTCCCCCTTCTCTCTCCTCTCGCCTCCAAGGTTATTTCTGGGCTTGGAACAGCGTATGCCCAGTAGGGCAAGATGTGATTGCTTGAAGTCCCTCATATCCCTAGCTCCTCAGCAGATCCAGCTCATGCTAGAGGCAGCTCAGCAGTACAATGGTCTTGGGAGCCAGAAAGACTTGATTTCAAATCCTGCCATAGACATTTGTTAGTTGTATGCGCCTGGGCAAGTTGCTTACCTTTTGTCTGCCTCAGTTTCCTTATCTGTAAAACAGGGTTAATAATAATAACACTTCCTAAGGTTGTCATGAAGGCTAAATGAGGTAAAATACTTGGCAGACCTTAAAGCACTATATAAATGCTAGCTGTTTTTACAGTCATATAAGTAAGAAGGCAAACTGAAACCTTGGGGTCTTGTTTGCACTCTGTCCCTTACTAGATGTGTGGCTTTGGACAAGTCACTCTGTTTTCGTGAGCTCCCGTGTCCTCCTATGTACCAATGCTTGTACCAATTACTTAACAAGTGTTTGTGAAGGCACAGAGAGGGGAAGGATGAAAATACTTTATAAACAGCTCTAGATAAATATGGATTGTTATCATCACTATCCCTAGGATTGGTTGAAAACACATTTTTTTCTACTGTCATAAGTTCTTAGTGTCCAGGAAAGATCTAAAGGGGGAATACAGTCCCCTGCCCCAGCCCCGAAGTGGGGCATTTTGTATGGAATATAATATCCCTCAGTTTCCCTCTTCAGTGTGGCTTCACTTTCTGCTGGCCCCACTAGAGAGGGAACATGTGCAGCTTTGTTCATTTTCTTGCTCCCCCGTGATGATTCCTCTGGGATCCTCAGCTTGATGAGTTGGACCCAGCCTCTGCGAAAGCTGCCCATCCATCGAGCCTTTTGAAAATAGCAGTGTAGGAAGTAGTGGCCGGGGGCTGTTTGTTCCATGCTGGCTGCCTCTGCCCCTGTCCCTTGCTCCCATTGGTCCCATGCTGAGCTTGAATATCATTTGGCATTGGGACATGTATTTCCAACAAGAAGACTCTTGCACTCATTCAGCCTTACAGTTGCTTTTGATCAAGAAATACATCTTAGTTTGTAATAAGCACGGTTTTGCATATTTAAAATGGTGCAGCTGGTGCACTTCAAAACTCAGTATTTAGAAAAAACAGTGTTTGGAGTTGAGAATAGGGGATTGATGCAGGAGGAATTGCTCGTAGAACCGAGGAGCTGGGAGGAACCTTGGAGAACCTGGGAGGCCCTCTAGAATGACTACATTGGAAGCTCAGTGAGGGGAGGGACCAGGTCTCATCTAAAGTTTGCATTCACCAAGCACAGTTCCCTGTACATAGTGGGTGGTGAATGAACATTTATAGAATGGCTCTTGAATGATGGAGGCCACTGTGATCCTTAAGAATGAAATGATTTGCCTAAGGTCTCTCATATGCAGCTATGACTTGCTTAGTAGCAGCTCCCAGTCCAGTGGCCTTTTGGTGACAGAAAATTGACACTAAAGGTTAAGAAGGAACTTGGGAAGTAGTGGCAAGTCTCTAGGTCTTGACAGGGAGATCCTTTGATAATACCAGGATGTATTCTCTGAGTATCAAACTCTTTCCAGCAAATTATTTTAAGAACTTTATTTAGCCCAAGTAAATCATAGGATTTGGAGCATATAAAAGGGCCTTTGAGCTCATCTGTTTCAATGCTCTAAAAACATGAGGGAAAAGAGGCAGAAATTACTTGCCCAAGGTCATACAGAGAACAAAAGGATGAAGACCTGGACTAATTTCAAACTCGTTACCCTTTGAATTATATACTACACGGTCTAATCTTTTTCTAAAATTTATAAATCGAGGCACATAATTTATCTATTCAAAAGCTTTCAGTGGCTCCTGTTCACCACAGAGAAAAAGTTTTGAGTCCGTCAAGACAGATATTGAAGGCCCTCCATAGTTGGGCTCCACTGTCTTCCCAGCCTTATCCCACACTACATCTACATCCACACGCTACATGTCATCCAAACTGGACTATTGCCACCTTCCACCCATGTCCACCTCTATCCTGTGTCTGTGCTTCTGCTCATGCTGTCTGACTTAGCTTCAAAATGTAGTATCATCTCCATTTTATTGTATTTCAATTTATTTTATTAACTTTTCCCAATTACATTTTAATCGGGTTCAGGCCTTAGGTCACACATTTGACTCTTCTGTTCAAAAGTGTTTCAGGACCTAAAACATAGATGATATTACATTTTGAAATTAAGTCAGCATGTGGCCAGCATGGATCCGTATGTACATGTTAGTGGCCCCGTTTCTATTTGGTTTTGATGCTGGTGCTTTTGAATTGTTGAGTTCCTCCTCATCTGTTAAAACCCAGCTCAAATGGTAGCTCCTTCAGGAAGCCTTATTCTTGTTAATGCCCCCCCTTGACTCCCCCAACTCTTAGACCTCATATAATAGCATTAGTTGATGTTCACAGAAATTTTTGAGGCAAGGATTCTTAACTTCTGGACTGGGAACATTTATTTTTAAAAATCCTTTGATAACTATATTTCACTATAATTGGCTTCCTTTGTAATCTTATGTATTTTATCTTATTCATTTAAAAACATGATTCTGAGAAAGGGTCCATAGGCTTCCCCAGACTGCCAAAGGTGTCCCATATACAAAGAAGATACAGAATCCATGCTATAAGATTGGCTTATTAACTGTGCTGTAGTCTATTTGGGCCCATTCTATGTTTCTCCATTGCTCTTTGGGTGACCCACAATTTTAATTTTAGTCACAATACATTGCTAAAAGAATATGGGTTTTTATACTAGGAAGAAGCTTGGGGCCATTGTAAGCACTGCATAATTTCTCAAATGCAGTTCTGCTTGCGGAATTTGGCACCATCATATAGTAGATAGAGAGATGGTCTCAGAACTAGGAAAGCCCAAACTCAAGTCCTAACTCTGACACATTCTGGCTATGAGACCTTGGGTAAGAAGTGCTCTAGAGGACTTTGTCAGATCATAGCTTGCAGAGAAGACACCAGCTTATGTGAGTAGAAGGGGTTTGCTATGTCTTTGAATTAGCAGAACCAGTCCCTATTCCCATCTGTGATCATGACCAACCCGATGGGTTGCCCATTCAACTGCATATCATAGTCTATAAAATGGTCATTTTTCATCCACTTTTTTGTTTGCTGCCATGTGGATTGTTAGGCCCTACTCATTTGAGTGAACATGACTCCCATATAGAACAAAATCTAGAGGACCTCACTATTTCTAGGAAGTTTCTCTTCCATTTGGACTCTCTGCTAGAAATTCCCCTGAAAGAGGGCAAACAGCTATGACAAGCAAACATCTTCATGTGCTATGCTGTATTTGGTATTTATCATCGGAGGATCATTGAACAGTCTCATGTTTGTTGTTGCATCTATCAAAAAGTCCTAACTTATGCAAGAGAGACCTCTTTTGGAAGAGATCCTTTAGGGTGACATTCGACTCTACCTCAAGTACTTTCTTCGAGTCAGCCTACAGTATTCGTGGTTGGATCTTGTGTTGACTGCTTCTTTCAGTCAGTTGTGTGACTATTCCTAGCCTCTACCTTTCTCCATTCCTCTAGTGTTGAATGTAATTTCTGAAAGCTTGCTTACTCACTGTGCATATTTTTATTAGGGCTGTCATTTGTAATCGTGTAGATCATTCTCTCAAAGATTTTGTGGAGTTAGAAAACTGTGTAGGTCAATAATTATTGATTTTCTCCAAATCACCTTTTTTTGGGGTAAAAGATTCCATCTAGGGTTTTCCCTTCCCCCAAGTCATTCATTGTGTTCTCTTCTTTCAGATAGCCTGAAAATCAATCCCTCGATATCCTCAAAATTGTTGTGCCTAAAGCACTAACTTCCATCTGCTCTAGCGCCTCTTCCTATGTCTATTTTGTTTTGTATCATTCTTAAATCCTCATGTACCATGTTGGGTTATTTGAATCTAAATGCAGTGGCCCCACTGTCATTGCTGGAAAAAATATTCTGTTAATCATTTTTTTAGTCTGTTTTTGTCCTCCTTCCACTTTTATCTTTCATTGCCGTTGGGATGTTCTGGTTTAATCAGGCCTCATGCCAAGATTTCTGCCAACTCATTTTTCTGTCTACTACTTCTCACTGTTTTATGAGTGATTCTGCTCATAATCTTTCTCTATCCTCTTCTGTAAGATTTGTTCAAATGGATTTATAGTCTAAACTGGAGTTGCCCTTGACTGCCTATCTCTCCTCTTGGCAGTGAGATCAAGTGCCTACTGCCTGAGGTCTTAATCAGTCAATCAACAAGCATTTATTAGGCACTTACTATGTGCCAGACACTTGCAAGAGTTTCTAGTCCCCTTTGACCCTTTCATTTTGGAAATTGTTCTCCATTAGTTAAACATCCCTAGGAAATGCAGTGGTCCATGTTGATAGCTGATTTATCCACCAGACCATTTCTCTCTATCTCTCTATCTCTCTCTCTGTCTCTCTCTCTCTGTCTCTCTCTCTTTCTCTCTCTCTCTCGTAGGATAGTTTGAAGATGTTCCAATTACATACAATTTTTAATTTGGTATTGATTTTCGTGTTTGCTCTAACACATCACTGGCCTAAAGCATAGACAGCTGCTTTGGCAATTGCCACTTGAATAACCACTCGTTGACTGTTAAGATATGATCTATTTCATTTGGGGGGGGGCTGATGTTATTCAGCACTCCCCACATCTAGAACCTTCTACCTCTCTTTTCAAATATGATAATCTTGATTTATATGTGAGACTTCTCTGTCACCTCCAAGTCTTTGGCTTCTTTCATTACTTGACCCTGAGCTATATTTTCCAATGTACCTTTCAGTGCCCTCACCCATGCCTATGTTTGCATTAAAGTAATTAAGGTTTATGCCAATTTAATCGGGAGGATCTCACCGAGCTCTTCCTAGTACTTCTTTATCCTCTCATCCTATTCAACAGGTGTTGGGACATAACCTGCTATTGTCATCGTGGTGATCTCTTTGCTTAGGCTTGTCTTGAGTACTACCTGGCAAGGTGATCCCACTTGACAAGAAATGATGTTGCTTCTTGCCTTTGGATGAATGACAAAACCCGCTCTGCCAAGTCCTTTATCTACCCCAGCAAAGAGACTCTATGAACTATCCATATATTTCGCTGTGGCTCCCTTTACAGCTTCTGATTTCCTCTGGTGCAGAAATGTCCATATTAATATGTTTCCTTTTCTCCAGTGGCTCACCCACTAACATTAACTACAATAATATGACATTTTCCTGCTTAGGCTGCTTTTTAGCAGGCAGAGTTAGCTGGTTGCTGAGACCATGGTGGAAGCCATTCTAGCTTGGTAGACCCAGTCAGAGCTCAGACATTGCTAGAATACCCTTTGACAGCCCAGAGTCACCTTCACATCCTGATGGAGTAGGAATTCCATGTCCCCAGTTGGTGTACAGGAAACCTCTTTGATTTCTTAGCACACATTTTCTTACATCTTGAAACAAAGAAATCCAATGGAACACATCTCTGACTTGATAATGAAGTTCAATGGGAAAATTGGATTGGCTTGTCAAACTTGAATCTAAATCTAACTGTGTTGGGCCACATCTGTCCCACTAAACCAATATTCCCACCTCACTCATTTTTACTAATAACACTTGGAACGTGTAGAGAACAATGTCCTCTTCCCCTTTCGGCATGGCCTACTCATGTTCTGGCATTGCTGCCATTAATGTCTTTGGATGATTCAGAGCAGTATATGCTTTTCTTTTATAGGGCAGATTTGTTAGGGGGGGACAATGATTTTACTGTGCCTATGGTAGATTGAACTCTAGATAATATATTTAAATATAAATAGATATATTTATATAAATATATAGATAATATATTTAAAATTGGGAGAGATCTCAAAGCTTACCTAGCCTAATGCCCTTATTTTTATAGAGGAGGAAACTGAGGCCCAGAGAGGTGAAATAACTTGCCCAAGGTCACACATACAATAGTCCTATAACTAGAAAGCCATCTAGGTCAATCTTACTTTACAGAGGAGGAAACTGAGGCTCAGAGAGAGGGGAAGTGACTTGTCCAAAGTTACATTTAGGACCATAGAAAGAGAATTAGAAGGCACCTCAGAGGCCATCTAGGTCAACCTCCTCATTTTCCAGAGGAGGAAACTGAAGTTCAGAGGGATTAAACCTACTGTTATTCACTTTTTGGGTGAGTTTAGTTTCCCTGATCTTGAGCTGAGAGATTTGAATATGTAGGGATAATGAATTCTTGACAGGTAATATATACCAAAGGTTTTATTCAGTTCAGTTTAATGAACATTGATTAAGCCTTGAACCCTGAAATGACTGTACCATAAAGCTACAGTGAAATCACAGTCCAGAATGTTTCCCCACAAAGAAAAATTTACCGAACTTAAGAAAAATACACATGTACAATAAAAACAGAAAAAAAGAATTTTGTCAATTGATTCTGACATATGATATTCTTGGGCACATTGGGTAGCCGCTTCACCCCCGCTGGGATAAGTTGGGGGAGGATATGCACAGGAGTCACACAGACTAGGCAGGCATGGAATCTCTGATTGCTAACCTTGGATAGAATGCCTACATCGACAGCATCATAGATCCATTGAAGTATTGGACTTTGAATTATGAGAGCTGGAGGGAAATCTAGGTCTACCACAAGCTAGCCATCTCTGTGAGCCTCAGTCACCACTCTCTGTGAAATAGAGATGATCAGCCTTCCACTGCCAGCCTAGTAGGGTGGTTGTTTTGGAAAGGATTTCGAAAACCTTAACAGACTATAGAAAGGGGCCTGTCATGGCCAATGGATTGATCCATTGCTTCTGACATTAAGAACGAATGCTGTTGTTAACTATACGAATCGAAGGTCTATATTCATCAGAATGCTAATGTTCTGTTCTCATTAGACCATTTGAAAGTTAGTCATTTTAATGAAAAAAATGACATTCCAATTTACTGTTGATCTATTTTCAAACATTATTAGTTTGGGTGATAATTAGTATATTTCTTTATAAGTGGCACCAAGGAAACAGAGTAGAAAATTCTGTAATCCCCTTAAACATCTAAGGAGCATTTTATTCGATCTAATTTGCTATTTGCTTCTGGCCAAGGTCATGGTACATGTTGAAATGTAGTGGTAAGAGTACCTCTGTTGACATGTGGTTTTAGCATTTCTAAAGGGATTTCACAGACATCTTCTCATTTGGTGCTCAGGATAGTCCTGCAAGGGCTGGGATCCCCAATCTAGAGGTAGAAGAGATTTAGTGGCCATCTCATCCAACCCCTTCATTGTCCAGAAGAGGAAACTGAGGCCCCAGGTGGTGAAGTGAACTCGCTCAAGGTCACATAAGTAGTAAGCCTCTCGATTGGAACCAGGTCCTCTGACTCCAGAACCAGCTCTGTTTCCATTATACCCTCCATTTGACCATTGGGGAATAGAGTGAACAATGGTTATGACAGGGGAAGCACGGGGAACACACATGGTAGGTGAGTGGTCCCATCTGTTTGATTCTCTGGTTCCCTTCATCTCTTAAATGTTTTACATAGTGGAACTGCTTCCAATGTTCCAACACAGTGACTTCGACTAAATGGAGTTTGCTCAAATAAGGGTAAGAAGCAGCTAGGTGGGGCAGTGAATACAGTGCTGGGCCTGTAGTCAGGAAGATCTGATTTCAAATCCATCCTCAGACATGTACTAGCTGTGTGACTGTGCAAATCACTTATCTCTGTTGGCCTCAGTTTCCTTAGTTGTAAAGGGGGCATAATAACAGCACCTACCTTGCTCCCAGGGTTGTGGTGAGAACCAAATGAGATAATATTTGTAAAAGCACTTGGCACAGTTTCTGGTGCATAGTAGGTTTTTAATAAATACTTATTCCCTCCCTCCCCAAATATCTCTTGGCTATACTACAGTATAGACCTAGTATAAACCTCCATGTCCAGGGTTCAGATGCAGATTATTGTCCTCTTCCCAGGTAATATGAGTCAATGAGACAAGGATGTTTTGAGGAACCCTTTGAGTTTTTTTAAGGATTTTGAGGATGCTGAAGAAACATGTTGGACTAGGTGGCACTAATTACTTGTGTGACCTTGGGCAAATCATTCTACCTCCCTGGGCTTCAGTTTCCTCATATGGGAAATGAGGGAGTTGAACTAGCTGGTCTCTGAGGTAGGATTTTAAGATTACACAAAATCATCTCACCTTGCTGGTCCTCAGTTTCTTCATCTGCCAATCAAGGGAGTTTACTTGTCACATCCCTTTTGGTTCTAGATCTCTGATTCTAAGGATTGTCACCATGGACCCTCCCTCTCTCCACTGAGTGACAGATACTTTCGATGCCTTAATAAAAGGTCTTCTTGAGTTACTGTGATTAAGGAAATTCACCTCCTGTTGTCCAACCTTCCAGTGGCCAGCGAGGCTCGTGCATCAGGGTTGTTTCTCAGCTAGTATACATGAAGTTGAACATCAGGCCTATATTTGACATTTTCCCACTTTCTTGGAGTCGCCAGAGCCTGGCCTCATCTGACAAGATCTTCTGGAGTCCAAGGTCACCTCTGTGCTGTGTTGAAGAACCATAGGAGGAATCAAATCTAGTGAAGAAAATGAAGAAACAAAGAAATAACAATTTTTCAAGCCCTATCCAGTTGCCAGCAGCCTGCCTTCCCAAATTTATTCCATATTACTTCTGTTTACCCAATTTTTACTCCAGCTAATCACGTGACCCCTCTCTTTTTTAAAAATTTTTTATTAATTTTTTTTGTTTTTAGTTTACAACACTCAGTTCCACAAATTTTTGAGTTCCAAATTTTCTTCCCCTCCCCTCCTTTCTCCTCCCCAAGATGGCATGGAATCCGATATATGTTCTGCATATACCTTCGAGTTAAACTTACTTACATAATAGTCAAGTTGTAAAGAAGAATTATGACCAATGGAATGAATCATGAGAAAGAAGAAACAAAACCAAAAAAAAGAGAAAAAAAGAGAGCAAATAGTTTGCCTCAATCTGCATTCGGACGCCATAGTTCTTTCTCTGGATGTAGATAGCTCTCTCCATCATGAGTCCTTTGGAGCTGTCTTTGAGCCTTGTATTACTGAGAAGAGCCGAGTCTATCAAACTTAGGCATCACAGAATCAATATGTCTGTGGTTGTGTACAATTTCTCCTGGTTCTGCTCCCCTCATTCAGCATCAGATCATATAAGTCTTTCCAGGTTATTATGAAGTCCATATCTTCCCTATTTCTTATAGCACGATGGTATTCCATTACATTCATATACCACAACTTGTTTAGCCATTCCCCAATTGATGGGCATTCCCTTGATTTCCAATTGTTTGCTACCACAAAAAGAGCCACTATAAATACTTTTGTACACACGGGTCCTTTTCCCACTTGTATGATTTCTTTGGGATATAGCCCTAGAAGTGGTATTGCTGGGTCAAAGGTATGCACATTTTTATAGCCCTTTGGGCATAGTTCCAAATTGTTCTCCAGAATGGCTGGATCCGTTCACAACTCCACCAACAATGTAACAGTGTTCCAATTTTCCCATGTCCTCTCCAGCATTTATCATTTTCCTGTTTTGTCATGTTAGCCAATCTGACAGGAGAGATGTGATACCTAAGAGTTGTTTTGATTTGCATTACTCTAATCAATAGTGATTTAGAGCATTTTTTCATATGCCTATAGGTATCTTTAATTTCTTCCTCTGAAAACTGCCTGTTCATATCCTTTGTCCATTTGTCAATTGGGGAATGACTTATAATCCTATAAATTTGGCTCAGTTCCTTGTATATTTTAGATATGAGGCCTTTATCAGGGACACTGGTTGTAAAGATTTTCTCCCAGTTTTCTTCTTCCCTCCGAATCTTTGTTGCGTTGGCTTTTTTTTATACAAAACTTTTCAGTGTGACATAATCAAAATTATCTGTTTTGCATTTTGTAATGCTCTCTATCTCTTGTTGGGATGTGACCCATCTCAACTCCAGGCCTTTGTACTGGCTTTCTCTTGCCTAGAATGCCATTTTCACCTTTGTCTCTTAACTTTCATTCCAAGCTCAGGTCAAGTGACACCTCCTATTAATTGAATTCATCCATTCAGGATCATTTGGATGCCCCTTCATGCCAGGCATGCACTAGATGCTTTAGACACAAAGTCCCTCCCCTCAGGGAGTTTCCAGTCTACAGACCTGTATACAGTTGCATGGCGCCCCATCACATTAAAATGGATGGGGGCTCTTCCCTTTATATTCTCCATGCCTTGCAATACTAGGTATGTGATGAATGTTACATTTTGTTAAATTGAATTGAATTAAAAATCATTAGTATGATTAGCTGCAGTGTTGCTAATATTTTCTAAACCCAGGTTTTTATCCTATTAGTGTTGCAGATAATTAGTGTTGCTGATGGAAAGCATCTTCATTTGGATTTGAATTTTAATGAGAACTGATGTATGCTGTATCTCTCACGTGGCTACACTTTGGCTGATATTTGTGCATTTCCATCAGTTCTATTGGAAACCTTAGTCTTACCTGCTTTTTACCTTCCCGCTGGCATAGAACTGTAGAATATTAGAAATGGAAGGGCCTGCTTCATGGTCCTGTCCAGGAATCTTCATCCAGGGCAGCTCCTCAGGCCCCTTTGTGCAGCCCTTTGCTCATGTGGATGTGTTCAAGGCCAGTAATTACAGATCTCTGTGACCAGAAGCAAAGGTTTCCATTGCAGTGTTCTGAATACTAGACTGCTCTGATCTGAAAGCTAATAGTATCTGGAATTTGAGACCCCCCAGGACATCTCCTTGAGGGCTATGATTATTTCTTTTTGCCTTTGCTTTCCCAGATCACAGCGCTGTCGCAGGCACAGAAGAGGGACATAATCTATTCTCTTCAATGTCTCTTCCCTTCCTTTGATGGATGAGGGACCCGAGGCCAAAGAGGAGACTCTTGTCTTTAGCTAGAATCTGGGGCTCCATATTGATGAAATTGATCATTCTTCCATCCTCTGTTGTGCTTCTTCCTGCATGGGGGAAGGGGAAGGGAATAAGCACTTAGTAAGTATCTTCTTTTATAGCTTCTCATTGCATCCTCACAACAAGCCTGGGAGGTAGGTGCCATTATTATCCTTGTTTTACAGTTGAGGAAATTGATGTAGATAGAGGTTAAGTGACTTGCCCAGGACCACACAGCTAATTAGTGTTTGAGACAGGATCTGAATTCCGTTCTTGCTGACTCTGGGCCCAATGCTCTATCCATTGTGCTTCATAGATACATGGAAGCTCGCACTGGGCTTTTGGTCAATAAGAGCATTTTGAGTTCTTGCTCTGGAAATACATGTTCCATTGCTAAGAGTCCGCAGGGAGTTGTGTTCTTCCTACGAAACCACTTAATTTGGCCAACATTAATTGAATGCTGCATGTGTTCTAGGAATCATGTGACTACTGCATTCCTATACGTCCTTCAAATGACATCTCCTTCCTGCCCTTCCATAGATGTAGAGCTGGAAGGGGCCCTAGAGATCATCTAGCCAAACCCATTCATTTTACAGAAGAAGAAACTGAGGCATGGGGAGTCACAGAGCTAGTAAGTGGCAAAGGCATGATAGAAACCTCATTTATCTAATTCACAGTTTTCTTCTGCATCATATTAATTCCTTTCATACAGTCTGTGTTCCACCCATTTAGTGCCCTCAGTCCTTCCCTGATCTCATCCTGTCCTTCCCTATCTCTGTGCATTTCTTTGCACAGGTCCTATGCCTGGGACACATTCTCTCCTCATCTCACTTGTGGAAATCTTTCTCTTCTTTCTGGACTCAGCTCAGAAGCCACCCTTCTTCAAGAGGGTGATTCCTTTACAACAGAGCTCCAATGTCATATTCAGCTAACGATGGTATGTAGATATCCCCTTAAAAAGAGGATGGATGTGAACATACTTGACTTGCCCTTTACGATTTGCCAAGCATGAGAAACTTGCATCCTTTCCCAATGGGAAGACTCTTTTTGCCAAATAATCAGTGAATCTACAGGTGCCAGCAAGAGTCTGGACCATTATTTTTATCCATTCCTCATTATTAGCATTTATAAACCAGCTGTTTGATGGCAAAGAATGCTAGCAATTGCTTGGCATTTTTTGTGCCTAATTGCAGTGACAAAGTGGCTACTAATGCGGATTTTTGTTTTTCAAAGAGTCCTCTTCTGCTAATCAAGGCCTTATGGTAAAGGCAACATTTAATTATAACTGATCAGCATTGACAGAGGGGGTGGAGAGAGGAGAGGGGAAGGGGGAGGAGAGGAGGCAGAGTTTTTTTTTTGAATCCCACTTGGGGAATTCAGAATACTGCTAGCATATTTGTATCACTTTCCATTTACAAAGGACTTTCCTCACAACAGCCCTTTGAGATGAGTGGTACAAGTACGATTGGCCTCATTTTACAAATGAGGAAGCTGAGTCCCAGAGTGGGAAAGCCCTCTGCATAGGATCATAGATTTAGAGTTGGAAGGAATCTTGGAGGACATCTAGTCCAACTCAATAAATCAATCAATGTGCGTTTATCAAGTGCCTCCTCTGTACCAGGCACCATGCATGCTAAGTGATCATTGTACATCTGAAGAAACTGAGGTCTAGAGGTCTTATAGGTTGTACAGTACACCTATTTTTCAAACAGACAAATCATATCATTTGTAGATAAGTGGTCTGACACATACGGAAACTGATTGCGGAAGAGGTCAAGGCTCACTTATGGTAAGGTAACAGGATAAGTAAGATACCCATCATCTCCTGGTCCTATAACTTTGCAAGTCACCACCTCATTCATTCTCTTGCCTCTCCCTCTACTTCTTCCCTTCACTTTGTGTCTCTTCACCTCTTCTTTATTCTTTCTTACTTTCCCACTTTTCCCATTCCTTTAGACTTTTCCACTGAGCAAGTACTTTAAAAGTCTTCGTTGCCCATTGTGAAGGCCAATATGAAACATTCTCTCTCTGCAAAGTTCAACAAAGTGTGAACTCTGTGAGGGCAGGGAATGTTTAGTTTGCGTCTTCATATCTCCAAAGAAGAGGGCCCAGGACAGAACTTTGTGGGGGCACTCACGGTTAGGGAAGGAACCCAAGAGAAAGGAGAGAGATAGAAGGAGAAGCAGGACAGAGTGGTGGGACCAGAGCCGCAAGAGGAGACAGGAAGCTTATCCACATTGTTCAATGCGGCTGAAGAGTGAGGTGGAGAACAATGAGGAGGAGGCTGAAAGAAAAGGCCATTTGTTTGGGCACTGATGAGATCTTTGGTAATTTCGGAAAATGCACTTTCAGTTGAAGTAACTAAAGGATTGCCAAGAGCTAAGTAGTGAGTGAGAAGAGAGAAAATGGAAATGCTAGGGGCAAGAGGAGAGATAGGGCAGTACCGTAAAAGGGTTGCAGGGCCAAGTGAAGGGTCCTGAAGAATGGGAATGCATATGGCTTCTCCTCCTGAGTCTCAGTTTCTTCCTCTATAAAATGGGCATGATAATTCCAGTACCTCTCACCCCACAGGGTAGTTATGGAAACTGGAAAGCTCTCTAGTATGAGCTATGAAATCATTTTGACACCATTCCGGAAGACCATTTTTGCCCATTTTAAAAAAAGAAAAATAAACAAGGCTCAAGAACTGTGAAATCTTCTATGATAGACATTCTAATTAGAAGCAGCCCATTTGCCCTTGTGCCCACTGAGCTATATCAGTACTCATAAGAGCACGTTATCTTATCTCCTCGCACCAAAGGAGCCAAATGTTAGTTTAAGACAATGGGGCCTTGTCTTGAAATGACTGACAGCCTTTTCCAATTTGAATATCATGCGTGTACAACTGGGAGAAAGAACAGTTTGAGATGATGCTCATATAACTGAGCCTTTGGCTAGTTTCTCAGTTAGCAGTAACACTGGCCAGTATCTGCTTGAAGCACTATGTGCCTGCAAAAAAAAGGGGAACTGAGTGACCGAATCTTAACGTAGTTATTAGAGTGAATCGGGCCTTAGATACAAGAACTGTTCCCGGAGTGAATGTGAAAGTACAGTGTGGCCTAATGGATAGAGCCCTGGATCTGGATTCAACAGCCTACCTCTGCTGTGTATTGCCTAATGTGACCTCAAGCAAGTCCCTTCTGCTATCTGAGCCCCCATTCCCTCCTCAGAAGCTACGTAATAGAATAAATAAAGCATTGGATTTGAAGTCAGGATAGACCTCAGTTCAAATCTGGTCTTAGACATTTACTAGCTGTATAACCCTGGGTAAGTCACTTAACTTCTACTAGCCTCAGTTTCTTCATCTGTAAAATAGGGATGGTAACAGCCTATCTCACACGGTTGTTACGAGGCTCAAATGTAATAATATCTGTGACACATTCTGCAAACCTTAATGCTATTATTATTATTATTAAAAAAGATAAAGTTGGACTACGTGACCTCTAAGAGCCCTTCCAGCTTTAGATCCCTGATACTAGTGGGGTTTTCATTTGCTACAGATCTCAGAATAAAAACTCAAGTTGTGGTCCAGAAGAAGTCTGAGAGGACCTGAGTTCATATCCCAGTTGGCAATGTCAGTCAGCGGGCATTTAGTAAGCCCCTTCTATGTGCCAGCAACGGTGCTAAGACAGTCCTTGTTCTCAGGCAGCTTACAGTCTAATGTGGGGGGGACAACATGCAGAAAACTATGTCCAAACAATCTCTAGATGGATAAATTGGGCAGAGGAGTGGGGGAAGGGGAAGAAAAAGGAAGACCAGAAAAGGTGGGATTTTAGCTAGTCTTGAAGGAAGCCGGGGAAGGCAGAAGGCAGAAGGCAGAAGGCAGAAAGAGTTCCAGGCACAGAGCACAGCCACCGCTCTGACTTTGGCCCAGTCACTCCCCATTCTGGGCCTTCAATTTCCTCATGTAAAAATGGCCAAACCAGATGGTTTTTGAGATCTCTTCCAGCTCGAGATCTAGGACCCTAAACTGTATATGTGCAGATACTTCCTTTTAGTCAATTAAACTGAGGAAAACACTTGTATTGGTTTAAACACACACACATGCAGGTGGGCATATGTACACATACACATGCACACACACACACATGTGTGTGAAGCTCCTAACAAAATTGAGTTTGTTTCTTGTCTTCCCTCCGTCATGAGATCCTATCTGCCTCCTCCAGCCTAGATTCACAGATCAGTGGCATTTGTTTATATAATCTCAGTGCTGGAAGGGACTTTAGGGATCAACCAATCCAACCCCCTCTTTTCACACATAAGAATTAAGGGGATAAAAACTGTGGGAGGTAGCTTCCACATGTGAGTAGATGTAGGTGTTGAATCCCGGATAAGGTGGCTGGAGAGAGTCCTTCAGTCCTATTAAATCCTAAACGGTTCAAAGTTGGGAGAAGGGGAAGCAACAGCACACCGGCCAGTGAAGAAATCCAAAAGGGGGCCGATGAGCTGCACACAGTGTCTTTCCTTTTCTCCCCCTCCTCCCTGCCTCCGTTTCCAAATATCTTCCACCCTGTCTATGACCTTTAGATTAATTAATCCCTCTCTGTTTATACTTTATCCTGTAAATTGCCTTTGAAGGTGGCCAAGGAATATGAGGTCCTGATGATCGGGTTGTGTTATCTCCTGAGGGCTAAGCATCAGTCTCCCACCTTCCAGGGCCTCATGCCAGGGGGTGGATTTGTCTCCTCTTCTTTTCAGACTGTTCATTGCTTCTAGATCACTATTGGTGTGGCTACTTACCATCAAACACGCAATAAAGATTAGCAGCTGTTACTTCCTGTTAAAGTACATTTTTGATATTTGTTTTACATTGGCTAAATTCCCCTCATGTATTCCTCCTCCTCTCCCTCCCAGAGAGCCATCCCTTAGAACAAAGAATTTTCAGTGTTTTCTTTTGATAGCCATGGGAATAAGTGGGAGCAAGGGAAAACAGAATGCAAAGAAAGGGAGGCAGCCTCTATATAAAGGCAGTCAGTGTTGGCTACTGCTAACCACAGAAGGAATCAGTTATTCTCTTTTACTTTGGTTTTTTTTTTTTTTTTGCAGGACAGTCAGGGTTAAGTGACTTGCCCAGAGTCATACACCTAGTAAGTGTCAAATGTCTAAGGCTGGATTTGAACTCAGGTCCTCTTGATACCAGGGCTGGTGCTTTATCCCTATTATTATTTTTTCCTACTTTAACTTCTTCCTCTCTCAGGGAAGAGTTGAAGTGAAACCGTGAATGAGTGAGGGCAGTTATTTGTTTCTGCATCATCCTCCACCTTGGAGTCCTAGAGGGAGGCTATCATTGCCTCTGAAGGGCAGGCGTATCACCTCACCAAAGCTGGTCCATTCGTAGCACTCACAGCTTGCACAGATCCTAATTTCTTTATGTCTTTCATTATAGGACCAACTGCGGCATTAAGCATAGCCCAAAATAGCAATAGATTTCAGTGTCTTGTAGGGGAGAGCAGAGGAGCCCAAAGCCGGAGAACTGGTTAAGGGTTTGACACGGGGCAGTTGACATGGAACACAAATTCTGACTCCTGACCTAGCATCTTTCTCCCAGAAATCTTCACAAAACAATCCCACAAACCCCATTTACTGACAGTGTGGAGTAGTGGACTTGGAATTGGGAAGACCTAGGTTCAAATCCCACCTCTAGCCATTTGATCCTGGTCAAGTGGCTGAAACTCGTTAGGCCTCAGTTTCCTCATCTATAGAATGAAGGGGTTGGACTAGATGGTCCTTTCCAACTGTAGATCTATGATCCTGTGCATGACCTCAGTTTCTTTTTCTGTAGAATGTGGACTAGATGGAGATTTATATAAATATATAATTTTATTTATATAAATATAAATAAAATATAAATATAGATTTATATAAAACTCTGAAGTTTGCAAAGTACTTTATGTAAATATCTCATTTGCTCCTAACAACAATGCTAGGGAGTAGACACTATTATCATCTTCATTTTACAGTTGGGGAAACTGAGGCAGACAGAAGTTAACTGACTTGCCCAAGGTCAGATGATTGTCCATTCATTGCAGCCTCTGAAGCATTTGAGGAGCCCTAGGCTTAGTGCTGGGAACATAGATAGCGATGACCCGGATCATCCCCTCAAAGAGCTTACAATCCAACTGAGTGCGGCAGGGAGATGAAGACACGTACTGAAATAACTATGACATAAGGCAGCATCATGCCTTGGCAAGAGCATTAGGTTAGGAGTCTGGGAAATGAAATTCTAGCCCTGGAACCAAACATCAGACCAGACGCTTTCCATCTCTGGGCCTCTGTTTTCTTCTCTCTAAAATGAAGACTTGCTGCAGTGCTGGGGGGCAGGGATTACTGGATTTAGTGTCTCAAAGGATGGGCTCAAATCGCAGTTTTGCTGCTTTGAACCGATGGGAATACTTTACCCCCTTGCCTTATTTTACTCTTCTGTCAAATCATGTGACTGGCCTAATGTGCTCTGTGATCCCATGACTAGATGAACGCTAAGAATCCTCCAAATGCTACCGATCTCTAATTCTATGCCATGTTCGTTCCCACCTCTGTGAATTTACTCAAATTGTTCTCCTACTTCAAATGCCTCCCTTTCCCCCAGAGCTGCCAACAACAAACCTCCCTTTCCTTATCTTTCCTAAAAACCTTAGCTCATTCCCTGATCACTATTTCAAGCTCTTGATCTCTCAGTAATTGGTTCAGGGTTTTGTTTTGACCTCCCGACTAGACAAAAAACTCTCAGAGGCCAAGGACCATTTTGATTTCAGAAGAAAAGAACAGTCTGACTCTGGCTCTTAGCCCCCACATGTGTCCCTGCGTGAACCCCTCCCCATGGCTATTAGTCACCCCCTTTTATTGAGTGCCCACTGGGATGGGAGGACTTGTCTTAGCCCTTGTCTCTTGACAGAGGGCCTCTGATTATATTTACAAAGTGACTGTGATCATTGATTATTTATGGTGGGGTGATGACATAGGAGTTATATTTTAAGAGGAGATTGTAGTGGATACAGGAGTATTTCCCCAGGGAGTAAGTCACCTCCTTTCTGACAAGAGACACCTGATTTTTGACATGCTGTCTGGCTCATAAAGTACTTTCTGAAAGCCAGATTTATGGTTTCCCCTTTGTGTGTTACAAAGAACCTGACTCCCAGATTAAAGGGCTTAAGGCTGCCATTTGTATGGCCACTTACAGGGCTTCTGAATTTCTTTTGCCCTGTGATTTTCCATCTGAAGTGTGGTAGCAAGCTCAGGTCTATGGCATTGATGAAAATAGGATTCTACTCTTGCAGAAAGTGATTATCTTTGGGAGCCTAAGGAAATCTGAGAGGCAACAAGAAGATAAAAGATGTTTTCATGTACCTTGCATTTTAAGAGGCCTACTTAACAGCTTACAAATGGGCTTGACCTTTGTCATGACTCTCTCTTGCTTCCCTGGGCCCTTTGGGAATCGTGAAGAAATTTTTTTAAAAATAAATTTATTTTTTTATTTTTAGTTTACATCACTCACTTCCACAAGTTTTTGGGTTCCAAATTTTCCCTCCCTCCCTCTCCTCCCTGCCAAGACAGCATGTAATTCAGTGTAGGTTCTACATATACCTTCACATTGAACTTATTTACATAATAGTCCAGTTGTAAAGAAGAATTATAACCAATGGAATGAATCATGAGAAAGGAGAAACAAAACCAAAAAAGAAGGAAAGAAAAAAAGAGAGCAAATAGTTTGCCTCAATCTGCATTCAGATGCCATAATTCTTTCCCTGGATGTGTACAGCTTTTTCCATCATGAGTCCTTTAGAGCTGTCTTTGAACATTGATAAGAGGAGCCAAGTCTATCAAAGTTAACCTTACATATACCATTTGTCTGTAATCATGTATAATGATCTCCTGTTTCTGCTCCTCTCACTCAGCATCATATCATGTAGGTCTTTCCAGGTTATTATGAAGTCGGTATCTTCCCCATTTCTTATAGCACAATCCTACTCTATTACATTCATATACCGCAGCTTGTTCAGCCATTCCGAATTGATGGGCATCCCCTCAATTTCTGATTCTTTGCCCCAACGAAAAAGAGCTGCTCTAAATATTTTTGTACATGTGGGTCCTTTTCCCATTCGTATGATCTCTTTGGGATAAAGCCCTAGAAGTGGTATTGCTGGGTCAAAGGGTATGCACATTTTATAGCCTTTTGGGGATGGTCATGAAGAAATTTAAGTCAAACTGCTAAGTGCACTGAGTTTCCTCTGCTTGGTATGTTCTTCCTCTTCCTCTCTCCCTAGCTCTACCTCCTACACGAGGCCTTTTCTGACCTCCACCACCTCTCCCCCCTCCCCGCAGATATACTCTGTAATGATGTTTCTCCTTAGGAGAGTGTACTGTTTCCATTGTCTCTTGGTAGTCTCAGCACCTAATATGATCCCTAGCACACAGTAGGCATTAAATAACTGCTTGTCAAATGGAATTGAATTTCCTAGGCAGACTTTTAAAAACCTGTAATGCCAAAAGCTGGGCTTAATGATTTTAAAAAAAGCTGTTTGGGGGGTGATCACGATAACAAATGTTGCCAGGTGTCTCATATTTAGGCAGCAAGGATTTATTAAACAACAGAGACAAATAAGATTTATTTTCTACTTTTGAGCCTAGAGGTGACTGAGGCAAATGGCAGGGTTAGGGAGTGAGGCGTAGAGTAGCACATGAGTCAGGCAGACAAATAGCTAGAATATAAAATGGAATCCGATATGTATATACATGGGAGGAACAGTGTGCCATAAGGGCTAGATTTCTGAACACAGAATTAGAAATATCCAGGTTCAAACCAAACTTTTTAGATATGTCATCCTGGCTAAATCACATCACTTTTCTGAGCATCAGTTTCTTCATCTGTATAGTGGGAACAAGACTGATACTTAGTTCAGCATGCGGTTGTGATGATTAAAAAGAATCATGTGTTTGAAGTGTTTTGTAAACCTTAAAATGTTACATAAATGATGAACCCTCTGGGCTGCTCTGTTCACGAAACTCACTCACAACTTGGTTCTGCTGGGGATGAATATTCCAGGTTCAGGGTATTCTGTGGTTCTGAACTTTAAAAATTCTAGTGCATATCCTACCCCACCTCTGCCTCCATGTATCCTGGTATCTAAGTGGGCAAAGGACATGGTTATCTCAAAATAAAGGCACTTACTGAAATAGCTCATTTATTGTTAACTTTTAGTTATTATTTATATTATATGTTATCAAAATTACTATTATCATATTAAATAGGTTTTTATTATGATTAGGTGCATTTATTAAGCACCTACTACGTACCAGGACCTCTGCTACACACTGAGGATACAAAGAAGGGCAAAAAACAGTCCCTGCCCTCAAGGAGCTCACAATCTAATGGGGAGACAATGCAAACAACTATGTACAAGAAAACAATTGTTGGATAAGCCTAGGGTACACTCTGCCACGAACAGGCACAGTGGGAACAGTGAACACATTTAGAGGCCACAAGTGGAGAGACACACATATAGGGGACATATATGGCCAAGGCATATGTGAGCAGGGCGCACTCAAGCCTCTGATACTGTAGAGACACTGTTCTACTTATGGCTTGTGGGGGACCCTTGCAATGTAACTCCCCTGGCCCCTGTCGGCTGCTGTGTCACTAGGTCCTGCTAGATGTGGCTCTGATCTATAGTGCTTTAGTGATGGCTTTGGGCTTTTCTGAGATCCGGGCTAAAGGTACTGCTATGTACAGTCAGGAAGGACTTTAGCTCACGCTCCGAGCCCAGCAAGAATCTCAGCCTGGAGCCTGTCATGTCCTGTCATCCCCACTCCAGGCTCTCAATTACTCTCACCGACTGGATGTGACTCTGCCTCTGGGCTCAGGTCTGCTGGGCACTATAGTATGCTTCTCCTACTGATGGGGCTGGGGAAGAGAGAACTTCTTTCCCCATGTACTCTCCAGACGGTCCAAGGGAAAGAATGAAGAAGAAACTCTTAAGATCTGACTTCTTCCTCCTCTGCTGACTCCCAGTCCCAGGGTAGAAGTGCTCCTGTGCCAAGGAATGGGCAGAGAAAAGGATCTCCAGGTAGGCCTGTTGTTTTTACCCATTCTCAGCTTCCTTTTCCTGCCATCACATACAGATGTCCGTGGTGGTGTCTTCTTTGTCCCTTCTCACACACAAGTCCTGATTGGCAATATGTCATAGCCTACTTACACCCACTGCTCACATTAACGTTGCCCTTTAGGTCACTGACCATTTTAATTCTTCTGAGATCATGGTGGCCCATGATTTGCAGCTGTGTTTTTTTTTACCAAGAGGATGATACAAGTGCTAAAGATGAAAGCATTTTCCATGGGTGTCAGGGAGCACCGAAGTTATGGCTTTTACATGACTCCAAAGAAGAACTTTCTTTGAATTGGCGATGCTCGCCAGTGCTGTGGCACTGTGGCCTGCTGCAGGAGTGTTGGGTGGATTCCATCAAAGCCTGCTCAGCCCTTTTCTAGGGCCCTGGTAGAGTGGAGTTATGTTCCTTACAGGGGTTAGACTTGGTAGACCTCCTTGGTTCCTTCTAGCTGGTAGAGGTTTTTATCTTTTTTAAGTAATATTGATGTCTCCTATTAATATAGATCAAAATCATTTCTGGAAATAGCCCTGCTTCCAGATTGAGCCCTGCCTTGAAAAAAAGAAAAACACCCAATACTGGGACTATATCTGGTAAGATGTGCTTCAGTCTGCTCTAGAAGACCCCTTCCTCTTTGAGATAAGGATGGGGTATGCTTATAGCATCATAAGATCATAGCTTTAGTAATAGAAGACATTTCAGAAACCAAGCTTTTCATTTTACAGACGAAGAAACTGAGGCCCAGGGAAGTGAAATGACTTGCCCATGGAATTTTCTGAGTGAGAATTCCCCATGTGCACAAAAAAGTAATTTGAAAGTGTATATTAAGGTACACAAAATATGAGGGGGGTGCGAGGAGGGAGGGAGGGGAGAGAGAGAGAGAGAGAGAGAGAGAGAGAGAGAGAGAGTGAGAGAGAGAGAGAGAGAGAGAAGAGAGGAGAGAGAGGGAGGGAGGACAAGAACATTTGGGGAGAAAGGACTCTTATAGAAGATGGCCCCTGAGCTCTACTCTGAAAGAGGCCAAAGTTTCTTTGAGGTGAACATGAGAGAGGAGGGCATTCTAGGCATGGGAGACAGCCACCACAAAGGCATGGAGCCAGGAGTGGGATGTTACATACAGAATGTACCTCCCAGACCTGTTACTGACTAGGGGAATGATGTGTTGTAATACTGGAGATAGTAGGAGTCAGACTATATGGGTGGGGAGAAGGACCTTGTTAAATTCCAGACTAAGGAGTTTGTATTGTAGCCTAAAGGCAATTGGGAGCCATTGAAGAATTTTCAGTAGGGAGAAGGGGCATGGTCAGATTTCTGTGTTAAAATGCCATTTTGGCAACTTGGTGATGGATGAATTGGACAGAGAAGAAGAGACTGGAAGCAGGAGGTAAAATTAGGAGGCTAATGTAATATTCCTGGTGAGAGGTGACATTTCTGAACCTAGAGTAGAAGCTGTGTAAGAATAGAGAAAGGCCCAAATTCTAGTGACATGATGTGGGTTGAATTGACAAGAGTAGGATGCTGATTGGTTATGAGGATAGGGGTGGGAGTGGGAGAGTGAACACACTAATGTCCTGCTTTTTTATGGCCGTCATCCAACATTTACTGAGTCCTTACTGGGTATAGGATATGTTGTTGTTGTTGTCAGGTTGTGTCTGACTCTTTGTGACTCTGTATGGATTTTCTTGGCAAAGACATTGAAGTGGTTTTGCCATTTCCTTCTCCAGTATATCAAGGCAAACAGAGGTTAAGTGACTTGCCTAGGGTCAACATTTAGTGAATATCTGTGGCCAGACAGATCTTCCTGGCTTCAGGACCAGCGCTCTATCCACTGAACCACCTAGCTGCCTCCAAGACAAATAGAGGTTAAGTGACTCGCCCAGGGTCACACAGGTAGTAAGTATCTGAGGCCAGATTTGAACTCAGGTCTTATTGATTCCAGAGGCAGCTAAGTGGCTCATTGGATAGAGCACTAGACCTAGAGTCAGGAAGACACGAGTTCAAATCTGGCCTCAGATACTTATTAGCTGTGTAACCCCGGGCAAGTCACTTAACCTCTCTTTGCCTAAATCCACTGGAGAAGGAAATTACAAACCACTGTATCTTTGCCAAGAAAACCCCGTGGACAGCGATGGTGTGCTATGGTCTACCAGGCCATGAAGAGTTAGACACAACTGAACAACAACTTCCTGATTCCAGGTCTAGTGCTCTATCCACTGAGCCATCTAGCTACCCTTTAGGATATGGTGCTCTGGCCTCAGGAATGAGAGAGAGAGCAGTCTTGGTCCATGCTCTTTAGGAGCTTACAGTAGAGTTGGAGTGGCAGGGCATACACATGTACAGTGTAGTAGTGACCCTAAGTCTTCACAGCCTAGTCAAAGTGGCAATTTGCATTTACATCTTTACTTTTTCTAAACACTTTCATGCACAGAATCTCATCTGGTCCTCACAGTAAAGCTGTGAGACATGTTGGCTTCCCTCACCTCAGACAGAGGAGGAAGCCTTAGGGGCAAGATCCCTTGCTTCCGTCTGGCTGCCCAGCCAGTGAGGGGAAGGCCTTGGACTCAGAGCTCAATCTTTTGACTCCGAACCCATTGTACCCTGCCGCTTCATCGACTATCATGGAGCTTTCTGGCAATCTTACAGAGCTCTTGGACCCCTTTTCAGAGCATTGTTTCTTAATGCACAAATTAAAATAGGAAAACAAAGTAAAACACTTATTTTGAAATATTTATCAAACATATAATATACAATAATTGACATTCTATAATAATTAAAATCATATGCACTATATGATCATTTAAATTGTAGCTATGTAGTAAAATTCGCAAGCCCCCGTTTAAGAATCTCTGGTCTGGAGTGAGTCTCTAGACCTCTCGTGAGGTTCAAGACATTTACAGGACCTGATGCCAGAGACAGATGTGGTATAGAAGAAAGAATGCTGGATTTGAAGCCTGGCTCTTTTACTTGATAGCTGTGTGACCATGAGCAAGTTACTTAAACCTTCTGTGCCTCAGTTTCCTCATCTATAAAATGGATTTAATGATATCTTTGCTACCTGCCTCACAAATTCAATAGTCGGTTTGAAGTCCTGTGTTGATGTCAGTTATTCTCTATTGTGTACTGATTGATAAAGATGCTAATAGTTTTATAGACATTAGCAGCAGTTTTGTATACTAATTATTATGATGACGATAACTAGCATTGGCTTGCAAAGCACTCTACTTCCATCATCTCTTTTGGGATTCATGTGAAACCTAAAACAAGGAAAAGTTTACAATGTCTCAGAGAAGGTCAGTGACTTGGTTGTGGTCACCCAGTGAATGTCAGAGGGAGGATTTGAACTCAGGTCACCTTGACACCAAATCTGACATTTAGCTCCCTGAAGAGTTCGTCAAATCCGGCTTCCAACCCTTCACACTTACTAGCTGTGTGACCCTGGGCAAGTCATTTAACTCCGAATGCCGTGCTCCCCCCTTTCAAAAAAAAAGAGTTCTTAATGGTTCTGTTGGATGCTCTGGTCGACTTGTTGATTCTTTGAGATACTTGCTTGGTTTCAAAATCACAATATACCAAATAATAACTAAGTTGTACAAGAGCAGAATTAACATTCTTGTGAGATAGTGAGCTCCCTGCCACTAGAAGAATTCCAGCGGACTCTAGATCTGTCAGGGAAGCTGTAGAAGAGACTCCTGAATTGGATTAGAGGTTGAACTTTCAGCTCTAAGCTTCTCAGGCTGTCAGAAAGAATGACTGTCTAGGGGTTTGAAAGAGTTAATGCACCTTCCAGAGAATGCTTTGGGGATTAGGGCAATAAAACCCATCTGATGGCTCCCATCACTAAGTATTTATTGAGTGCCTACCGCGTGGCAAGGAAGTCAAATTGGCTTTATATTTCTAGGAGCTGAACTTTTGACTTCTATCTATTTTCCTTTTCTTGACTTTTAGCATAGATCTGGTTTAGAGGTGAAGAATAAATCTATTTCTATGCCTGCTCATTCTTTTTCCACCTTTCCACTAAATAGCAGCCAACAGCTGTGTGGAGCCCTTCTGAATGCCAAGGAATAATTTATGCTATACTATAGATCCTATTCATTGTTTCTCCTCACTACAATGCTTTCTAATTAGATTGTCGAAAGCTCCCACGTCTGTGTTATAGGAGACTCTGTGTGGCTCTTAATGATTGCCCTATTTCTGATTAGGTGGATTCAAATTGCTTGCTCTTTCTCCCCCTCTCTCCCTCTTTCCCTCTTTCCCTCTCTTCCTCTTTCCTTCCCCCTCCATTTCTGTGTGTCTCTCTCCTCCTCCCTCTCTCCATCTCTCCCTCCATTTCTGCCTGACTCTCTCTCTCCGCCTCCTTCCCTCACTCCCTCTCGCCACCTCTCCCTCCATTTCTGTCTCTCTCTCTCCCCCTCCTTCCTTCCCTCCCTCTCTCCCTCTCTTTCCCTCTCTCCCCTCCCCCATCCCATCTTGCCTAAACAGCCTGGGGTCCAGTCTCAGGGGTTGCCCCCAGAATTTGTACCTCTGTTCAGTTCACATTTCACCTCTGTAGAAGTCCCTCTAAGAACCCAACTTATATCTCTACAGATGGTGGTTAAACGGTTTTTATGTCCCCTTGAAGTGCTCACTAGCACCTTGAGTACTTGTTTTGAAGGCACCTGAAGCCACATCTCTAGTCCGAATTATATCCTACCCCCCAGTCTGTACCACAGCAGACCTAGAGACCAGCCGTCTAGTCTTTGCTTAAAACTTTCCATGTTTCCAACCCATTCTTTCTCTGCAACTACAAGTCCCTTTCCATACTGCGCCACCTTTTGCTCCTCACCCCATCTCTTTTGCCCTCCATAAACTCTTGCAGTAGCTCCTGCCACCACCCTGGTAAAGTGTTCATCTGCTTGGCCCTGGGCCAGCAGATAGTCAAAGCTCCTGCGGGGCCTGGCTCCACCCAGGGGTTAGTGTACTTTGTCACCGTCAAGAAATCTGAGCTGGCTGGCACCGTCCCTACCTGTTCCTTGTTGTCTCTGGGCATATCAGGTGCGCCTTGTCCTCTCATTTGTCCAGCTGTTGCCAGAGCACCACCCTCGGGAGATAAAATGGAAGCCTTGGAATGGATTTTATTGGGGGGGGAGATGAAGAAACACATTGCTCATGGTGGGCATCTCAGATATAACACATCTACCACTTTAGGTGCATCCTGGCCAACAGATTGATGCATGCAAAGTTGAAACCTGTTGCTTCCTAAAGAATATTACCTCTTGACTCCAGATTTCTTTGTAAGAAACACAGTGAAGGTTTCTGGGTAGAGATGACAGAACCCTTCTCTTCTCCTTCTCCAGCGGAGTCTTATATGCAACTCCATACTATTATTATAGGAATCTCTGATGGGCAATGGGAGAAAGGAGTTGCCAAGGGGAAAGTTACCACTTTGAGAGGCATCACTCATGAAACTTCTTTGCTGGTTTGAACCTGGGGACAGCTGGTAGATGAGCAGGCTTTGACAGCTTGGTATCTCCCTTATTAAGGCTCCTTTCCTCTCTTCTGGCACCCCCTATTCCCATGTACATTTGCCAGTTCTTGCCCTTGGCTGGCCTGCAGCTAATTCCTGTCAGTACCTAAGTTCTGATTAGGACAATGATAATACTATACATAGAAATAATAATCATCATCTCTTGTATTTGTGTACTCTTACAAGCTTCTAACCCTCTTCTTTTACAGAAGAGAAGACTGAGGTCCAGAAAAGGGAAGGGGCTTATGTCAAATCACCCAAAGGATCATAATTCTAGGGCTGGAAGGGACTACAGAGGTCATCTGGTCTACTTCCCTTCCTCCTTTTACAAATAAGGCAACTGAGTCCTAGAGAAGTGAAGTACCTTGCCCCAGGTCACACAGCTACTAGAAGTGTCAGAGCTCTGGATGGAACCTAGGGCCTCCCATTCCAGGTGATTCCAGTGCTCCTTCCTCTGCACCACAAATGATCAAAGATGAGGTTGTAACCCTAAACATTTTCTACCATTTCATACTTGTCCAGACTCTGAATAATAATGCTATTCAAATATTCACATACATAAATATTTCCATTTAGGGTTCTTGGACTTTCTCAATGTACTTTTTTCTCCTTTGACCTTCACAACAACCCCTAAGGGTTGGTGGTACTGATTGCTACTCATAAAGGCAGAGCCACTTGCCAATGCTCACACAGCTTGTAACTGTCTAAGGCAGGATCGTGACCTAAATCTTCCTTCTTCCAAGCCTAGTGCTCTATCCAGTCATTACACTGCTATGCTTTTTAGGCTTGGATTAGAAGCACCTTGTTGTACATGGCACCAGAGTCAGAACTCTTGTCAATGGCTGACATTGCATTCCAAAGCTCCCAAGATGAGGTTCCCAATGAGGCATGATTGTACTGGGGGAAAACTCAACAGCTTTGGAGTTTGAGTCTGGGTCTTCCACCAATTATCTATATGAACTTGGACAAGTAACCTTCTGGGTCTCAGTTTCTTGACCTGAAAATGATGGAGTTACCCTCTGAGATCCCTCCTCAAGCAGACCTATGAACAAAGGCAATGAATTTGTGCCTTTAAAAAAAGTGGCTCCCATTAACTCACTTCTCCCTCAGCAAAACCTTTAAATCTCTGCTTTAATGGCCCGACAAGAGATTTAGAGGAAAATTAAATTGTTGTAGATGCCTGGTAGGGAAGGTGGGGGGTAGGCAGCATCTGACCCTTATAACAGGTTTCCCTGATAATGGAACAGAGACCACCTGGGGTTGCCTACCTGACGCCTTTCCCCAGTGCTCCAGCATCTCAGTACTTAAGGTCAGTGGGTGGAATGATTTATTTTATGTCTGCGATTTGTTATAATGTTTATAACTTGGAATCAGGAGTTGGAATTATTTCTAAGTGGAGACATGAGCTCATGAGGTCATCTGTGTAAATGGCCAGTGCTTCAGAGATGGTCACAATTTTCAGCTTGACTTTCATGCTATTTATCTGTCAGTTGGTGCCTGGTTATTTATGGTTGTGAGTTAAAGATTGGCCAAAAGTCACCATTGTTCCCCATAACTAACTTCGGATACATTAGATAATGGAGATGGGGAGGAGGGAGCTTTCCTCTAAGAGCTGATGCTGTTAGAGGGCAGACAAAGGGTCATTTTCTTTTTTCTCCTCGCCATACTTCATTCTCAGTTGTTTGAACACAGGGATGAATAAAATGGCATTGGTGGTGGGGCATGGGGATAGTCAGAGATTCTTATATTTGAAACTGAATTTTTCTAACTTTGGCAAAGGATAATAGTATCTGGCAGCACAGATGTTATTATAGAACTCCATACCATAGGCAGATGGTTTTTATTGAAAACAAAAATGATGTGGAAGGATATGGATGATGTCATATTCAGAAATTGAATGGCCTGGTTAACGGGGAGATCTGTTGGTTTGCAAATAGTCCTCTTCCTTATACCTTGAACAATATCCCCAGGTGAGATATTGATGTTTCTAGTGGGCTGCATCCCAAAGGAAGGCAAGAAAGATTTTTTTCCTTGCCAGCTTTCCCTTGGGCATTAGGAATTCGATCTGTTTCCTATCTGGTGAAGTTGAGTTGTGCTGATCTTGCTTTCATATCCCTGGGCTCTGTTCCATCTTTGGGGAAGCCATTGAGCCAGTCATGTCTGAATTATAGAAACATAAACGCAAATGATTTCCTGTAATGGAGAAGAATACTGTTCCTCCTTGTATAATCCACTTACCTTCCTGCTTTTTTAGCAGGTTTCCCAAGCTTCTGAAGACTTGGTTGGAGAATTTTGCAATTCTTTAGCCACTCTTTATCCAACAGAGTCATTCACACTTCATCAGCCACTCTAATCAAGCCTTCAGAGCCACTTCTGCTGACCATTGATGATCACAGCTCTTAGTGGCTGAGGAATACAAAAAGATGGCCACAGAATTTCAAAGCTGAAATGGACCTCAGAGTCTTCCTCTTTGATGAACAAGAATCTACTCTCCAGTATCCCTAAAAAAAGGTCATCCAGTGTCTGCCTGATGACCTCTAGTGAGAGAAACCCCATTGCTTCCTGAAGCACTTTATCCCACTTGGGATAGGCCCAATTGGCTAGGGTATTTTTGCCCACATGAAACCTAAATTTGCTTCTTTGTAACCTTGATCCCTCATTCTTATTTCCCTCATCTAGGACTTAAAAAGACAAATTATCTGCTCTCTTGCCATGTGATAGTGCATCAGATACTTGCAGAAAACTATCGTATCTCCTCTCATCCACAAGTCTCCTTTTCTAAGTGCTTAATATGCCAGTGGATCTCTCCGTACTTAATAATCAAGTGGGATCTGTGATCTCATCAATTTGGGAATTACTTCCACTGATGATGATTGCAACCCATTCATGCTTATCCATCCCATATGACTTGTGTCCATGCCGTTATAAAAGATCACTTCGAGGCAGCATCCATCTGATGTGCTTGAGACCTTCTTTAATTTTGCTGAAATCCTAAGGGTACCATTGGAACCCCCTGGTTGTCTATCTGTCATCCCTCATTCTTTCCACAAGAACAGCTCATGTTCTCTTTCTATCATTCAGTTCCTTTATATCTTTTAGTCACATTATTCAGAAATCCTCATTGTCTTATGTTGCAGTCTGTTTGCAGCCATCCTAAACTATTGACCTCTGTGTGACAATCATTTTTAGTTCTTCAGAGACTTACAAAAAATGTGGAAAAGTCTTATCTTCTCCAGGCTGAATAGCCACAGGTCCTTGAGCTGTTACCATGATCTTGAATTCATTCATTATTCTGATTCCCCTCCTCTGGATGCTCCATAGTTTATTAGTATCCTTCTCAAAATGTGGTGGCCAGAACTGAACACAGTACTCCAAATATATTTCGACTGGGCCAGAGTACAACCCAGCTGTCATGGCTTTCACGTTTTGGAATACATCCTGTTGGTGGTTTTGCTCCATGTACCTCAGATCACATTTGCATTCTTGCTTATCATCTCACATGCCTTAATCCTATTGACCTTGCAATTCAGGGCTGTCCAACCTTAGGTTTTTATTGAAACAATAGACAATATATTTTGATTTGCCATTTTAGTGAGAGCTCTGCGGTAGCTCAGCTTCACATACTAAAGCATTTATGTAAATTTCTATGCTTGTAGGCTGGCTGCATAAATCGCACTGCACAGGCCACATTTTGGACACCCCTGTTGTAGTTCATAGGATCCTAGGATCATAAGATCACAGTTTTAGAGCTGAAGGGGAAAGTATCTGAACTGATTTCTAGCCCTGACTCTACCAGCTTCATCTTGTACTTGAGCTTTTGAACCCAAGTATGTCTTTTTAGCCTATTCCGCATTTAGCTCCTCGGGACATTTTTGGTCATCCACTATCAGCTCTCCCTCTCAGCTGCGTGTCAGCTGCAACTGTGATGAGCAAGTCATCTTTGATTGATAAAAAAAAATCATTGATAAAACAATTCTGTAGCATAGGGTCATAAATAGAACCTGAAACCGCAGTAGTAGCCTCCTCCAAGCTAATGTTGAAAAAAAAAACGTTTTAAGGGACAATTCTTCAAAAGCAGAATGGAGATTATGTGTTCACCCTCATTTGCAAAGGTTGGGGGATCCCTTGTTGGGTATATTGAGGCATGTGTAGACTAGATGGCTGCTGAGGTCCTTTCACACTCTGAGATTCCATGATTCAGTAAACCGTTATTGACTACTCTTTAGGTATTGGTTCCATTAGATGGTCATTCAACCATCTAACAGTGCTATCATGTTGCCCATATGTCTTCATCTCATTTCCCAGAATAGCATGAAAGATTTAATCACATGCTTTGCTGAAAAGTATACCACATCCACCACATTTGCCCGATCTACTAGCTAGGACTTCTTTTAAAATATGTAATTGAGGTTAGTCAGGCAAGCCATCCTGGCTCTTTCATTGCTTCCTTTTTATTAACCATTTATTTATTAATACATTCTAGAATTTTGCCAGAAGTCAAAGTTAAGATCATTGGCCTAGATTATAAATTTAGCTATTCTCTCTCCCTTTCCTTCCCTCCCTCCCTCTGTCTCAAACTGAGATGTTTGTTTTTCTCAAGTTTCATGGCACCTTTCCCATGATTAACGATATTTCAAATAGCACTGATTATGTTCCAGTAATCATAGCTGCTATTTCTTTCAGTACCATAGGGTGTCATTCATCTGGGCCTTTTGACTTGGACTCATAAATTCTAGCTATGTACTACAGGCATTATATTCCTGTATTGCTTGGATTTTCATTTTATCTTAACTTTTTCTGCTTTTGCCTTTTTAGTCAAAAATCCTGTTCCCTAACAGAGAAAACTGAAGCAAAATAAGACTTGAGTAGAGCAGCCTTTTCTCTGGCAGCTGTTACTATCACTTCATTGAACCCAAGCAGCCATCGTCCCTTCCTTATGCCTTTTCTCTTCCATAGTGTAATTAACAGGGCCCCCTTTTGTTGTGTTTAAAATGAATTTCGAGTCCCATTTCACTCTGGGCTTTAGCACTACATATACTGTCCTTAAAATCCTTCATCATATTGATGTATTCATATCTCCTTACCTGCCTTGGATTCTACTATTCTTGTGTCTTTTTTAAGAAAACCTGGTTGCCTGGTGAGTTTCCTGTGCATCCATATCTCTTCCCCTTTTTCCTTTTCATTGGGATTGTTTCCTTTTGTTTCTGAAGCCTTTCATTTTTGAGAGTTTCCCATCCCTCCTGAGCTTACTTCCCCTGTATATTCTCCTGCATATATTCCTACCAATCTTTCTTCTAAATTCTTTGAGATCTGCTTTCCCCAGATCTAAAGTGTACGCCACAGTGTGCCTGCATGGTCTTCACTTCTATTACAAATTCTCAGGTAAAGTGGCTCCTGTCCCCCAGGATCCCATCATTTCTACTTTAGCAGCCAGTTTCTCTTTGTTGGTGATAATCAGAGACAGAATACTTACTGCATATTTTAAAGGATAAAATTATCATTAAGGAAGGTCTACTTATTATTAGCTGCTAGAGAAAGGGGGGAAGAGGAGGAGGAGGAGGAGGAGGAGGAGGAGGAGGAGGAGGAGGAGGAGGAAGAGAGCACTTTATCAGATATTATCAGATATTTGGATTGTTGAAGTCTCCCAATGCCTCAGGCTGGTGATCAGTTTCTGAACTTCCCTTTCTGTCCCAGTGGTCTGTGGTATCCTCTGTTGACAATATCATTTCCATTTGGTTATCTTCACCCAAATGCTGCCCTCACCCATCCTGAATTTCCTTGCCTCAGTGCCTCCATCTTCTCACTGTACAATGCTACATTCTCCTCCAGCTCCCTCTCTTTCCCTATCATTTTCCTTCTGAATTAGCTGTACCCTCCACAGCCATATTTTTATAAGGTAGCTATGAGTTCCATCCCACCAAGTCTCAGTGCTCCTTATTAGGTTACATTTGCATTAGATTTTGAGCAAGAAGAGAGATAAGCAGCTATTAAGTCCAACTCTCTACTTTTGCAGAGGAGACAATCGATGCCCCCAAGAATCAGAGCTCGTATTTCTCTAGGCTTGCTAGTTGCCAGAAGGCTTTTCTTACAGATTTCTTGTATGGCAGATCATCATGGAAGCACTTTTATTCTCATTTTATAGACGAAGAAACTAAGGCTCTTCTAAATGAACTCTATGTTCTCTGGAAATCAGTCTTCTTTCTGTGCTCTTAAATATGCCCTTTGCTCTCTTGCCTCCACTGTTCCGATGCCTGGAAGGTCTCCTGCCTTCTCCTAGATTCCTGCCATCCTCTAGCCACCTGTTCTAGGAAGTCTTCACTGATTTCCCTAGCTGGTAACAACCTGCCTCCTTGGACCTCACATAGAACCTTTTAATGAATGCATGGACTGAATCTGTGATTTTTTTTGGCGTGGAGAGCTCCCAGATCAGGAAAATCCAGCTCCAAGTGGGGCTCAGCACTTTCCCTACAACTTAGAATCTTAGGGAGTTGCCTAGAGAGCACAAAAAATAACTTGTGCAGGGTCACTTAAGCAATAGATCACGGGAAAGAGTGAACTGAGATTTTCCTGGCTTCCAGGCCAGTTCCCTCTCTTTGGTGCCAGAAAGCTACTTCCCAATGAACTTAGCAAATAATACTGGCTATTATAGTTGCCTGTCTGTTTTCTTTATCTCCCTCCTAGACTCTAAACTCCCTGATGACTGAGAGGGAATGTTATATAAACTCTGTATCTCCTTGAGTTCCTGGTGTGGCTGGTAGATGCTTAATCATTGTTTATTGAATGAATGAATGAATGGTGAAGTTAGTGGGCCACGGTTACGCAATGAAAAAAAAGAAAGAATCTGGGCTCAAACCCAGCCTGATTTTCTGACTCCAAGGCCATTGTTTTTTTCCACTGTTCCATAGTGAGAATAATGACTTTTGCCCATGGATGCGGCCTGTAGTGTTGGAGGAGAGGTATCTGAATAGGGGCATTCAGTGATAGGCCAGGTAACATTTGAAAATATAGACTGGAAGAGGCAGAGGATTGCTAAGACAGAATGCTATATGCAGTGTAAGATGTGGTCACTCTAGCATGTGTTACTTAATTGTTGTCCATTGTTACAAGGGCAGACCCAATCTAGAGGAGAGAGAGGGTCCCCTCCTTCCTTATATACCCAGAAATGACTGAAATGTCAAGACAAAGGCTATAAATAAAATAAACTTTTAAAAATGGACCCTCAGATGTGGAAGGTGCCTGAAGAGAACATCTAGTCAATCTACTGACTTTCACAGATGAGGAAACTGAGGGCTAGAGAGGACAAGTGACCTACCTAGAGTCCCACAATGGGTCTATAAATAGGGTCCCAATCCCATGAGACCCTAGAACTGTCTGGGATTCCAGACATCAGCTAGACCCACTTTCTCATTTTACAGCTGAGGTAACTGAGACTCAGGGATTTCGATTATCTTGTCCAAGGTCATGCAGGAAGTAAATAGCCTCTAAACCTGACACTCTTTTGCATAGTCCCCAATGTTAGGAGTAGAACCCAGGTCTCCTGATAGCAATCTGAAACTGTTTCATCTTCCTGGCTTCACTCCACCTGTCCTGTGAGCAAAACCTCATTTCTCTTTCATAGGCATTGGTCCAGAAGCATTCAGATGAAACAAATTGACGTTTTAAATGATCTTTTAGCATTTTTCATTAATGAACTCATTTACTGATTTTTATATTCTGCATATACACAGCATTTGATTGGGCCATTCCCCTAACATTCCCTCATTCAATATCTGAGAGAGAGAGAGAGAGAGAGAGAGAGAGAGGGAGACAGAGGGAGACAGAGGGAGAGAGAAGGAGAGAGAGGGAGGGAGAGGGAGAGGGGAAAAGGGAGAAGGAGAGGGAGAGAGAGATAGAGAGAGAGAGAGGGAGAGAGAGAGAAGACAGAGACAGAGACCGAGACCATCATGCAACAATTCCCAACTAGAATACCAGGAAATTAGGCTGTGACATCAAGCATTTAATTATAAGTGAAAAGGGAAGAAAATAACAATGATAGCTGACATTTCTAGAATGTTCTCTCCATTACAAATTAACCTCCATATATTTAGTTAATTTGTTCATCCAGCCGACCCTGTGATGTTATGGGTTTTTAAATTTTTTTATTTATATATAATTAACCACATTTACAATGCAATACTGTGAAAAGACCAGGCAGCTAGGTGGCACAGTAGATAGAGCACTGGGCCTGGAGTCAGGAAGAGTCCTCTTCATGAGTTCAAATCCAGCCTCAGACACTTACTGGCTGTATTACCCTGGGCAAGTCACTTTACCTTGTTTGCCTGTTTCCTCATCTGTAAAATGAGCTGGAGAAGGAAATGGCAAACCGCTCTAGTATCTTTGCCAAGAAAACACCAAACAGGGTCATAGAGAGCCAGACAGGACTGAAGCTACAGAGCAGTGACAACAGCTATATAGAGAGCAATGAATTTGGAGTCAGAGAACTGGCTTCAAATCTTACCTCTGCTATTTAAAATAAGTGTGACCTTGGACAAGTCACTTAAGTTCTCTGGGCCTTCCTTTCTTCATCTTTAAAATGAAGGAATTGGATGTGTTATCCTCTGAGTTCACATCCAGGCCTAAATCTGACTTTTTCATCCTAGGTGATTTGGACAGAATCACATAGCTAGTAATCACTGGAGATGGAACACAACCTTCTCACTCTGAAGTCAGTGCTCTTTTCCGTGTAACAGAGGAGTGATTGCAGTTTGTCTAATCATCTTGTATAAGCCATTTTCCACTAGAGAGATGATGGTTATGACAAAGAATCCTAGGTTTAGGCTTAGCATCTCCTCAAGGTTTCTACCCTTCCTCACTGGGCCTGCTGGGCTTTTGCAGTAAACCATTTACCTGCAAGGCTTTCAACCACTTCAAAAAGCCCATTTCCTATCCTTAGAATGGAAATTCATCCACACTTTACAACTGAGAAAAGAGGAGTCATTAAGTGACTTGTCTAAGGCTATTCAGCTAACAAGTTGTAGAGCCGTAATGCCATCTCTAAAACCAGAGCTCTTTTTCTACAGTTGTATGTACGTGTGTGCGAGAGAGACAGAGAGGGAGAGAGAGAGAGAGAGAGAGAGAGAGAGAGAGAGAGAGAGAGAGAGAGAAAGGTGAAGAGAACTGATATGGAGAAAGGACCTTCTTATTTTGATATAAGCTCTAGCAGACTTGTGGGACACTGAATATGCTCCTGGTAATTCTGAGGAGGAGCTAAGTGGTGCAATGGATAGAGTGCTGGGCCTGGGGTTAGGAAGACTCGTCTTCATGAGTTCAAATCTGTCCTCAGACACTTACTAGTTGTGTGACCCTGGGCAAGTCACTTCACTCTGTTTGCTTCACTTTCCTCATCTATAAAGTGAGCTGGAGAAAGAAATGGCAAACCACTCCAGTATCTTTGCCAAGAAAACCCCAGTGGGGTCACAAAGAATTGGACGTGACTGAACAACAGCAATTCTGAGCATGTTAGTTTAGTGGATTGAGTGCTAGCCTAGGAAGCAAGAAACCCTGAGTTCAAACTCTACCTTAGATATCACTAGTCGTGTGACCCTGGACAAGTCACTTACCCTTTCAAGGCCACAGATTCTTCAACTGTAAAATGCAAGGGTTGGCCTCATGGTCCTGCTCCAAATCTGTGGTCCTATAATTTAATACTTTGGAATTAAATCATTCTACTTTTCTACTGAATTAACATTTTTAGTAGTGCGAATGGGCCAATTGTGCCTTCTTTCTTAAATTTATGTGGCAGTTTTGTTAGAAAACATTCTGTGTTCATGAACTCACATGAGTCTCAAAACAACTCTATGAGGGAGGTAGAAGAAGTACCATTGTCTTCATTTTACAGATTTGGAAACTGAGACTCAGTGATGCAACAAGTTGATACAACTGGCCAGTGCTATAGTCAGGAGCGGAGAACATTCTTTAGACTCTAACCTCCAGGGCCATTTGAAGTATGCCCCACTGCCTCTCCATTTAAAGTAAATTGTTTTAAATACTCCTTGAAAGGATAATGAACTGAAAAAATACCCTTTAAGGTTTAGCAATTTATCCTCCTTTTTCAGTCGGCTGAGATGGTAATAATTAATAATAATATGATAGCTCACAGTTTCACAGGACTTGAAGGTTTTCAAAGTACCTTCCTGATATTATCTTCTATGATATTCATAAATGTCCTGTAGATATGGTCATTATCCCCCTTGTTTATATGAGGAAAGTCAAGCTCTAAGGGCTTAAATCCTTGACCAGCATCATATAACTAGAAAGTGTCTGAGTTGAGATACAGACTCTGATCTACCTCACTCCTGAGTTCCAGGTTCTAGCTACTAGGCCACACTATCTCTCATGACTCTTGTGTGCTGAGACCCAAAGGGCAATAAGCTGAAGACATTGGAGCACTCTTCTCCCCTCTTCCCTCTGCTCTCCACCCCATGTGTGCCCTAAGCTGGGTCTACACGATGTCTAAATTCTAGCGCATCATCACAATACTCTTTGGGTCCAGTTGCCCATATCTCTATAGACTGAATTCTCAGATGAAATAGCTGGAGTTTGGGTCATGAAATATGTCTGGGACTATGTCTACAAACAAAAGCTGTTTGAGGGAAGAAAGACTGGAGGTCTCTGGACACATTTACTGACTGAGTTCAGTCTTTTTGTTGTCATCGAACTATTTGTTTGAACATATTCCACATTTTTATTTCTTCGCACCAATCTATGGAATCTGTGTGGATGCTGCCATCATTACCTGGTAGTTGTTTAGGAAATGGCAGTGTCATGGACCTGTGCTGTCATCCACGGCAGAATTCTCTAGTATGAGGACTGCATCTTTAATGTAGAGAGAATTGCTTGAGACTTAGGAAAACTAAGTGACTTGCCCAGATAGAGTACTGGGCCTAGAGACAGGAACACCTGAATTGAAATCCTGCCTCTGACACTTATTAGCTGTGTGACCTCTGGTAATTCACATAACCTCTGAATACATCGGTTTCCTTCATCTGCAAAACGGGGACCAAATGAGGTAATATTTGTAAGTAGCTTAGCACAGTGCCTGGCACATAGCAGGTGTTTAATTCATGTTTATTCCTCTCTTTTTTATTCCTCCCCCTTGCTTAGTGACACAGGAAATCATCCACAACAATAGTTGGCATTTGTATAGTATTTCACAATTGCAACATTCTTTCACATTATCTGCTCTTACACAATTATCATCACACCCCTTTGAGTTAGGTATTGCAAGTCTTGTTCTCCCTAATTTACAAATGAGGAAACTAAGATTGAGCATTTAGATGACCTTTAGAAGGCCATACAGCTAGCAAAATGCGGGGCTGGATTCACACCTAGGTCTTTCTGTGTCAGTATCCAGAGGAAGCAGTGTAGTGCAATTTGGATGTCTAGAATACAAACCCAGGAGCAATCACTGATGTCTTTAAAAGTCAGCATGGTGCAGGGCAAAGAGTATTCTCTCTGTCGGAGTACTTGGGATAGAGCACAGCCCCCTTGCTTACTGGGGGTAAGACCCTTCACCTCTCTGGGCCACTGTTTCCTCACCCTCAAAAAGTGCAAGTTGGATTCAGTGATTTTAAGGTCCCTTATGTGCTTTAAATTCCAAAATTTTATGACTGCAAATGAATCAATACTTTAATTTACAAAGATCCCCAATTTTCTCAGTGTGGGCGGTCTTTCTATCAAGGCAATTGCCCTCTCTGCCTTTATAGTCAGTTTGGGGACTTGATTTGGTTAAATGATTCATCACCTACGTGTCTAAACTTTTGGTGATAAGAATCAAGTTAATAACCAGAAGAAAATCGATTCATCAGTTAGCTACAGCTTCTTTCACAATGAATTAATTTGAACTTAAATAGTCTAAGGCATTTCTTTCTATAAAATATTTTATTGGTGCTCTCTATAAATTTCTGTCATTCCCCTTATAACAGTGGAGTACAGTTATGCTAAAGAAATCAATTCATTGGCCATGCCTGATAATGCACACCCATTCTGCACCTGTAGTCTACCATCTCTGCCATGAGGCAAGAGGCTCAGAACACTTTTCTGAAAAACAAAATCATTGGCCCACAAGCAGTAGGTATGGGGAAAGGGGACTGGCCTTTGCTTCATTTCTGCAATGCAAGGTTATTTCCAGATCCACCTGTGCTCCAGTGCATCTCTAATCACCTTGGGCCTATTATTTTGACTCTCACTCTTAATAGCTTATTTGAAAATACATGGGAGGACATAATTTTCTTTGCCTGCTTGGTTTCCTAAAGAGGTGGAAGTCACTGAGTTTTTATAATTGGTGTTAATGGGGATTGGGAGTCCTATTTGTAGCCTAGCGCTTTCCCCAAGGAATGGTCGGTTACGGACATCTGAGCGATGACTTTAATTGACTCCATTCAGAACCGCTGATTGTGCAATTTTTGTCCACATCACTACTTTGTGACTTCCTTGGCAACCTTTGGCTGGCTGAGCAGTGCAGTATCTGTGAAACAGCTGCAGATGGAAGGCCAGAGCCCCTTGATAACCTTGTCTAGTCACTCCAGATGTTTTCATGCTTTGAAACTTGACCTTGGAAGACATATAGCTTCTTGTGCTCTTTGTGATGTACAGAAATGGAAGGAGACAGTGGTCTTTCCTGGGAGCGGGCAGGGGAGAGGAAGCATTGAGAAATGATTGGAGATGGAAGGAAAAGCAATGGGACCTTCTTTGATTACCTTTATTACCCCATGCAGAACACTCCATAGTTCATTCAAAACAGCCACCCCAAGCTTTGAATAATAATTACTTTTCTCAACTTTTAATTTTCCCCAGTACCATGGACAACGCTCCATTCATAGTAGTTGTATAATGAATCTTTTTTGAGTTTAATTGAATTACTAGTCACAGAATCATAAGTGTAGAGCTTGAAGCAACGTTGGAGGATATCTAGGCCAGTTGCTTCATTTTGTAGACCAGGAAACTGAGACCCATATCACATCCTCCAGTGGTTACATGTCCATCACATCCTCTTTCATTATCAACTCCTTGGGGTCAGGGATGACTGAACGGATTCTCTGATTTTCTACCAGTTCTCATTGTAATGCTAGGCACCCACTGAGCAGTTAGCGGCTCATTTGTGTCCCTTAGTGTATCCACCTCTTGGTCTAATGCTATAGACCAGAGGTAACAAACCTGCCCACTGCAGCCTGAACCAGATTAAAAGAGAACTGGTAAAAACGTAAACAAAATAAATAAAAATACAATAAAACATCCATAAGTCAGTATGCAGCCTGCAGGGATTGTTATGTGCAGTTTAATGGCCACATTTATACTGAGTTTGACACACTGCTGGTGACAACTTTCAGTTCCTTGTTTTAGGCTTTTCTCTCTATCCCCCACCCCAACCCCAGCTAGTCTGCCTACAAGACTCACTGGGGGCCTTGTTGCCCTTAAAGCAGCTCTGATGTTCAGCTCCCATAGTCCTCTGCATTTTCATCTCTAGGTATACTTGATCTCTGACAGGTAGCAAATGTTTCTGGCTCTTTGGGGGCAACTAAGCCCACGTGCCTCCTGAATCTGTGACTCCTCAAGAGTGACCGGCCTCAAGAAAGGTCCTTGTCCTCAGGGACTTCTCAGGATTGGGGAACTTAACTAGAAGAGAGAGCAGCTTGCTGCTATATTAGAGCCAAAGAGGACAAAGCTCTGTGGGAATCTCATTGTGCCTTTTGCTTGGGAAGTGCCTATGGCTATGCCTGCCACTGAGATGGCATTGGCTCACCTCTGGAGGACTGGGGCAGCCTTGAAAATCAACCCTGGGCCAGGTGCCTGCAACCCAAAGAAAACCAGGGCAGGCTCAGGGAGCCTTGAATAGTTGCCCTGAAGCACCAGTTGGCCTCTCCTCTTTGCTCTAAGAGCTGTGTTCTTTGGACCTTGAATGAGAAAGCACTACAGCTGATCAATTTCTGCTATTCCCCAGTCTGAGGCTGCCAATGGAATAACCCTCATGCCTTGGAATTTTAACCAAAGCATATTTAGAAGTAGGCTAATAAATATGCAAAGCTGAAGTGGTCTCAGGTGACTCTAACTAAGCAGAATAAGCCTAGTGGGAAAAATAATATTTCCCTCCAAATCTCACAGAGGTGGGAGGCAGAAGGCATTAACTACCCCAGGAGAGCTGGCAGGTATTTTTTTTTAAAAGCCTCTCTTGACCACTCCCTGATACAAACAAGTGAGGAGGCTCCACAGGGAAGATACCCCCCTGGCAAAGGCTGATTCACACCAGTGTTTTAATAAGAACCTTGGGGCCCACTTAGCCTACAGCTCCTCCAACCTGCCTAGTCCCCCCTTTATCTGCTCCCTGGCTAGCAAATTCCTACTTCTTACTATCCTAAGCGATTCTGCCATCTACCTTGGCAAAAACTCTCTTTGCCCTCCTGCTCCTTTCATCCGCCTTCTCCTCCCTGTTCTACGCCTCCCCAGAACTTCATGCCTGCTGCTTTTGCCTACTGTTTTGCCTTCTACAGCCCTGTTCTCTTATCCAACTTCCCTTGGTCCTCCATCTTTACCTTTTGCTTTCCTTGCCTTTTTGAGCATCTATTACACATCTTTCATTTCTCTCCATGTTCTCTTGTGGCGACCCCATATTTTTCACCTACCCCAAATCAGAGAAGGAAGAAGCAGTAGAATCAGCACACCTTGTAGTCCTCACTGCTCCCCTGCCACCGTTGGGCAGCAGCATCTCAGGGATTTTGCCCCATTTGTCCCGATCTTTGTGGTGACCTCCAGGTCCCTCTCTCTGAAGCCTCCATGAGGCCAGTACTGAGCTCAGTTTTCCTTTCTACTCCAATGCCTGTCTTCATCTTTGCCAATTTTATTACTCATGTGGGCAACCCTTCTAGCACTTTGGCTTCCTTGTTCGCCAGTATCCTTTACTCCCACGACCATCATCTCCATTCTAGCTCAGCAGTCCATCTTAGGCTTTGCAGTTTTAGAAACTATTCATACCACAAGATGAACTCTGAAATTCTTCTCTTTGGCTGCAGCCTCCTTGCTTTCATGCCTTCCTCCCCCCACCCAACTGCTTTACTCCTCCTCTGCCAACCCCAATCTTCTTCTGTTCTAGCCTCACTTTTCTCTCTTAACCCCATAGTTAACCAGTTTAACCTCAATCCCTTGTCCTCTTGTCCTTTGACTAGTCACATATTGGTAATATTCAAACCCATGCTGTGTCTATTACTGTCATTTATTCCCACTCTCAAGCTACCTAGTGTTACAAAAAGAAGCCAGAAAACTGTGTGTACCTGGTCCACCACAAGTTCATAAAATGTAACCTCAACTGCTGGATGGTAAGTCTTCTGTATTCTCTTTTGTCTCATGTGTTAGTACAGAAAGATTCCTAGCTCCCACATCAAAGAACCGGGGTTCAAATGTCCCCTTTAATGCCTCCCTCTAATGTTTCCTACTTGTTTGACTTTAAGTCACTTAACCTTGCTGGGTCTCAGTTTCCTCACCCATCCCTCTAATGTTTCCTGCCTGTTTGACTTTGTCACTTAACTTTTCTAGGTCTCAGTTTCCCTCATCTGTAGAATGAGGGCAGTGGATTATATGGCATCTCCTGTCCCTTCCACATCTAAATCTATAATTTAGTGATGTCTATGAACCCTAGCTTGACCACAGGTCACTCTCTCTCAGGAGGCAACCTTGCTTTTTTTTTTTTACTTTAATGAGTAATTGAGGTACTTGCTCTTACATTTTTATATCTCCTCTTCTTTCTTGCTTTCTTACAGAGTGATATGGACATCCTAACCTTTCCACTTATAAGGTTGATTCCACTCTGTCCTTGCCTCATTGATCATTCTTTCCCAGTCTTTCATCAATACCTCCTCCCTGTCTCTAGGCTCTTTCCCTAAGGCTTATAAACTTGCTCAACTCTTTGTGGTTCTGAAAGACAAAGAAATAAACAAAATCACTTTCCCTTGAATCTATCAGCCTATCTTTCTTTTTCCCTTTACATTGTTGGAAGGAGTCGACCATCCTCACTCTATCTGCTTCTTTCTTTTTGGGGGGGGAGGATTTTCTTTTTTATGTTTATTTATTTTTCATTATTTATTTATTTTATATTTTTAGTTTTCAGCATTGATTTCCACAAGACTTTGAATTACAAATTTTCTCAACATTTCTACCTTCCCCCCACTCCAAGATGGCATATATTCTGATTGCCCCATTCCCCAGTCAGCCCTCCCTTCTGTCACCCCACTCCCCCCATCCCCTTTTCCCTTACTTTCTTGTAGGGCAAGAGAGATTTCTATGCCCCATTGCCTGTATATCTTATTTCCCAGTTGCATACAAAACAACTTTTTTTGAACATCTGCTTTTAAAATTTTGAGTTCCAAATTCTCTCCCCTCGTCCCTCCCCCCGCCCATCCTCCCTAAGAAGGCAAGCAATTCAACACAGGCCACATGTGTATCATTAGGCAAAACTCTTCCACAATACTCATGTTGTGAAAGACTAACTATATTTTGCTCCTTCCTATCCTTTATTCAATTTTCTCCCTTGACCCTGTCCCTTTTCAAAAGTGTTTGCTTTTGATTACCTCCTCCCCCTATCTGCCCTCCCTTCTATCATCCCCCATTTTTATCTCCTTCTTCAATTGAGTGTGTGTGTTATTCCCTCCTCAGGTCAAATCTGATGAGAGCAAGATTCAATCACTCCCCCTCACCTGACCCCTCTTCCTTTCCTTTCCTACACAACTGCTTTTTCTTGCCACTATTATGCGAGATAATTTACCCCATTCTATCTCTCCCTTTCTCCCTCTCTCAGTATTTTCCTCTCTCATCCCTTCATTGGATTTTATTTTTTTAGATATCATCCTTTCATATTCAACTCACCCTGTGCCCTCTGTCCATATATATACATACATATATATATATATATATATATATATGTGTGTGTGTGTGTGTGTGTGTGTGTGTGTGTATATATATACATATGTATATGTATATATATATGTATGTATGTATATATTCCTTTCAGCTACCCTAATACTGAGGTCTCATGAATTATACACATCATCTTTCCATGTAGGAATGTAAACAAAAGAGTTCAACTTTAGTAAGTCCCTTATGATTTCTCTTTCTTGTTTACCTTTTCATGCTTCTCTTGATTCTTATGTTTGAAAGTCAAATTTTCTGTTCAGATCTGGTCTTTTCATTGAGAAAGCTTGAAAGTCCTCTATTTTACTGAAAATCTATACTTTGCCTTGGAGCATGATACTCAGTTTTGCTGGGTAGGGATTCTTGGTTTTAATTCTAGCTCCATTGACCTCTGGAATATCATATTCCAAGCCCTTTGGTCCCTTAATGTAGAAGCTGCTAGATCTTGTATTATCCTGATTGTGTTTCCACGATACTCAAATTGTTTCTTTCTGGCTATTTGCAGTATTTTCTCCTTGATCTGGGAGCTCTGCAATTTGGCAACAATCTTCCTAGGAGTTTTCTTTTGGGGATCTTTTTCAGGAGGCAATCAGTGGATTCTTTCAATTTCTATTTTACCCTCTGGCTCTAGCATATCAGGGCGGTTCGCCTTGATAATTTCTTGAAAGATGATATCTAGGCTCTTTTATTGATCATGGCTTTCAGGTAGTCCAATAATTTTTAAATTATCTCTCCTGGATCTATTTTCCAGATCAGTGGTTTTTCCAATGAGATATTTCTCATTGTCTTCCAATTTTTCATTCCTTTGGTTCTGTTTTATAATATCTTGATTTCTCATAAAGTTACTAGTTTCCACTTGCTCCAGTCTAAGTTTTAAGGTAATATTTTCTTCAGTGGTTTTTTGGACCTCCTTTTCCTTTTGGCTAATTCTGCCTTTCAAGGCATTCTTCTCTTCACTGGCTTTTTGGAGCTCTTTTGCCATTTGAGTTTGTCTATTTTTAAGGTGTTATTTTCTTCAGTATTTTTTGGGTCTCCTTCAGCAAGTCATTGACTTGCTTTTCATGGTTTTCTCGCATCACTCTCATTTCTCTTCCCAATTTTAATTGAGAAGGTGTAAAGGGAGACAATACATTTAGGGGAACATTAGCCCAAGGTAGGATATTTTGATTTGGAAAGTTGATGGGATGGTGAGTGGAGTAATAGAGGAGTAGATTGATGCCTTTTCTGGTAGCTATGGTGATATTGTTTTGCTTGTGGAACTGCAAAGTGTCAGGGGAAGGACGGCACATCTTGAATAACAAAGTGGCTACACAGGCATCAATGTATTCAGTGAAACAGGGCTGGGGCCTCCTAGGGGGCCATGTGAATTACTGCCCAATCCTGATGGGGAGGGAGGAAGGAAGGAAATCTAATATTTCAAGAGCAGGTGATTCCATCATTACCAGTCAAAATCCTTGTATCCCACTCCCTCTTTCATGATAGTCTTCACAAGTTGCTACAGAAAAAAATCCTCATCACCTAATGGCTAACCCTTTGGGGATGAGCCTTTCTGTACTATGTTAGGTGGGTCTGTGACTGGCAGTCCTTGCCCAGACCCATGATCAAAGGCTTTCCAGCTTGGTATGACCTGGAGAGAGATGTCTTGGGGAACTCAGGGTGACCTTCATTACGTGATGAGGCACCAGAAGGCATCCGTGGAGGGAAATATTGTATTTTGCATGGAAAAATACTGGGGAAAAATACAGCTAACTAACATAACATGTATTTCCACAGTTTTCTTTTCCCTGCAATGTTGAGGCTATTGTTTTCTTATGAACTAAGCAGATGGGCAATGCCTTTGAGTTTAGTCAAGAGTGGATTCTTAATTAACTGTCCAGAGGTTTGTTTCAGGAGGTAAAAGTCAGAGAAGGGCTCTTTCTGTGAGTAGGGAAAATTGGATCTATTGCAAGCAAACAAAAGGGTGAATTTCCTCTAAATGGATTCTTTAAAGGAGCCAAAGAAAGATAACAGAACAAAACTGGGCTTAATCTCATGGTGCTAATGCATACAATTGCGTGCTGGGCTCTATTTCTAGTTGGAGGTAACAGTAAAGGTTGGTGTTCTGTTTTTGATATTGGATTTTCAGGTTGGTTAAGCTGATCTATGAGGAAATGCAGCTTAAGTCAGGAAATGAAAGTGGCCAGAATTGATCTTACCTAGAGGTATTTCTTCGTCTTCCATTTTCTAACTGACCTTGAATTTCTGGCAGCCCAGAGCCATTTGGGGAGGGAGAAGAAAATGGCAGCTCCTTCTTTAGCTCTCCACTGCTGCCATTAGGCCTTTTTGTTTTTAACTCAGTCTGGGTGAATGAATGAAGGAATAGACAAAGCACTGACTAAGCGCAGCCTTTGTGCCAGGCAGTTATTTTGCTTAGTGCCTGGAGTAAAAATACAACGCGACAACCCTGGGAGGTAGATAGGATTATTATCCCCATTTGACAGACGAAGAAGCCTTCAGCTGCCAGAGATTGAGTGACTTGCCAAGGGTCCCACAGCTGAGGCAGGTTTCAAACTCAAATTTTTCTGACTCCACTCCAATCCCCTCTCCACTGCGCCACCTAGCTGCCAAAGGTGCAAAAGGAAGGTGAGAAGGAATCCCAGATAGGCAAAAATGACTGGAAAGTTACACCATGAATTTAGTATATACTTAAGAAGAAAAGCCTTTTCTCTCTAATAGAGGTGCATAGTCTCACATTAACCCTCTCCCTTCTGTTCTACAATGCATATGGAAATGGTCATTTCATTTGGTGTTTAAGTTCAGTTAAAAAAAAAACTAAGAATTCAAATTAAATTCTCCTGTTAATGAGATAGAAACAATCACAGCATCTTTGTGGACAAAAAAAAAAACAAACCAAAACAAAACAAAAATCGTCCAAAATATGTGCTAAATTTGCTGCCAAGTTCATGAGAGGGTTAATTGATATCCTGTTGGTTATGATGACCATTTTGACTTCTTTTTTAGAGTGAGGGTTTCTCTGTATTGATAATAGGTGAGCCTGCAGTTTCTAACACTTGGGGAGGGGAGGGTCAAGGAAAGCCACACTGTGTGATAGACTCTCTGGTGTTGGTGCAGAAGGGCATACTGTTGGATAGGAAGCCCCAGATACTTTATGCCGTTGCTTAGGGTTTCTATATATACATTCTTACCTGGTGTGATACATTGGCAGCTGCTTTAGGTCCTGGGGCTTAGTGGGGGGAGGGGGGGAGTCAGTATAACCAGGTATGAAAATAAGTCTAAAAGCACTTAAAAGTTGCTTTCTCTCCTAATATCCTGCATTTGTTTTTGTTTTTGGAGTTGGCTTCCAATACTCTCTGATTTCTTCTTCTCTCTCCAAAACCACTCCAATATCCAACTGAAATTAAATAGAAAATCATTTGTAGACCAGACATGGACGTGGGTAGAAGGCCGTCAAATGTTTCTGAAAGTCTAATTACCACCCTTCTCTCAAGAGTTGTTATTACTTTACCAGCTCTCTCAAGGAGAGACCTTTCCCAACATTGGATTGGGTAGAGACTTTTCAAAGAGCTGGAAAGAAGAGAGATCATCTCCCTATCATTTGCTCTAGTGTTGTTTAGACTGAGGCTTACCAGGTTTATGGCTGCCTTTGTAAAGCTTATCCAATCTGAAGAATCTCATGGGTGTAATTGGGGGTAGGGGGGAGAAATCTGTGCTGAGATGGTTTATTTAAAAATTCCTAGGTGGAGGAAGAAGTGCTGTGGAGTAACGACTACTTTCCCCCTTCCTGATTCCTTCCCACTCAATTGTTAGAGTGATTATGTTAAGAAAGCATTTGGATTACATGCCTACAAGATACCATCCAAGGTGGCTTATAATTATTGGGGGAGTACCTTTATCCAGAACAATACTATTTTGCGTTGTTAATAAGCAAGCATTTATTAAGTACCTATTGCATGCTGGGAACTACACTAGACTCTATTGAGTGCACAAATTTCTCAGGCCACCAAGTTCTTCTCTCATATAATTATCCTTTTGAATGCTCAGACTTTGAATGATTTCAGGTGAGATAATGTTTGAAAATTGGTTTGTAAACCTATATAACTGCCACCTCTTTTTACTTTTATGACCACAGTTTGCCTATCTCCAAAAAGATGACCTAGAAAAAGGCTTTTAGGGAACATGGAAGTATAGGCTTCCAGAGGTGAACAGTTCCTTGGAAGTGGTTTAGTTCCCTCCCCCTGTTTTATAGATGGGAAAACTGAGGCTCAACAATTCAATTCAAAAATCATTTGTTAAAAACCTACTGTGTGCCAGACATTATATTAGGTGCTCTTGTGTTAGGGGTACCTAGGATAGACCAAATGAAAGAGTTCCTGCCATCAAAGAGCTTACATTCTACTGGGGAGAGGAACAACATTACCCAGATATCTCAAAACACAATACATTCAAAATAACTTGGGGTGGCAGGGGAACTTATAATGGGAGGGAGATCGGGAAGAGCCTCACATAGGAGATGGTACTTGAGCTTAGACTGAAAGGGAATCAGGGATCCCAAGAGATAGAAGTGAGAAAGGAAAGCTTTCCAGGTGTATGACACAGCCTGTACAAAAGCCCAGAGGTGGGAGATGATATGTGATATACAGGGAAGACCAAGTGGATTGGTTGGATTGGAATGAAGTTTAGAGAGAATGAAGAGGAGTAGTCATGGGAAATCAAGTGCAAAGATAGTTGGGGGCAGATTGTGAAGGGCTTTGAGTGACCCACAGAGGAGTTTGTAGTTTATCCTAATGGTACTAGGGAGCCACTGTGGCTTTCTGACTATGGAAGTAATGTAGTCAGATCTGTTTTAGAAATACCAGTTTGGCAGTGAAGTGGAAGATGGATTCAAGAGAGGAGAGACTAGAGTCACGGAGACCAATGAAGAACCTGTGGGGAAAAACAGTCAAGTGATTTGTCTGTAATGGGATAGAAGTGATGGAACTGGTATTTGAACTTAGTCTGATTTCCTGTATTTAGATGACACCAGCCATGTAAATGTGTAGATGTCTGCTGCAGGGATAGGCCAAGTGGGGACTTTTGCTGCCTCTTTCGGGTGATTGCTACTGAACCAATTCTAAAAGCCTATGTCCACAGAGTGTTAAAAGCTCCATTTGGAGAGATGGCATGGTATGTTGGATATAGAACCAGTCTCAAAGCCAGGAAGGGCTTGGTTCAAATTCGGACTTAGACACATACTGATTGTGTGACTCTAGATAAGTCACTGGACATCTTAGAGCTCTAGACAACTCTTAAAGGCGGTAAGTAATAGAGAACATGTTAACCTGCATTGGTAGATGGAATTCTCTCCCCCAAGAGTCCTCTAGGCCAAGGCTTCTTAAACTTTTTCCACTCATGACCCCTTCAGCACTTCTTAAACCGTGGGTCATGACCCACGGTTTAAGAAGCGCCATGTACCAAGGAAATCAGAGTTCCAAGCCCGATCCCTTTAGAACTAAGATGCCCCTTCATCTTATAAAGCCTTCTGGGTTCATTGCAAATGCATGTAGACACTGTTGCCCATGAACAGTACAAGTGAGGAGAGGATAACCCCCATCACCTCCCTGAGATATGATGGAACCAAAAAACTCTCCCTGAATTGGTCCAATTCACTGGCTTCTCTAAACGTCTTAGCAAGAGTGACAGACTCAGCGTGGAAGGAAAATAACACAAATGAAAGTGGAAGAAAGGAACCTGCCTTGATTTTGAAAAGAAAGACATTTTCTCCATTAAAATGAAACTTTGGGGGAGCAGGAAAAAGCAGATAATGGTGAGCTGGCTGTAAACTCTTCCTGAAGGTGGCATCTGTGCCCCTGTGTTCTATCTACTGTCTTCCTTCAGCAGCCCTGTGCTTTTTATCTTGGTGGAAGTAATGGCTTCTGAAGAAGCTATGACCCCTGGATAATACTTAGAGGATGATAGTGATAAGGGATATGTCAAAGACCCAAGTTTTGGGTGTCTGGGTTATTCAGGACCCCTTTCGGTTAGCCTCATTGGTCCAGAGAATGGACCTCTACCAGATCGTATGGACAGTGAGGTAGGAGTGGGGAGGCCTGATTAAATAACAGCAAGAACACTTTAATCAGGAGGGGTCGATCTACCAGGACCAGGGTTGAGTATAGACACCCCCTACTGTAAAGGCAGAAGAAGGCATCCAGCAGCAGAAGGCCCCAGGCAGCTGTCAGATCCGCTACTACTATGGGCCTCTCTCTTGCCTCCCCTAACACAAAAGCTTCAGAGAGTTCTGCTGTGATAGTCATATGGGACCATCTCCCTATCATTTGCTCAAGTGTTGTTAGTTTCAGTTCCTGATGCTCTCGCCATGGACCCTACAAGCTGCTGCCTATGTTGCCGTGCCTTTGCCTAGTTTCTTTGTGAGCAAGTGACCATCATAGTAGGCTCAAATGTGTACATACATTGTTCACTTTCTCAAGTTCTAGACAACCAACAATGAGACCACATCACCAGTGGCCAACTTGTGACAAGCCCTGGCTCCTTGAGATGATTTGAGAAACAGACAACCAGCAGCTAGAATCCTGAGGAGGCCTTTCAGACACCCATCATGTCCCATGGGTGTGGCTCCCATCTCTGTGGCCATGTACAGCAAGGAGACTCAGTGAGAAGATCTGAAACGACCCTACTCCCTGTGCAGTTTGTTCGAACCCACATTCAAGTCCAGTTTATCCTGCACAGAGAAATGTTTGTAGTTTTTGTTCGTTAAGGGGCAAAATGCCACCATTTAAAGCCCTTGATTATCTGGTAGGGTTGCAAGGAAAATCACAAGAGGAAATATAACCTTAACCGGGCACCTGTTACTTTTTTGATAGATAAATTCCTTTCCCTCTGGGCTCCCTAGGCAGCAAAGCTGCTGAATACCCCCATTTGAGATGCTGCAGGGGGAAGACACCATTTGATCATTTGGAAACGCTGAGTAATAGCCTTGCAGATTTCTTAGATGGTGCTGGTAATACTGGTGTAGAAAATGCTCTAACCTCCAGCGCTGAAGTTGGGTGTTGGGGGAATTACACATCGACTCTTTCAAACCACCAGGAGACCTTCCCCCCTCCCAAATCCCGCTGCCCTGCAGCGATGTACTCCCTAAGCTACCTCTGACTTAGACGTATCCTTTCCACATAAATGAATGGATTCCAACCTTAGCCCAGAGACTCCTTTCTCCTGGGACCTTGGAATCTTTAATCAGATATAGCAGGGACCATCCTAATCTTCCCCACCCCACCACTGCTGAGCCCCAGAGATCTTTGTCCTTTTTAATCCCTTCTCCACTACTAGCACCAATGACACCCCTTTTCTTCCCTCTCTCTTTCCCCCCAAGAGCCCACATTTCAATTTTGTGGTCTGGGAAAAGAATTCAGGTCAATTCACCACTTGAGTCCAACCCCTCATTTTGTGGATGAGGAAACCGAGGCCCAGGGAAGGAAGCGGTCTGCTTGGTGTCACACAGGTATTAAATACCAGAGTAGGCATTCGAACTCAGGTCCTCTCACTCCTGAGCCCAGAATTTTCCTACAGTCCCATACTAATTGAGCATGTATAAGGCCCTGTACTTGGTACTAGTAATGCAGAGACAATACTACAAACATCTTTCCCTCTAGGAATTTCCATTCTACCTGGATCAGTCTGAAAAAGTAGGCTGGAGCTAGAAAGGGGTGGCTATCAGTCCTCATTCCTCCTGCCCAGAATGAGTTATGGCAGAATTCTTTTAATGACAGGACCCAGTATAATAAATGCTTCATCATTGTTAGAGGATATGTCTTAGAACTATTCTGAGGGTTCAGACTGGTATTATTAGCAGCATTTCTATGTGTGTTCAGTCGTTTTTCAGTTGTGTCTCTTTGTGACTCCATTTGGGATTTTCTTGGCAAAGATACTGGAGGGGTCTGCCATTTCCTTCTCCAGCTCATTTTACAGATGAGAAAACTGAGACAAATGGAATTAAATGACTTGCCCGGGTTCACACAGCTAGTAACTGTCTGAGGTTGGATTTGAACTCACAAGATGAATCTTGTTGATTCCTGGCCCAGTGCTCTATCCACTGTGCCACCTCTTTGACTCTAGCATTTCCATAGTGGTAGTGTATTTTAGGGTCAGCTACACCACGTGTTAAATAGACTTTTCGGCTAACCTAGAGACCTAATAACTACGTGAAATGTGTTGGTGGAAAATTTAATTAATCCTCCCAAGTTTAAAAATGAACTTTGGTGCCTTAAGTCCTTGAGAGTTTTTAGGTTACAAACAGACCCGGGGGGGAAAAAACTTAATGGGGCAAATGCCTAATTGACATGCATAATTGTTATTGTCCTGCATGCCATCCATGTATTTAGGCAGAAATGAGAAGTAACTTTTAGAAATGTCTATGATTGATATTTCTCTTGCATGACCAAAGTAGACATTGCAGACTTCAGCCAGATATGGGCTAGTTTTGAGAAGTTGGAATGGGGGGAGAGGGAGCATTAATATTCTTTACTCTCCAGATCTGCTCTCAGGGGAAGGGCCCCTCATCTTTCTTAAGCTAAAGTATCATCAGTGCCCCAGTGTTCACCTTGTATGAGCTCTAAAAACCTGTTGTGGAATCTGCTGTTATCCAGGAGTTCCCAGAATACTTTGCTATCTGTGTTCCCTGATGGAGAAGCAAGATGGCCATTGGGCTCTGGTAAATAGGATACTGGCTCTAGAGCTGTAAAGGTCCTTAGAGACCATCAAGTCCTACCCCCTCAGTTTCAAAATGAAGAAATCAAGGAACATAGAGGTTGTGTGACTTGCCCAAGCTCACAAAGTGTCTGATGTGGGATTTGAACTCAGGTCTTCCTAACTCCAATTTCAATGTCTTCTCTTCTATTTCATCTTTGGAAGATGCTTACTTGAGTACTATGATGAATTTGTGGCTTCATTCAAGGGGGCATACCCTCTAGCAATGTAGATTACAACCCATCCATGCCTGTCCATCCTCGGCTACTTTCATACCAGATCTCCCAATAGGGGGGTGGTGAACACACTGGATGACAGAGTAAGGATCCAAACAGATCTTGACAGGCTTAGAAATTAGCTCAGAAAGCTCCAATAAGATGAAATTGAGGGGATAAAGGTAAATTCTTCATCTTGGATCAAGAAATTGAAGTCATAAGTACAAGAAGTGGAGAGGCATGAATAGACACCTTTTTGTCCGGAAAAGATCTTGGTGCTTAGTGGCCCATAAGCTTAATATGAGTTAATAGAGGCAGCTAGGTCATGGAATGGATAGAGTGCTGGGATTGGAGTCAGGAAGACCTAACTTCAAATCTATTTACAAACAGTTATTTCCAAGTAGACTTGGCTTTCTCAGGAGGTTGTAAGTTTCTCTCCTCACTCAAGGTCTTCAGACAAAGACTGGATTCCCACATCGGTTGGAAAGGGGATTCTTGGTGAGATGTCTAAATAATCTCTGAGGTCTCTTCCTAGTCTAAGATTCTGTGAATCTGTATTTTTCATTCTTAAACAAGCCTTTCAAGAAGTTTCTTCTAGTTTTTCATCTAGGTAGAGAGCTAGCTATAGGACCCGGGTCTCCTCAATTTGACCCTCTAAGCATCACAGAAATGTTTTTATCCAGCTAGGTAATAAGCATATTTTGCTTCCGAGCTAGAGATAATTTCTGGATTTTCCATAAGCCAGGACAACAGGGTGAAGATGTCAAGAATCAAAAGAAAAAGGGGGATTCTTTTGTCACTAATTACAGAAACTAAGCAGATACAATTGATGTTAGGGAAAAAAAAAACCCTCAAAAATGAGCACGGGGGAATGATTATTTTCCTTTTCTATTTTTAGGGTTTTTTTGTCTTATCGTTTATAGGTTAAATTTTAATGGCTCTGTAAACTGTGAAGCTGCTAGGAAATGATGTTTAGCTGTGAAAAATCAGGGACCTGGCCTGCCTTTTACATCATGTACTTCCTTATCTTCTGGGGGATATGTAAGTTTAAAAGGATGATGTCAGGAATGACAAGTACCAATGTCGAGGACATTCAATGGAATTATCCTTATCCTGGACAAAAATCATTCTGCTCCTCTCCCAGGGAGGCTTCAGCATTGACTAACCTGACATCTCAAGTAGGCAACCTACTAGAGATTCTAAGAATGGAAGCCTTTGAAACAATGGAGGCTTTTGTCTTCTTAGGCTGTGGAGCTGTCCAGAATGCTGATAGGCAGCTTGTGTAGAACCTAAGATTGATGGAAATGGGAGCTATTAAATTGTAGATGCATGTTTAGCAAAAATAACTTACCTGTTTTCTTCTTTCTCTCTCTCCCATTTTTTTGAGGGGTGGGTTATACTATACCTGGAATTGGGAAAACCTGGACTTGAATGTCCTCTCCAATACTGACTAGCCATGTGACCATGAACAAGTTGTTTAAACTATTGGAGCTTCAGTTTGTTCCTCTGTAAAATGGGGTTGGATCACTGTATCTCATGAGCAGATGACTTAACCTCTCAAAGTCTCAATTTCTTTATCTGTAAAATATGGTTAATTATGCCTGTAGTACTCCCTCCGCCCTGTGAGGGTTGTTGTGAGGTCTCATGGACACCTCACTTAACTTCATAGCCTCAGCTTCCTCATGTAGAAAATGGAGATGGTAATCCCCATAATCTCTGCCTCAAAGAATTGCTACGAAGTTCAAGTGAGATAACGTGGGCACAACTTGCTTTTCAAACCTTGAAGCACCATGGAATTGTCCATGATGATGACAGAGAAGAAGCCCAGATTCACTCTACACCATTGAAGCTTTCCACTTAGGCAAAGCCCATGTGAGTTTTAAAGGCCTTTCCATACCTCCCTTCATACATGTATAAGTAGAAATGTGCAAATATTTGCATGTGTAAAAGCAGGAGAGGGCAGAGGGTGAGCTGCCGACATCAATATACAGGGGGTGTGTTAAGGAAGCCAGTGGCAATCTTGACCACTCAGAGTTATTTTTAGCTCTGTGAGAGAAGAGCTCCTGAACTAGAAAATGTGGCTTTTTCTATTTCTAAATATTGCTTTTTTTCCTCTTCAGATAGAGATGTCACTTGGTCATTTTCACTTGTGGCAAAAACATGGCTCATGTCCTCTCCCCTCTGATTGGTTTCAATCCTCCAAAAATACACATGTCAGAGTCCTTCTTAATGAATACTGCAAGCTAAAGCTCTCCCTAGTCCCCCTGGCAGGGCTTGGTCATTTATGCTTCCTAAGAAAGAATAAGCATCATGAAAAGAAGGAACAAGAAACAGTAAGGCAAATTGCAAACAACAAGCCTTTTTCTGAGGAACTGTGCAACTTTTCCTTTTGGGAAGGAAAAATTTTAAATCGTTTTCTTTTTTTGTTAAATTTTGTTACCACATTCCTCCCCACACCACACCCCAGATCACCCAGGCTAAAGATGTGATCATTCCATTATCCCTTTTCTCTTATTTTTTATCAGCCTTTACATTTCAACTACAGAGACATTTAAAAAGGAAAGGCAAATTGACAGACATCTGGGGACTGCCGTGGAGATAGAAATATCAAGAATTTCCCCTTCTATTATCAAGGAAAGTGTTCTCTCTCCATACCCCTTAATGAAGGAGCAAAGCCACTGGACCAAATTGCATTGCCTGCATCTTTCATGGTGCTGTCTTTGCTTAGGTTTTCCTCTGTGCCCTGAATGCGCTCCCTCTACCTCCTGGAATCCCTCACACCCTTCAGGACTCAGCTGGAGTGCCAGCTCCTCTAATAAGTCTTTTCTGTCCTTGCCTCCAGTTGTCCTTCCCTCCAGAAATTATTTTGGATTTATTTTGTGAATTTAAAAAATGAATTACATATATGCATGTTGTTTTCCCTCTAGTAGAATGTAAGCTTCTTGAGAACAGAGATGGATTTGTTTTTGTCTTTGTATCTCCAGCGTTTAGCATAGTACCTGGAAATTGAATTGATTTGAATGCAATGTCCAGAGACCACTCCCAGGGCCCCTGAGTAATACCTGCTCCTTAGCCATAAGAACTGTCATACTTTGATGGGGCGGGGAGGAAAATGATATTGTCTTTCATTTTTTTGGCATTTACCAGTTTCATGACTGGGCAGTTAACCTCTCTTGGCCTCAGTTTCCTTATCTGCACAATGAGGTGGTTGAGTTAGATGACCTCTGAGCTGTCTTTAAGCTCTAAAGCTGTGGTCCCATGATCCCAAGGAAACTGAGAAAATGGGGAGATGAGAGAAGGGGAAAGAAGAGAGAACAAAGAACATGGCAAATGAGGGATAAGGCGCAGGGAACGAAAGACAAGGAGGAAATGAGAAGGGGAACAGGGATCCCTAGAAAGTGGGTTTGATTCCATCGTGACTCTGGCCAAGGCGAAGCTTCGCCAAAGCATGGCAGCGAGGTCATGAGTGGCTCAGGAGTGTTTGTCATCATCTCTTCTCTAATCTCCTCTGCAGCAACTGCTAGGGAAAATGATTTAGCGACTGAAAGAGTGACATCCTGGATGACTCTGGGTGCTATAGTTTCCGATGACAAATGAGCCTCTTACAAATGAATGCTTCTTAAAGAGAGCGGATTAAAAGACCATCTCTGAGTCATTCCCATAAGGAGCAGGGGGGAATGTGGGATTCATAGATCTTCATTTTGCCTTTTTTATCTCCCAATTTGTAGACATCCCAGTGAAAGAACAGTCCGCTTGAGAGGGCAATCGATCATCCCATTTCCCAGCCTGCCTGCATTTCACTAACGTCTGCAGCTTCCCTCCGCAGGCAGAACATTCCCCCCATCTCTGCTCCCCCACAACCACCCCCAAAGCTATAACTTGAAATATGCTCCAGTCTTTCTAAGCAAACACACATAGTAGTTATTAGTTGGATGCAGGCAGCTCTCAGAGAGAAGCACTGCTTTGTGGTGGCATAGATAATTCTGAGGATTCAGTCACCCCAGCAGGGTCCATGCCACCTGGCTGTGCATTCGAGGCACTTTTGCCCATGTGTGCATATTAAAAAAATGCTCTTCTATGCCCTACAAATTGAGCCATATTCTTCCCAAAATGACTACAAACAAGTTAACTCTTTAAGCCCATTTCTCCTGTGATTAGAGAAACAGCATGGTACAGTACTGTATGGTACAGTGCTGCATTTGAAATCAGAAGACCTGGTGGTGAATTCTGGCTCTACCTCCTACTTTAATACTTGTGTGACCTTGTGGAAGTCATTTCCCCTCTGTCAGCCTTAGTTTCCTCATTAGTAGTTGAGCCAGATGGCTTCACTTGTCCTCTAGCTCTGAATCTCTGAGCCCAAATACCTAGCTGACCTGAAGGAGATGACATCTTCCCTAGGGTACTCACTCTACCACCAAGGGCTTGAGCTCAGGATTTGGGCTACACTTGAATTCATGGAAGGAGCACTGGAAGACCTGAGATGGAATTCCATCTGTACTATTTACTGCTTTAGTAATATTGGACAAGGGTTAGGTCCCTGATGTCAGTTCTCTTCGAGAACGAAGAACAAACACAACAACAAAAATATGGGTGCCTGCCCCTCTCCACCCTCACCTTTCAGCTCCCTTTTATGTCTTGTGTTCTCCCATTAGAATGTAAGCTTCTTAGAGGCAAGGACAGGGGTGTACCTGAAAGAAGTTGGGAGGGTGAGGGTTGATTTGGGATGTGAAGAATCCTCTTTCAGGATTCTTTCAGTTTGAGTACCTTTTGGTTTGATGTAATAATAGGATATCCACATAGAGATGGGCAGGGGATGGGGTCAAATTGTGATTTGGCAGAAATAGACACTGACTTCTCTCCTCTACCTTCTTCACAAGCTCCCTCCTTCTCCTGATAGTGTCCAGATATCAAGAGAGCTATATTCTCTCTTCATCCTTTTAGCTGACATTGGCATCTCCTGCCTACCCCCTCCCTGTCTTCAGCTGTTGCCCAATTTCTCACCTTGTTCTCTTTGCCAGTTTGCCTTCCTCTGCCCCTCTCTTACTTCCTGCCTTTGGGCCATTTCAACTGTGCCTTGTTTTGCCCCTCTGGGAGGCTATAAGGAAATAAAAGGAAGCAGGTAAATCCCAATCCTGTTAATTTTCATAGCCACTTGGGCCCAAATTGTGTTTGGGGGAGGAGACAAATATCCCTTTCTGGGATCCACATACGCCTCCAAATTTGAGTGCTTAGCAATGACTCCTATTTAAGCGTGCTAGGGGGAGGTTGCTATTTAAAGGAATCCTAGGGTGACATTCTTTTGTAAAGTTTTTTCTGTGAGTCAAGGTACTATGGATTTTTTTTACAAATATGAAGATCATGTGATCATAGATTTAGACCTGGAAGGGACCTTAGAGGTCATTGACTGTGATTTTATAGATGAGGAAGGAGCTCCTCCCTGAAAGGTCACACATGAAGTGGCTTAGGTGGGATCAAAACCTAGGTCTTCCTTACTCCAAGATGGCTGTGCTTGCAAAGTGCAGAATTTAGAGAAAAAATACAAGATTTTAAGATTATTCACAGATTACCATTTTGTGCCCCATGTTTGTTGGAAGTCGGCCTTAAGGCAGGGTTTTACTCTGCTTAGTCAAATACTTTTTTTTACCATCAACAAGCCATAAAGACAGTGGGATCTCATATTGTCTGTTCCTTTTAGTCAGTTGCATGATAGTCAAAATGGGTTCTACTCTGGAATACGATTTGTGGAAGCTTGCCTTTTCCCTGCCGTCTTCAGATATGCCCTCAGCACATGTGTTCTTTGTTCTCATTAAAATACTGCAGAGATGAGAAAGTAGACACATTAGTAGGCATTTACTTTTGTATTTGAATTTTGGGGGTAATTGTCTGAATTGCCCCCCTCCAGCCTTTGGTGGCCCATTTCTTTCATATGCTTTCAGGGTACATGAATATCCAATATTTGTACATTAGAATATCCCTCTTTACCTCAAATAACCAAAAAGTTATTCCCTCTAAACATTGGCTTCTTCTCTTGCTAATGATCTAAGATAACCTGGGTTCTGTATCTATCTTCCTCTAAAGCATATTATGAAAATCAAAACCAATAATGTACATACCAGTGCTTTGCAAACTGTGAAATGCCATGTGCACATAACACATACAACAAAACATAATTAAGCTTAGAAAAAAAGAATTGCTTTTTTCTTTTGCCCGAGGATTATCGAAATTGGATTTTGGGAAATGGCTTGGTCCAGTGCATAGAGTGCCCTCCTTAGAGTCAGGAAGACCTTCATTCAAATCCTGGCTCTGCCATTTACTAGCTGTGTAACAATAGACATTTTTAAAAAAAATATTTTTCCAATATTGAATGTCCAGATGGCCTTTAGATGTCCTAGTTTCATGAGGGGCCAGGACTGATTGATGAAGAAGACAATAGCTCAGAAAGTGGGAGTCCATAATATTGGGAGTATTTGGTGGGGAGTTGGCCTCAAAAAACATTAATTTCACAAGCACAAGGTGGAGCAAGCATGGCTAGGCAGTATTTTGTTTGGAAAAAGATCTGAAGGTTATAGTGGCCTGCAAGCTTATTACAAGTCTATAGCCAAGAAAGCTAAGGCAATGTTCGGCTGCATTAAGAAAGACAGAATGTCCTAGAATAAGGAGGTAATTGGTGAATGCTGCTGCCCTAGTTTTTCCATGCTCAGAGCTTTGTATTCTTTTCTGGGTGCCACATTTTAGCAAGGAATTTGAAAATCTGAACAATCTCCAAAGGAGGACAAACATGGTGACTATGGCATCCAGTTTTTACACTGTGAGGATTGTTGGAATAAATGGGGAATTTAGCATGGAGAGTAGGAGACTGGGTTGTTGGGATTGGTGACGTGCTAGCTTTTTTTCTAAATGTTTCAAGAGTTTTCATACATAAGAGAGTTTTCTTCTGGTTGGCCCCAGAGAGCAGAAATAGATGCAGTGGGAGAAAGATGCACAGAGGCCAATTTAGGCTTGATAGATAGAAAAAACTATGAGAGCGATCCAGAAGTGAAATGGGCTGCTGTCAAGGAAGGTAGTGAGCTTCCGTTCCCTGGGTGTATTCAAGGAAAGACTGGACTGTCTCATAGAAGGGATCCTTGATCAGGCATGGAATGGCCCAGTTATCTTGTGGGGACCTTGAAAGCTTTGAGACTCTGTAAGACAGAGATGACATTGGTTAGGTTGGAAGTGATACTGTGGGGAGCCAGAAGAGTTCACAGAGAAGACATTAATGGAGCAGGGTTGGCACTAAAGGAAGTAGGAGTGGGAAGAGAATGGCAGACTGAGAGGGGAGAGAGAGAGTATGTATGTGTAGTGGGCCTTAAGCTTATCAAGTTCATTGGACTTCATACATGTATTAATGCTCATAATCCTAGGTGGCCTTTGTGTGCTCTTTGCAACAGGCTTTCCAATGATTGTCGCTTTCAAGAGTGGTAGACCTGTACTGCTATAAATTTCAAGGAGGAAGTAACTAGCATGGGCTGCTATGAAGCAGGCACTTTGGACCTGAAATTAAAGGGTTGATGCTGACATTTAATAAGATCTAAGGGATTAAGTGTCCTCTAGACTCGAGGCAGCAGCTAAATTGTCCAAGCTGAGAGAGAATTCAACTGCAAAAATCACACCTTTGTGTTAAGCTGGAATAACTGAGGAAGTTGTGTTTAGGCAATCTATTGTTCCAGATAGAATATGATTTTGAGCTTGCATGTCCTAGAGGCCAACAGCTGGTCCAAGAGAAAGAAAGACCTGGTTTTAAGCCCTCCTTCTCCGATGTGCTGCTTATGTGACCCTGGGCAGCTCAGTGTGCCTAGGCAAGTGTTGCAGAGAGGCTGCTGGTCTATATTGCTAGAAGTCTCAAGTTCCCCACACCAGTGAAATTATAGGTCCATTAAAACCCCCAAATTTATAAATATATGTATTTTTATCAGTCAAAAAGCAGTTATTAATTGCCTCCTGCCTGTCAGATACTCTGCTAGATGAAAGGAATACAACGGCATAAAAGAAACAATCTTTGGCCTCACAGAACATATGTTCTACCATAGGGTTGGGGAAAGAACATATACACAAGTAAGTATATACAAAATTATAATTATAACAGAATTTTGAAGGAAGGGCTTTAGTGGCTGGGAGGGAAAACCCAGAAAAGGTCTACTGTAGAAGATTTGAATTGAGTTTTGAAAGAAGCTGGGGATACTAAGAGGTAGAGCTGAAGAGGGGATGCGTTCTAGGCTTGGGCCAAGGCCTGGAGAAGAGAGATGGATCGTAGCCCTGGAGCCAGCAGGGACCTTAAAAGATAATTTAACCCCCTCACTTTGCATGTGTGGAAACTGTGGTCCAGAAAGGGTTAAAAAGCTTGGACCAGGTCACACAGGTAGTAAATGCCAAGTCACCCAGCTCCAAATCGTTCCCTCTTTCAGCAAGTAGGAAACTTTGAGGAGGATAATGTGAAATAAGTCTGGAAAGATGGGTCAGATTCAGTCTTTGAACAGCTTTACATGCCAGAGACAGAAGTTTATGTTTCTCCTTAAGGGACTAGGGAGCCACTAAAGCTTCGGAGCAGGAGAGTAACATGGTCAGAATCATTTCCAGCCTCTGTTTGATTCTAGCTGTGTGACCTCGAGCAAGTCAGTTAATCCCTCAGTGCTGTAAGGAGCTCTCTCAGAGGGCATGTTGCAAAGAAATGTGCCAAGCTGCATGAACAAAGGAAGCTTTCTCATTTGGGAGCTCCCTAGATCAGTGAAATCACAGGTTCTGTCTTGAATCTGTGAACATGGGAGGTGAGGAAGAATGAGGAGTCAGGGGCATCGCTAAGGTGGCTAAAGAAAACATGGTGGTGCCCTAGAATAAGATAGAGAAATTAAGAAGAGGGGACGGTTTGTGGGTACAGACCATAAATTTCATTTTGGACATTCATAGGAGATGCCTACAGGATGTCTTTGTAGAACTAGAGGTCTATTAGGCATTTGGAAAGGTGGAATAGAGCTCTAGAGAGAGAGACTAGAGCTACATACAGAGAGCTACATAGAGGTCATAGTTGAACCCATGGAAGCTGAAGAGAGAGAAGGGAGGAAAGAGGAGACAGGGAAAGGGGGAAAGGGGAGAGAAAAAGAAAGAGAGAGGGAAAAGGAGAGGGGGAAAGAGACAGAAAAGGAAAACAAGGAGAAGAGAGACCAGGACAGAGCCTTAGGGTTCATCCACCCTGTCATATAGGCAGGACCTATGTAACTTTCTTCCTGGGGGAGACTGTGAAGGAAGGAGTAGACAGACATGTAGGTGGAGAAGCAGGGGAGAGAAGCTTGCTGAAAACCCAAGTGGCTCACTGTACTCAGAGGTCACGTCTGTGGCTCACTGGAGAGGAGCTTGGGGCAGGGCGGTGGGGCAGGAGTGGCAACTCTCCCTGGGTTGTCTGTCCAAAGAGAAGAAACCTCCTGCATCCCATGGCAATAGTGCCACTGATCAGGGAGAACAGGAGAAACTTTGTGATTTGGGGTACCCTTGTTAGTTTTGTTCAGCAGCGGCCACCAACATCTTTCAGCTTGGAAAGTTAAGGAATTCCCCCAAATTGAAGTCCATTCCCCCTTACCCGACTCTCAGTGGACGCTGGGCACAGCTGCTTGCTGTCACTCATAATTCGTATGACACATCCCAAAGCATTGCTCAGCTCGGCTGCCAATTTGCCTTCCACAGGAGACTTAGGAGACCTGGCTTGGTTTTGATTTCCTCCTTAGAGGACCGGAAGGGGGAGTGTTGGCCCAGACTCTGGGACAGGAAGCCTTCAGGGAGAGGAGGGGAGATCCCATCCTCCCCAGATGGTGCAGCCACTTGCCACCATAAGTAAAGTTGGGTCTGGGGTGGGAGTGGGGGAGAGAGGATTCCAGAGGGAGGAGGGGAGCACCTTTCAGGCCTGTCATAGCTTTCCCAAGGATGCTTTGGAGGCCTGGGGAGCTGAGACTCAGCCCATGGTGGGCGTGGGTGATGCTTTGTGCTGAGTCATTCTCTCCTGGGTGTTCTTTGCCTTTCATGGCAAAAACCAAGGTTGCTGCTCTAAAATGACGGGGTTAAAATTAGACCTCTTGTTAGAGAACTCCTTAAGGAGACTTGTGGTCACTCTCCCCTAGAGAAGGAGCTTGCATGCTGGACTTGGGGTGTGGGTGGGGAGAGGGCAGGGAAGTCTCCCGGGCCTCTGTGTTACAGGTACAGCATTTGACCCCTGGCAAAGAAACCCAGTGTTGGCAAGCAACTTGAATAGAAATGGACAGGACGGTGAATGAAATGCATCCAGTGCTGGGTCCTTTGCTCACCTCTACTGTAGCCTCTTATCTAGCAGTGTGGGCAGAGCAGAGGGAGGGAGGATAGGGGTGCTTAAGCAATATGCAGCCCTTCAAGTTAGCTTTGGAAAAACTGAGTCACAGGGGCTGGAGGAAAATTCTAATAATTATGGCTGGCATTTATATAGTATTTTACTACGACAAAATGCTTTCCATACATTTTCCCCTTCAAGCCTTCCAGCAATCTTGGGACTAAAGACTGTGGGTATCATCAACCTCACTTTTCAGATGAGGAAACTGAGGCCAAAAAAGAAGAACTGAATTGTTCAAAGCCCCGTGGCTGGATGGTGGTAGAGCCAGAGATTACAAACCCACGTGTTCTAAGCCACTGCCTTCTCCAAAAACAAAAGCGAAACATTTTGTTGATGCTTTAAAACAAACTCCAGTTCTCTAGGCACACTACCATACTGCCTCTGTTCTGTCAGATTTCTTGGTACCTAAGTAAAATTCCTATTTAACTGCTCCCGAAATGTATTGAATGCCTTCTGTATGCTGAGCCCTGTTCTTGGCTCTTGTTAGGGCCTTGAGTGGAGGTGGTCGTTTAGTCATTTTCCTCTCTCTGACCCCATTTGGGGTTTTCTTGGCAAAGATACTACAAGGGATTGTCATGTCCTCCTCCAGCTCACTTTACACATGAGGGAACTTGGGCAAACAGGGGTTAGGTGACCTGCCCAGGGCCTCACAGCTAGTGTCTGAGAGTGGATTTGAACTCAGTTCTTCCTGACTCCAGGCCTGGCACTCTATTCACTGCAGCACCATCTAGTTCCTCCTGGGAGGAGGCAGTATGAGGTTTGCCTCATGTATGGTCCCTGCCCCCATAAGCCATAGATGCAGATAACTCTCATGCCTGATGACAGATGATAGGTAAACAAGCCTGGCACCAAGTAATAGGTGAGTTTCAAAGCAAAAGGGTAGGACAACCAGGTTGATCACAGAAGGCTTCATGGAGGAGATGGCTGTTAGATTACCCAGTAGTTAGATATGCAGAGGAAGAACTTTGCAGTACAGGGATCAGAAAGGGCAAAGCCCTTTTGGGCTCAGTTTAGCTGCACGCAGGCCACATGTGGCCCTCTAGGTCCTCAAGTTCGGCCCTTAATAAAAGGATTTGTTTGGCAAAACTTGGATTCAGTCAAAAGGCCACACCTGAGGACTTAGAAGCCCACATGTGGACTCAAGGCTACAGGTTCCCCACCCCTGCAGAGCATAGCCAGACTGGAAGGGATTAGTCTGCATTAAAGCAGGTGATACAGGCTGGTGCCAGACACTGGAGTGGGTCAAATACAAGGCAAAAGCACTTGGGAGCCTCTACAGACTTTTGAACAGAATTGTTGCATGATTAAGTCCATGCACATGGAAGATTAGTCCATCAGGGGCCTTAAAGTGATTTTAGAGGAAGTGAGAATTAGAAATTGAGAGACACATTGAGATGCTTTTGTAATCGTCCAGGTAAGTGGTAGCCAAAAGATTTTAGAGTAGAAATGCCAGTGCAGGTCACAGAATTCAAGCCCTTCTTTTTGGCAATGTAGGTACCACTAAGACGTCACCAACAATGACAGAGAAGTGAGCATTAGACACAGATTTTGAGGGGGAAAAGCTGCTTGTTTTGGCCAGGTTGATTTGGAGACAGGTGGGCAAGCTGCTGATCAGAAGAGATGCCCAGCTGGAGGCACAGATTTGATGGTCATCTGCAGAGGGGGCGTGGTGGCAATCCTGGAAGGGCATGAACTGGATGAGAACAAAGAGAAGAGGATGTAGGACAAGGGACAGAAGGCAGAGGCTCGAGGAACACTCACCTTGAGGAGGCAGGAGGAACCAACAAAGGCAAGAGAGAAGGACCAGTTGGAGAGGTAAGAGGACCAGGAGAAGGAGGTGTTGCTGGAGCCGAGCATCATAGCATTCTAGCTCTAGAGATGGAAGGGACCTCAGCGGCCATCTAGTTCAATCCTCTAACTTTACAAAGGAGGAAACTGAGGCCCAGGATCATAGCCCTGGAAGGGACCATAGAGGATATTTTGTCCAACTCTCTCATTTTACAGAGTAGGAAAATGAAAACTCAGAGAGATGGAGTGATTGGCTGTGTTCATGCAGCTAATACAATTCACAAGTGGGAGAATATATCTAGAAAGGGGATGGAATGGTCATACTATGGAGAGGTCAAGAAGGATGAGGAATTAAACAAGACACTGTGACTATTAGGAGGTTATATGACCTGAGTCTGCGGAATGATGGAAATAGGAGGAAGCAGCGCAGATAAGGCATTTATGAAGAAGACACTATGCTAAGTGCTGGCAGTACAGATACAGCAAGGACAACAATCACAAAACCCCTGCCCTCCAGGAGCTTCCATTCTAGTGGGGGAAGATGCTACATCAAAGGAAAATACAAAGTTGGGAGGCCTCCAGGTTGGGAGCCTAACATGGCTGGCTTCGGTGGTTCCTCAGCTGGAGGGGCTGGGCAGGATTTCCCCAATGGGAGGAGGGGTAGTGAGCAGTAGAAGTTTGCAGAGGTTTGATGGTGGAAGGAATGAGAGAAAGTGAAAGGATGGTAGCTGTAAGAGCTAGAAGGATAAAGGGGAAGCGTTTATTTGAAAGGTTTAAGAAAACCTAGGGTGTTGGGAAGGTATCATTAGACAGGAGAGACCAAAAAGGCTGCAGATATAGGGGATAGCTGCTAAGCAAAATCTGGGAAGTAGTGACTGGGCATGGCATTTCGAATACAAATGGGGGATTAACTTTAGTCAGAGTGGGTGATGATGTTGACAGATTGTAAGAAGTGAAGTAGGGGACCTGGTGAAGCTTGTGTTCAATGAAGACAGAGGTGATATCATCTGTCTGGGTGTGTGCTGGGGTAGGAAAAGATTTGGAGTTGGGCCTATAGGAAATGCACTAAAGAGATGATGAGGGGAGAGGAGAGCGAATCTCAAGCAGTGGGGGTGGGGCTCACGGAGGTTTTGTGCTCTCAATTTGTCATCGGTGAAATCACCTCCGGCTTGGGATTTTTCCACTTCTTTGTGGTACAGTGGAAAGAACCCTGGAGCTAGGTCAGATGATGTGAGTTCAGATGTCACTTCTGACACATTCTGTGTGACTTTGGAAAAGTTATCTCCCCTTCCTTGGCCTCAGTTGTCTCCTTTGTAAAGTGAAGGGGTTGAATTAGGTGACCTCTGAGTTCTCTTTCAACTCTAGAGCTGGGATCTTGTGTGTGACCTTGGACAAGTCCCCTCCTCTCCCTGGGCCTCAGTTTCCCTTTCTGGAAAATGAAGTAGTTGGGTTAGAACACCTACAAGATCTCTTATCTCTACATCTGTGATCTTAATAGCTTACTTAAACTCTGACTCCCAACTCCCCATGTCTACATTGTGGCAAGTATTTCTAGTTGCAGGTAATTGCCCACCTCCTCATCTTATGTATCCCCCCAAAAGTTTTCTAGAGGGGGTTACTTGCAGATCTCTTGACATTCCATGCTTACCAAACTACCTTTCCAGGATTTTTGTGCATTATTTCCTCTTTGGAAGCTTGACATTTCAGCCAAACAAGCCCCTCTGCCTTTTTTGTTGGTGCACTCTGCACAGGATTCCTCCTCTTCTGTGCTTGGGATTCACTCCGTCTTCTAAGCATCTCTAGTTTCCTTCATGGTAACTCAAGAGCCAAATTCCCCTGTGAGGTCTTTTTGATGCACACCCCCCCCAGTTGCTAGCACTTTCCCCTATGAAATTCCTTATTCTCCACCCTCCACTTGTACCCAGCCTCCTCAAGGAAGTGGGCCATGATATGTACACTGGTGAATAAATACCAGAATACATACAATGTGTAGCATGAGACCACATGGCTCCTTAATAAATGCTCTTCAAGTGACTGAAGGAGTACCAGTGCAGCACACAGACTCTCCTTGCCACCCTGCTCTCTCTACATGACTGCTTCACCTTTCAGTGAAGTCAGACATCTTTTTGAGCATAATTTTGTTCTCCGTTTTGTGCTTGAAACTCATTGTTCTCATCATTTGCTGCCATCTATTTACACCCGGCATGTGTCTCTGCATTGCCCTTTGGGTGACCTGCCATTTGGATTCCTTAGAGATGATGGTATTTTGTGCTTTGCAGTCATAGAACATTGAATGCTGGTGCTAAAGAATGGGATTTGGTTTCCAGCATCGTGATTCTGAATCAGATATGCCTCCATCGCTTCATCTTTGTAGTAATGTCCCTTTTAAACGAAACCGACTTCTGTCACGTTTTGGTGGCATGCGACTCCTCTGGGACAGCAGGGGCCCAGCTTACACAGTGATGGGGTAATTTATTAAATGAAACCTTAGCACCACCAAGAAGTTAATTTATCTCCCAAACCTGAGTGATTTATCTGGGGCTCCGCTAACTTAGTGAAGGATCAAACGGAATATTTGAACCGCATGCTAACTTGTTTCAGAGATGATCAAAACAGAAAGATGATTTGCAGAGCGCTCCGTGTTACTGCAACAGTAATTGATATCTGCTTGTACCGCCTCGTGGGCACCATTTTGTGCAACAAGACTGAGATTTATGGGGCTAACTAGTCAAGCCACTGTCTTTTTAATGAATGAATTGAAAATAATTCTTTTTTTCCTTAATAATTGCCTAGTGATAACTGTGTTTATCAGATCATAGATGTGGAATTGAAAGAGATCTTAGAAGCCATTGAGTCTATCCTACCTCATTTTACAAATGAAGAAACTGAGGCACAGGGTGGGTAAGTGACTTGCCCAGGTCAATTCATTTCTAACCCTAACCTTAACTCTAATTCTGAAACTAACTTCGTGCTCATAAGAGTCAGAGGTGGGATTCCAGCCTAGGTCTTCTTAACTCCAAATCCAATGCACCATTCACTTTATTAGACTGCCCTTCAGTGGTATCTGGTCAATTTCCAGACCAATTTCAGTAGCCACGCCCATTTCTGGAAGCTCAGAGGCAGGTCAGGTCTTTAACGTGCACATTTTGGATCCTCTCTCCACCCCATAATACTTAACCAAGACCAGTGCCCTATCTACTGTATCATCTCGCCTCTCAGTCATAGCTAGTCGATTTTTAACCAATTTCAATAACCACACTTTCAACTGGAGTTGCCAGTTTAACATCTTTTTCCTCCCTTAGGGACAGAATTCACTTGTATGGATAATAGAAGACCTAGAATGCCTATGCCTGGCCTCCACCTTTTTATTTCAACTCTCTTCCACATTTCCTATGGAGTTCCTCCTATGTCTATTTCCTAATGCTATGGGATAGATAAATGCAACTAACATTTATTTATTAGTGTTTACTATATACCAGGCATTGTACTAAGCACTTTACAAATGTTATCTCATTTGATTTTTACCCTGGGAGCTAGATGTTATTCTGATCCCCATTTTACAGATAAAGAAACTGAGGCAAACAGAGGTTAAGTGACCGGGGTCATACAGTTAGTAAGTGTCTGGAGCTAGATTTGAATTCAGGTCTCTCTAATTCTCAAGTCCTGTGCCACCTAGCTGTCTAATCTGCATGACAGATTAATGAACGAAAATAAAGTTTCTTTGGGTACAGGAAAGTCCTTGAAAAGTGGAAGGTGGGAACTCAGTAGACAACTGTTACTAAACATATAAAGAGGATAATCATAGGATCCTGGATCTAGAGGGACCTAAGGGACAATTTATTCTAACCTCCTCAATTTACAATGGAAGCAGAGACCCAAGGAGGTGAAGGTACCTGTCTGAGTTCACACATGGGAAAGGGGAAAAGAATAAGCATTTATATAGTGCCTAAGTTCTTTACAAATATCTGAAACCCTGGGAGGCAGGTGTTGTTTGATTCCCAGTTTACAGACGAGGAAACAGGTAAACTGAGGTTAAGTGACTTGCCCAGGATCACACAGCTAGGAAGTTTCTGAGGTTGAATTTGAACTCAGGTCTTCCTAGCTCCGGCCTTAGTACTCTGTCCACTGTGCGACCTATCTGGTCCATACATTATTGTCTATCATTACAAATGAGGAACTTGAGGCCCAGGGAGGTGAAGAGACTTGCTCGAAGTAACATTGGAGAAACATCAGATTTGGGACTGGGACCCAGGTCCTTTGACACCCATGTCAGTACTCTGTTCACTTCACCACACAAATGGATGGTACGGACTTCAAAAGAGAAGGAACTAACTATTTGTGGTGGCAGGAACACTGGCTTCTATAAAGATGTCCATCTCTTATCTTCTCCCCAGAAGGTTGGAGGAAGTGGGGTTTCATTTAGAGTTAAGAGGTTGAAAGAATGTTCTGGAACAAGATGGAAACTCCAGAGGATTAAGCATGAGTCATACATTGACTAGCTCCATCTTTGATTTGGGATATGGAGTTAGGAAGGCTGCCGTGACTTTATTCCTTCATCCCTTATCTAGGCATATGATGTAGCTTATGTGGGCAGGGGGAAGGGAGGTTAGAGCAATGCTCCCTTCTTTCTGTTATCCCTGCCCCCCCCCATTTCTGTAATAATCCAGAATAATAATACCTGCTAGTGTCCTGGCCTCACCTACTCTGTAGCAAGGTAGCAAATCGTAGAATCCAGGGTTGATGCCTTCAGCTCTTGCACTCTTAACACAGCATCATACTGCCTGTCAGGTTCATAATGATGATCCCTAGTTATTAGGAAAAATAAAATTCTCTTTGGCCAAATACCTTCCTTTTTTGAAAAATGGTTTGAGAGCCTACAGAGGCAAGCTTCAGTTATTTGGGAAATTCTATATGGAAAGCAGAATAAATTATATTGTCCTTTTAATTACACATGCCACACGTAGTCTCTCTCTATCTTTGTCTCTCTCCTTCTCCCTCTCTCTGTCTCTCTCTGTCTCTCTCTGTCTCTCTGTCTCTCTCTCTCTGTCTCTCTGTCTCTGTCTCTGTCTGTCTGTCTGTCTCTCTCTCTCTCTCTCTCTCTCTCTCTCTCTCTCTCTCTCTCTGTCTCTCTGTCTCTCTCTCTCTTTCTCATTTATTCACTCTTTTTCACTCTTGACTCTCCTGTGGGTACATAACTGAGTTACCTTAGAAAACTCCTAGCAGTTCCTTATTCCAAAGGAAGGTATTACCCATGATCCTCTCTGACAAACTCTGCCTCTCCAAGGGTTCTGATGATGAGTGGGGGAATAAATAGGGCTGACCCTTTTCTCCATCCCTTTCTTGCTGCTGAGTGTGTAGACTTTCACTGGTGCCATGAAAAGCAGAAAGCTACATTAATTAGAGAGCCAGTAGCCTAATCTCATGCCATGGCAACACTCCGTGTTTGTAAAAGATAGCCTGGCTTTTTCTTTTTCTTTCCCTTTTTCTTTTCCCGTTTTTTCAAAGATGCCTGCAGTCCAGCAACTTCAAAGTGAAAGAGACAAATTCTCCACAAAAGTGGTGTAGTTGGCAGACCTGATGTGCAAATTTGGGTTCATCAAAAGGAACCCTCTTCCAAAAGGAAAATGTGTTTTCCAAACTCAGTGTCAGAAATTTCTTTAGGCAAGATTTGCTATTAAAAAGAAAAGAAAATTGTCAGAGAATCTTGAAGCTCCATGTGTATTTACCTGACTCTTCATTTATTTGTCTGGTCATTCTATTTTTGTCTTTTTGTTTTCTTCTTTCCACCTTTGTGCAGTCAAACTTTTGTTTAATTGGAAATATCCTCTGGGGGTAGGGGTGGGCAGATGGCAAAAAACCCTGAGCTTTGAGCCAGAAGATGGGGCTCTAGTGCTGGCCTTGCTGTTTGATAGCTGTTTGATATCACCTCCCTCTCTGAGCCTCAGGCTTTCTGTTAGTAAAAGGAGGGGACCAATTTTCTCCCTCAGAAGCCCAAAAGTTGAAAGTTGGCAGGGACCTCAATAGCATTGTCCAAATCAGAAAACAAAGCAATCTCCATTATAATGTCCCCATAATGTGGTTGTCCAGACTCTGCATGAAAATCTATAAGGAGGCCTTCTTCCTTCATGGAATCATTGTAGATGAATCTAGAACCTAGATCTGGAAGGGCCCTCCAAAGCCATCTTGTACAACCTCCTCATTTTATAGGTTAGGAGACTAAGGCCCAGGGAGAAATGATTTGCCCATGGTCCAAAATAGTATCATAGATGCAGAGCTTTAAGGAATCTCAGGGGCCATGCAAGATCATGAATATGAAAGCGCTTTATCAGTTACCAAGCTCTGTAAATGGTTATTAGTTTGGAGATGTCCTTGATACATTGGCATAGCTTGTTCCACCAACAATGAGACCTACGTAATAGGCTTGGAAGTCCTTACTGCTGTTATCATCTTAAGCAGCGTGCCTAAGCTTCTGTGATGCAACAGGATAGATGTCAGAGCCGTAACGAGGTTGAAAGCTTTGGGGCTTTGCCAAAGAGTGCCTACGTTTCAAGAGCGGAAGAATTTAAAACGATGATTTTAAACGATGCAGTTTTAATGTTGGTTTTATTTGCATTTTTGATAGATGTATATGCCATCAGCAAGAATAGAAGCTGCCATGAACAAATGGCAGAGCCAGGCCTAGAGGTGAACTCTTCTAATTCCTTCTTTCCGACACCATCACTCTTGAATGTTTCAGGGATCTGTGGCACTGCCTCCGCTAAGACAGGTTATAACTACTCTGCAACTTTGTCAGACTAGAAATACAAAGTCTTTCACCTGGTCTTTACTCAAAACCTTTTCAGCTTGATATGCCCTCACAGAGATGGGAAACCAAAACTGATTCCCCATCACAAGGAGATATAAGAGCTGGACTTGAGCCCATGTGTATAGACCTTGAAGACTGACCTAATCCCTACGGAGTAGAGGGGGCAGCTTTGTGGCACAGGGGATAAGCACTGGGCCTGTCAGGAAGACCTGAGTTCAAATCTGGCCTCGGACACTTATTAGCTGTGTAACCCTAGGGAAGCCACTTAAGCCTTTCTGCCTCAGTTTCCTCATCTGTAAAATGAACTGAAGAAGGAAATGGCAAAGCACTCTGGTATCTCTGCCAAGAAAACCTCAAAGGAGGCCACAAAGAGTCAGACACAACTGAAAAACAACAAATCTGCCAAGGATTCGTTCTCTGTGACCTTGGGCAATCTCCTTTTAATGCCACAGTTTTCCTCTTGTTAAAATGAGGGGGTTGGACTTAAATAGTCTATGAGGTCCTGTCCAATACTAGAGGGCATGATTCCTTTTCAGTCAAAGCATCCCTTTCTTTTTTTGAACTGAACCTCTGATTTTATTGCTCTAGGATTAATTTTATGCAGTTTGGAGCCTTAGAGGGAGCTGTCTAGGGGCATGGACAGGTAAGGAGAGACTTGTGCAAGGCCACACATGTGTCAGAGGTAAGAACTGAACGAGAGATAGAGGCCAGCTCTCCTTTGATTCTGCTACCAGTGCTTCTCACCCCTTTTATGATTATTATTTACTAATGATCCTACATTTGTAGAAGGCTTGGCATTTTGTGAAGCATTTTCATGAGCTTTATTTCATGTGAACTGCATAATAGCAGTGATGTGGGTAGGATAGGTAGTATCACCCCATTTCACAAGGGGAAAACTGAGGCTTAGAGGGGTAAAGCCACTGGCACATAGTCATCTAGGTAGTGAGCCCCCCAGGTCATCTGACATCTCATCCAGTGTTCTTTCCTTTGTGGTCCAATGCCTCCTTCATTATCAAGGGATCTAGCAGGATGATTAGCACCTAATCTATCTAATAATACTGTTAATGTTAATAATAGCTGTCAGCTTTGGTGTAATGTTTACTGCAGAGCATCTCTCTTGGAGTCTTTTTCTCTTTTCAATGTACATAAAAGCAAAATGGACTAATGTTTGATAGTCATTAAGCTATTTACAATTACCAACATTCACAGTTCATCTTTGTAAAAAAAAACAGCAAAAATCATAGAAAGGTGATTAGAAAAATCAGGTGCGGTTCGTGTTTAATATGGTCTGTGGCTCCCGTCTGTCATGCTTTCTTTTTCTTTCTCGCATATTCCTTGTCTCTCACTGTAATTCTGGGTAATTTTGTTCATCGGCTTTTCGCAGTCATAATTGGGGACTCAGAATAGTGGGCACCATTTCTGCCCAGCAGTAAAGGAAGTAAATCATGACAAGGTCCTGCCCCAGAAAGCCAAATGACACTGCTTGGCTGCAAATGGGTTTCTGATGGAATGAAGCTGTTTTGGGTCTTTATTATGGCAGAATAATAGCCTTGCTTTTAATGAGTCGTCCTGATAGCCTGTAGTGCTAACAGCTTCTGAGATGCTGGTTTGTCATATTTTATTCAGTCCTGGGTTTAGCTTTTGTGAATCCCTGCCCCCCTTCACATTGGGACAGAATATGGTGGAGTTGGGGGCAGAGGAGAGAGAGATTTTCCTTACACAATCTCCAGGACAAACACTGGACCTAATTAGAAGAAGAAACTGAGGGATTCAGTCGGTAATCTTGGCCTGGCCTCTTGGCAATCTTGTCTCTGCATGAGCACATCTGAAAATAGATCTTCTTTTGGAAGGGGGAGGGCTTCCTTTCAGCCCTAGGTGGAAGCTTGGAGGGGGGTTTCTCATAACTCTAAGGCTATTAGAACTGTAACTAGCATGGCAAGAGGCAAGTGGTGCTTTGTCCAAGGGCACTGATACCTCAGGGCTCAAGCAACTCAAGAATGTGTGATATGTGTACATGTTCCCTCCCCGTGGGGACTGCCACCCACACACCTTGCTTCATGATCTTCCACTAGCCCCTGCTGTCATTTAGCTGCACCCCTAGGCAGCCTTTCCTCTGGGTCACAAACTGCCCCCAGCCCAGCTCCAATCTTTTTTCCTTTAGGGGAAAGAATTCAGTTGTACCTTTGGCCACTGCTGAGACCCTCTTCTTCCAAATCATATCATAATAACTTACATTTGTACAGAGCTAAACAAGGCACATTTGTATTTCTCATCTCATTGAATCCTTCTAACAACCTTGTGAGGGAACGAGGACAAATATCACTCATCTACAGAGGAAGAAGGAGGAAAAGAGGGAGGGAGCAAGGGGGGAGATATGGAGAGATAAAGAGACAGAGAGAAACTGACACATTTGCCCATGGGTCACATAACTAATAAGAGTAGGACACAGGATCTCATGTTAGGTATTCTGACTCCAAGTCCAGTATTCTTTTCACTAGTACCATGGTACAAATTACTGGGTTCAAATCCGGTCTCAGCCAGTTGCATCTCTGTGTCCTTGGGCAAGTCACCATACCTTTCTGGGCCTCAGTTTCCTCATCTGTAAGATAAGGGGATTGAACTCTATGTCCTTTAGGGTCCCTCCCATCTCTTATTTCATGACTCTATCATTCTATGTATTGAATTAAGCAGGTTACTTTCCCTTTCTTGACCTCAGTTTCTTCATCTGTAAAGTGAAAGGGTTGGACTCTAAGGTCCCTTCCAGCCCCAGATCTATGAACCAATGACCACGTTGCATCTTGCAAAAAACAGGAGTGCTTGGAAGGGATTTTGAAACCAGTGAGTTCAGCCCCCCTCGTGTCATAGCCCAGGAAAAGGGACTCCATGAGGTGAGACACCTTGCACAGGTTCTGGTAATAGACTAGTAAGAGGTGGAGTCAGGACTTTTCCACTACATCCTGTTGCCCCTCTCAGAAGCTTCTAGGACCAGAGGAAGAAGATTGGGCAGGAATTAGAGACATTTGTTGTCAGATTTTTCCATTGAAAAGTGACGTACTCATGGAAAAGAATTTTCTAAGTAGAACTTGTTGACATGCATGGCAGGGACACAAGAATTGCTGCGTGGCCCTCTCTGGTGCTGCCTAGGATTTGCAAGCTTTGTCTTCTGTCCCTGAATGGAAGGATGACCTTTACTATCTCTGTGGTTGAGTTTCTTTCATTCTTTTAAGTGGACCTAATCGTTCTCATTTAGCATACTTCATGCAAAAGGAAATTATTTTGAAAAGTTCAAAATGTAAATTGCCATGGCAACACTGTGATGTCAGGGAAACATATGTACCAAGCAGACAAAAGAGAAGATGGATTGAGACAATGAAATCATCCATTTGTCAACCTTGGATTAATTAATCTCTGCTTGTCATTTCTAATGTTGTGCTTTAAAAGGCATTAGAGATTTCTGCTCAGAACTTCTCTTGGCTGGTAATTTTTTTTGTCAGCCTAGGCATCCTTGAAGTTTTTCATCCATATTCCCTGAAAGAAATGTCCAGCAGGAAGATGTAAAATCCAGAGGTGGGCTAGTTCCTGAGAGCAGTAGGACATGTGGCCTATGGGCTCATCTCCCCAGTTGGCTCTTTTCTCTAGCAAAAGGTAAAACAACAGCAGTGGCCTAGCATCAGAAGTGTCCCCTTGCCTTGCTCTAGGGGAAGAGTCTTTACATTTGGGGGGAAATGTTTCACTGAGCTGTCTCTGGCAATTTTGTCTCCCTATGCAGGCATCACAAACTCTGACAGGCAACAAATATGCAGACTCCCTCAAAATAATTTTATAATTCAAGATGGGAAAATAAAACAGGAAGTCATGAAGAATAGTTCAGTTTCTTGGGTGAGGGGCTGGGGATTACCATAGAAGTTTCTATACATGCATGCATTTTTGGTAGTATCTAAATTGCTTTGCCCTAGGGTACGGCTTCAGTGGTTATGCCTTCTTTGTGGTTCAGGTGATTCCTGTTATCTCTGTCATGGGAAAGTCTCCTCGTGGGTTCTTGGGTCTGCCTTCCTTCTCTGTTGTGCACAAATTGTGCCGTGTGCAGGCTTTCTAGCAGAAGGAAATTGTGTAGCAGCCTGTAGTCAAGGAAAGGTGCTGGGTTAGGAGGGAAGAAAGGTCTTTTCGTTAGAAAACATCTACAATAGATGTCTCCTTTGCATTTTTAAGGTTTTGGCTTCTGTTCCCTAACATCCCATAAGTTTGACCCAGTTCAAAAGAATTTTTTGAAGGCAAGCAACACAGCTATCCTTTCTACTTATGGGTGCAGGGTAAAATACTCCCACTCTCTCCACTTGTATCTGTGTGAACTGTATCAAGGGATTCATCCCAGCCCTTTGGCTGTTTGGGAAATCAAAATTGAGGAGGCAAAATTCAAGCCCCAATCCTTGAACATGAAGTCTAATATGCTTTACTCTTTATTTCTCTGCCTCTTAATGCCTTCCTATTCTAATATTCTGATTCTTACTCCTCCCATGTTGCCAATTGCTGATGCTTTTCCTCTTCCTCTACCTTTTTCTTTCTTCTGCCTCTTTTGTCTTCTTATCTACTTCATACTTCTTTTCCCTTTCTTACCTCTTCTCCTCCTTTGTCCTCCTCTTCCTCTTCTTTCTCCTTCTCGTCGCATCATCATAACTTGAAGGTGGTCCTGGAATCCCGAAGGCTGGACCAGTGGAGCTCTTAGAAAACTTGAAAATAGATGACTATGGGACCTGCAGTAGGCTTTGTGTTCTTCTAAGTTTGAAGGCAGCTTATCCCCATAGAGTTGGCCATAGGCCCTTTATGAAGATCCTTTTCTGAGGCATGGTGGGGTTGTGATTTATGATCTTCGACAGCGGAAGGAGGAGCCATGCCAATAACTTTATTGTTTGACAAATCACCAAGTGTCTTCACTTGTGTAATCTTGGATTAAAGGCATCTAGAGGCTATTACCCCCATTTGACAGATGAAGAAACAGAGCCAAGGCAGCAATTCTTTGTCAGGGAGAGTCACCTCACACTTCTGATATGGCACACTTGTATTTCCGCATCTCAGGATTCATCATCTTTTAATCATAGGGTTATACCTAATACCCACTCTGACCTTTGGCCTCACTCCAGTAGCTCTTGCCCAGGGCCACTTACTTGTCACTCGTCATCTCCAGTCTTTTGTGGATTTCTAATGACTGTATTAAGGTGTACTCCTGAATATGGAGATTGTTTCAGTATATGCCAGGTGCTTTGATGAGTTTCGTATTAACGTAGCACTTAGGCAGCACTTTATTAGCAGAACTGCTGTGATTCGGACTAGATGGATTCAGGCATAGGATGATGGCCTCAGAGGATCCTTCAAGGACTGAGATTCAGTGTTCCCACCTCGGTCCCCCCTCCCCAGCCCCAATGCCTAGAAGCCATGAAAGCCACCTAACATGACTTCTCCAGTTTCTTTCCTATCTTAACATATGGAGAAAATAGCAATCGTATGAGTAGATGTTAGAGGATCTGATTGGTAGTTTCTTCTGTTTATCCTAGCCCTGAAGTACCCTCAAATAAACTGGATTTGTCATATGGGTAGGAAGGGTCAACTAGGAAAAGGCGGGGGTCAGGCAGGAAACCTCGGGAAATAGGAAGATAAGAGTTAGGTAAATGAAGAATTAAAGTCTTCAAAGGTACCTAATGTCAGGACAGTTAAGGAGCCTAGAATCTAAGAAACTGAGGAAGAAGGGGGAGAGGTGGTTGGGTGTTAATTCTCAGCAGCTCAATGCAAGCCAGAGAGTCAGAAAGGAAAATGATTTTTTAAAGAGTATAATACATCGACAAAGTTTGATACTATGAAGGAAAAGGAACCAAAAACTGTCCATGAACAATAGAGTTATCTGGACTCCCTACAGATTATGGAACAATAGCAGACCTTCAGAATGATTCAGAAGAGACATAAAAATTTTAAAAATATCCATTGAGATAGATATTAGGTTAAAAATCAGAGCTTTTTAAGAAGATTTAATTAAAAAAAGCAGCAGAGTAGAAAACTTTGAACTCAAAATGGGGAATCAACTCCAAAGTATCAGAGGCTCTGAAAAAGCTCTGAGAATTACAGAAAAAAATAACTAGAAACACAGATGTGGTAGAAAGTTTAGCAGATGCAAATGATATCAACTTTGGAAAAATATATGAATTCTATCCAAGCCAGATAATGATCTTGAATACAGGGGGTAGAGCTTAATTGCAGATCATAGGTCTCCCAGAAGAAAAAAGAAAAAAAAAACACATGTCAAAAAAATTAAAAAGAAAATTTGGATACTATACTTCAGAAATAATACAAGAAAATTCACAAACTGTTGAATACAGAGAACAGAGTAGTGATTAATTAAATCCATAGATCACTGCCAGGATTGGGGGTGGGGAGTGGGAACGGAGGGATGAAAGAGTCAATGACCTATACTTAAAACTTCAAAGTATGGAGTGGTTAAATTTCAGAATTTCAATACCATATGACAAATTGTTGCCAAGAGAAAGATCTGTAGGTATGAGAGAAAATTTATTCTAATAATGAGACTATTTTACAGCCACAAGAAATCAGAGAAAAAATGGAATATGATATCCCAAAAAAATTAAGGAACTTAGGTTTAATCTCAAAATAATCTATCTTGAAAAAAGGGATCTAATCATCAATGCCAAATGTTGAGCCTTCAACAAAAGAGAGAATTTTAAGACGTTTCTAAAAAACAAAGCATAACAAAACAAGAAAAGAGATGGGAAGAATATTCGCCTTGAGAACCATTCAAATGAGAGAAGCACAAATACTTATCATCATCGAGAAAAGATTAAACAAAAAAAATTCTCTTGCTCTGCTATTGTTTAAGAAAGAAAACAAATTGCCTTATGGGTAAAAGAATGAGCAAAGAGGTGTCATCTTCAGAGGTTCTAAGGGGTTAAAGATAGAAGGGGATCAGGAGAAGGGAAGGAGGAAGAATTGAATTAATAGCCTATAGACTGAATTTCATGTTCCCTTAAAAGTGAATCAATATCTTTTGTGTGTGGGAATGACATAATGGGAAGTCACTCAAGTGGAGAAAGCAGAAGGAAGAGAGAGAGGGGAGCTGGAGGTGTACCTCCACCCAGACTGGAAGTGGTTATAATAGGAACAAAAATGTCTTCAGTCTCTCAACAAGAGTGACAGACTAGGAAAATAGGGTAAGAATAATGGAAGGGAAGGATTAGGATAGTGACTAGAAAATGATTGATAGGATAACTAGCTATAGTGATCATGGCAAGGTCAGGAGAATGATGAATAACTCCCCTCACGTAAGCCTGCTTCTCAGCGAGCTAGATACTCTTTGTGGATCTCTTTTGAACACTCCTCAAGTGTTTCTGATTCCCTCATCCCTTGTGAAAGGATCTCAGCTGGGAAAATATCTTAGAACCCTCTCTCCATGCCGCTGCCCTCCCCTAGCCTCCTATAGTGACTAGAAGGTTAGCCTCCAAGTCAAGAGATTTGAATTAAGGCGTTACCTCTGACGCATGGTGGCTGTATGGCCCAGGGCAAGTCACTAAATAACTGTTGTCTTCATTGGCCCTTTGGGAAAGCTGGGAGAAATCCTCTGTGTTCTGGGGTTGGTATGATACATTTGACCCATTTGTCTCCTATCGTTTATTCTGGCCAGATTAAAGGGATTGGATTGAGAATTTCAGATGTCTGGAATTCCCCCCTTCCCTTCTTGTCTTCGGCCATGTTGATCTGACTCTTTTGATCCAGCCCTCTAGAATGTTGGTGCTGCCCTATTCCTGTGGCTAGGAAATACCACCCATGCAGTGTACATTATAAACAGGTTTGTATCAGAACAGATTATCCCTTCTTATTGTGAAGTGGAAAGCTACAGTATGTTCTTGGGCTAACTTCTAGTTAAAGATTATTCTTTTTCCTTTTAATGAAAAGTGGATGAGAGCTGATGGGCAGGCTGATCAACTCTGGTGTTTGGAGTGTGTCCAGCTGCTTATGTTTCAATAGAAAATCATGTCTGTGGAGATAAAAGGATGGCCTTTTAAAAAATTATGGTGTTTTTTAATGAGAATATAATTAGCTGTCTCTAGCCCTAGAAGGGCAGTATGGAATACTTGCTTCTTAAAAAGGCCCAACTGGATTTGAATGAGAATTATCTTAGGAGACATTGTCTTACAGCCTCACCGCGCCCCCCCCCCCATCCACTCATTGAGTCCAGATCAGTACATTCCTGATCCTCAGATGCATCCAGAAAATAGCTTCTCTGCATAGCCTCCTTTGAATGGTCAACAAGAGCAGTAATTATCTTGTGTTTGTGAAAAGGAATGGTTTCAGTCAGTGCTTTTTAAAATTTTAATTAGCCAATTAAAGAGTCTCTTATTTTTGGAGATAAAGGTACTTTTAGGTGTGAAATTCAATGAGTTTCTATTGCCCTTTTCCTACTGCAAATGAAGGGCAAATTCATTGGACTCATTGTGGCTTCTCTCCTGAATCTGTTACTATAGCTTCCCCTCTGAGGTTAACTTCCTTCTACTGTCTCTATTTTGTATGGAATTCTTTCTTAAAGCACGTGTTATCTCTCCCTTTAAAATGTGAATTCCTTGAGAGCGCAGACCGTTCTTACAATTTGCTTCTCTCCAGTGCCTAGAACAGTGCCCAAAGATCTGGGGTACACTTTGTGACAGTTATAGCCAGAGACTGTGAGGAGGGTGGGCACAAATCAGCAGTATAAAAGTAGTGAGTCACAAGTGTAGGGAACACAGGGAGCCAAAGGACAACACATGACTTCTCTTTGCTGGAAGTCTTTTTCCCCAGAGAACTAATGAAGTTACCCTTTGATGTAGCTCTCTGCTGGGCACTAAGAGATGGTGAGTTTGGGGGGTCCATAGCTGGCACTTCTACTCAATATGAGGGGTCACATTCTCTGAAGCTGCCTTCCCTTGGGTGACTCGGTTCCAGTTGGATGCATTGTCTCTTAATGGTTCAGTGTCTCTAATTCAAGCTAGCTTCGTTGACTGTAACTGGTCCAGTCTCTCTGGGGATATTGCCCTTTGGGTGAGGAAAAAATGAGGAAAAAAGGGGAACTCTTCTTTCCCCTTCCCCTTGCGTCCCCCAGAGCAATTCTTTCTCAGGGGCTTGGCTCCAAATCTCGAATTGAAATGAATCCCACGGGAACTCTTCTGCCTTCCTCTGATGGTCAAAGAACCACAATCCTTTCCCATTGATTGAGGACTTAGACATTATTTGGACTTTTACTACATTCATTTGAGCTATCTGGGCCTTCTGAGATTACATTAATTGGGTTTGGGGTTGGATTCCCATCATTACATACAAATTGAGAGATTTGGAGGAGATGACCTCCATGTCCCTTCCAGCTCTAGAGCTATGTTCCTATGTTCCTACTGTTTTCTTATTTTGTTTATAGTGAAATTGTCAGGGGTGATATGATTCAGTGCCTCTAGTAACGTGGCCATTCATTATTATTTGTTATTATGTGCTCTTTGGTATAGGAACTTTCATTCGGGATACCAAAAGCAAAGTTACTGTTTACATGGTCTAAAAACTAATTCTTTCCCCACTCTGTCACTTTTTCCACCACTCTGTCATAGTCACTGCAGAGTTAAGGAGAGTTCGCCCAGGACTGAAGGCCATTTTGTATTCGTCTTTGTTTCATGGGTTAAGATGACTGAAGAATTCGTCACCAAGTTGTATGACATTACATTAATTAGATGGGGGGAAATAGTCTTTTCTCTAGGATCATTTTTTTTCTGTAGATTCTGTAAGCCCACAGTTGCTAAGGAGCAAAGAAAAGTATACCTTACATGCCAATTTTCCCCATGAAAGTTCTCTGATACCTAAGTGTGCTGTGAATTTGACCGTAAATCCTCAAAGGCTCTGCAAGCATGATACAATCTCTTGGTAGCTTCTACCCAGCTGGGCCCTCTGATAGACAGTGTGTGTTTTCCAGACAAGCCAAAATCGAAAAGCCTGATCCCCATGTAGCTGGCTACCAAAGCATGTCTTCAATCACAGTAATTCATAAACACTGCTACCGTGTCAGGGGTGGACCATGTGGATGAAATCTCATTTTGTTTGGGATCTTTGACATGGTACAGTGGAAATTGCACTGACTATAAGAGTCAGTGGTCCTGGGTCCTACCTCTCAGCCTTGTGTGTGACCTTGGGCAAGTCATTTTACATCTCTGGGCCTCAGTTTCTTTATCTATAAAAGAAAGATGTAGGACTCAGTGGCCTCTAAGTTTCTTTTCAGCTCTAGAGCTATATGATTCTAAATCTCTGGATGTCTATCATATAGGAGGAACATTAGAATGATTCTTATTGGTCATGGTGGGCAGAACTATACTGTAGGAGCAATGGCTAGAAGCCGCCTTGAAACAGATTGAGACAAATGGAGGGAAACATTGCTTACAATTAGAACTATCCAAAAATGGAGGTAGTGAGTGCTCTCTGACTGACCGTCCTTGAGCAAAAGCTGAACAACCATTTGTTGTTAGCGGTTGGACACAGTTGCCTGTTAAGTCACTTATGATTTTTAAGATACTTTGGTGCCAACAGCCCTGGATTTATTATCAGAAGCCCTGGGATTGAATTCTGGCTCTGCCACTCCCTTTGTGACCTCATCTCTCTAGGGCTCAGTATCTTCTTCCATAAAACCGTAGGTTTGAGCTAAATCACCTCCAAATTCCCTTCCAGCTCTAAACCTGTTGATTCTCCCCAAGGAACCTGTCAGCTTTATGTCTTGCTCTGCTTCCCTCTCCCAAAGCTCAATTAGTACATGAGCTTAGCTCTTCTGTCGTCCTCGTTTCCTTAGAACTCATTTCCTTCTTCCCCCAATAATGAAGGGTCAATTGTATGTCACTGTTGCTTAGGTTGGAAGATTAAGTATGAGCTAGTGCTATTCCTCACCCAGGGATCATCCAGTTTTCATCTCCTGAGTATATGTTTATGTGTACATTTGTATACACACATACATATGTACATATGTGTATATATATGTATATGTGCATATTCTATATATGCATATATATATATACATATATACATATATAAAATGAAATCTGGTCCTTTGCAGCAGTTCTGGAACATCACTTAGTCAAATTTGTGGGGCTGGGTGACGGCTGCTGAGCTCTAATGGGTCCCCTTGAGGTGCTTAGAAATGAGTTATTAGAATTTCAGTATGACTTCTAAAGAATGAAATGCTCACTGCTGGTGTGAGTTGGGATCTGAAGGGCACCATGGGAGAGTATTTGAAATTCTGTCCAAGCTTTTGCAAAAGTATCTGTTGAGCTGGTGTGGTTGGGGGATGTGCTTCTGTCCCACAGCCTGCCCCAAGGTCAGCCTTGCTCCAATCAGCCTGCTTTGGCTTGTCTTCCTCTTTCTTGCCTGTCCACCTCCGGCTCCTTCCTTACTCATTAGCACTTTCACTGATGAAGCTCAAATTAGTTGAGGTTTTTCTCTTCTCAACAAATCCTGGTAAAAGGTTGCTGAGCAAGAAGTGAGAAAGTCTGGGTGAAAATGACATTTGGAGATTATTTGTGAAAAGGAGGTTTTGTTCCAAGAAAAGGTGGTAAGGTTTTAGCCATAGGCCTAGGGACAGAAAAGATGGGCATATAGGAGAAATGGTATTATTAAGAGGCCAAGAGCTACCATTCCTAGGCCTCTTCACAGTTTTCAAAGCTCTTCCCCCATGACCACCTATGAGATACTAACATGTTACAGACTCGACATTGGCAAAGACCTTAGAGGGCATCTAGTCCAATTCCCTCATTTTATAGATGAAGAAACTGAGGCTCATAGAGGAAAAATGACTTCCCTAAGTCACACAGCAAGTAAACGGCAGAGCTGAGATTTGAACTTTGGCTCTATGATTCCAAGTTCTGTGTTTCACCATATTATGATGGCTTTGAAGATGAAGAAACTGGTGGTCAGGCAGGAGGAGAAGAGAAGGATGAAGAGTAGGTGGATTGAATTATCTTGGGTCCCACAGCTGGGATATATTCTTATTTCTCCTCCAATCTTTCTACCTCTCTGTATGTCTATATATGTACCATAAATTAGGCGGGCCATTCCTATAACCACTCCAGTAACAACTCTAATCAAGGGCCTTTGCTCCCAGACAAACAGAAATATCTGACCCAGCTAAGCGGAAGTTCAGCAGGCTCAGAGGTTGGGTTTGTACCAACAAATGGAAAGGGACTTTCTGAGTTTCCAGTTTCACACGACATCTAAAAACAGGCCCGCCTTGAGTCCCCGAAATGGATACTTCAAGGCTTGGTCTTTTTCAGGTGACGGAGATTGGCCAGAGGTGGTTTCTATAGACGTTAGGATTCCCAATGGCAATGACTCAGAGTTCAATACCACACCTCTTGGCCCTAAGACACATCAGAAGTGAATGGCCTACATGGAATGGCCCTCCCCACCCCACCAGTTCATGTGGCCAAAAGCCATTTGAGTGTATATTCCACGACAAAGGCTAGGATGTTGTTGAGGGGGGACAGACTTTTCTAGATGCCATGCCTGACATTTTCTAGGTGTCAACTTCGAATAACAATTTTGACAATTTTAACAATTCCACACTCACTTCATTGTGCATCTTTCTTTCTCTTCCTCTTCATTCCTTTTCTTTCTCCTCTGGTTCCTCTTCCTCCTCCTGCTTTTCATGTTTCTTCTTTTCTCCCCCTTTTCCTCCTCTTTTTCATCTTCTTTATCTTCTTTTTTCTACCTTCCTCCTTCCTCATCTTTCTCCTCTTCCTTTTCCTCCTCTTCTTTCTGTCTCTGTTTCTTCATCTTGCTTCTCCATCTCATTCTCTTATTTTTGCTCTTCCTTCTCTATAGCTAATCTTGTCATATCATTGGGGCTTATCCCTGATTGCAGCTTCTTAATGAAAAAATAAAATCCATTGTTGGTTTTTTTCCAGGAAAAAATTCCTAAAATAATTGACCCGAAACAAGGGAAATGAGATGTCAGCAGGACAGGTAGAGGAGAGGATCTGGCCCCACCATTCTCCTCATTAAGGACAAGAATCATTTCCTTGTCCAGTTTTTTAATATGTTGCTGGGGGGGAAATCAGATAGAAAAGAGAGTCTTTCTTCTAATTTAAACGCCAGGACACTAATTAACTGAGAAAACTCTTGTTTCATGTAGTACTACCTCACCAGAGGTCATAATCCACTCTTCCTGTAGCTGATTTGTTCCTACATTTGTTCTGGGGTGGAAGGTGGGTCCAACTTTTCTGAGCCTGGATGCCCAGAGACCTCTCTCTGTACCAGTCAGTCCCTCAGCTCCCCAAATATAGTCCTGAAGATAATGTGGGCAGGGGTCCTTTTGATCTGCTCTGACTTCTGGAGTCTCATGTAACACATTTACCAAATGGGATGATGTATGGACAATGTTTTGCATGCCTTGATGCACTATAGAAATCGTGCTTTTTATTATTATCATTTGCTGGGCTTGTGATTTCATTGATACAGGCAACTCCCAGGTGAGGAAAATCCCTCTCCACTGATGGAGTTCAACAATATGGCTGTGACTTCCAGTCTTAGAGAGTTTCTTAGGGTACTGAGAGGTGCAGTAATTGGCCCCGGGTCCCACATCTAAGTTGTGTCATAAGTAGGACTCAAACCCAAATCTTACTGATCCCAAAGCTACACCTCTGGCCACCATGCTCTTGTGAAGATCAAGTGAGATACTGCATGGAAAACATGTCATGACTGTACAATGAAAAGAAACATGCATGTGGCTACTCCCCTGCCAAGCCCTGCCCTCAGGGAAGGCTCTGAGTCAGCTTGACCTTGCTGGCTGCCTCAGCTCCCTGTGGTTGCTGTCCAGACCTGGGGAAAGATGAAAGTTATTTACACATTTAATAGGTCAGGCTCAGGAAAGGCTAAAAATAGATTTCCCTCAGTGAAGGCCCTGTGGGGTTCTTGCTTCTCTTAGGGAAATTCACAGGGGCAGAGGCAACCAACAGGCCACCTGGTCCAATGGGGTCCAATTCAAGTATCAAATAGATGAAAGCAAAAACACTTTCTAAATTGAGCTGCCCTCCTACGTGACATTCAGGAGGCACCCTGCAGCAACAATGATGCCTCAGTTTCTCCAGAAACTGCAGTTTCAACTGTGGAGTTGATGTTTTTCCTTTCAGAATTAAGAGAGGTTAGAGCAGAGTATAAGACCTTGCTGTCAGTAATAAAATAGACTCAAGAACACAGAATGTTGGATCTTAAAGGAGCCCTAGAACATAAAATGTAAAAATTGGAAGAGACCTTAGAACACAGACCCGTTGGCAGCAGGAGGACTCACAGAACATAAACTGTCAAAACAAGAAAGGACCTTAAAACACAAAATATTGGAACCGGGATGGACCTTAGAACATTAGAACTGCCCTTTCCACAAAAGCTGTGGGAGATGCCATGGCCTCATTGATCCACTCAGTCCCTTTAAGGCTCAGAAAGGACGGGGACATGAGGAAGGTCCACAGCCTTCAACAGGACACCATCAATGTCAATTGCTTCTCAAAGCCTTCCTTGGCAGCATCCTGGATGCTTTTTCCTGGGCGTCTCTCTGCTTCCAGGTACCTTTATGACCCAGGTTTTCCTCCTCAAACTTAATTTCTCAGCTTTCTGGACAAACAGGACCACCTCTTTTCTAGCCTGACTTCCTGCTTCCCCCAGAGGTGGCTTATCTCCCAGCTTCCTCCTTGCCTGCCTGAATCAGCTTGTGATGGTTCACATTTTACCGATAGCTAAAACTTTTGGAGCCAGTCACAAAACCACAGCCTGAAGCCACATGGCAGAGGGTCCAGTTGGTATAAATCTAATATGCAAACAAGAAAACACACAGCCTGTATTACAAAGGGGGCATGCAGCAGATGCCACCAATTGGTCCCACTGGTTTCTGATACGCTGGAAGCAAAAATCGAGATGTGCTTCCATCTTTCAGGAGATGGTCCTTAGCTGGCATATTCAGGGATTACGCAGAGAAGAGCCAAGATCTGGTAGCCGGCTGGCTGAATATGTCTCCCCAGAGAAGTTACTATGCTTGAAAGGATGCAACCCATCTAAGCATCTGTGGCCCTGAGTTCCCAGTAGAATCTATTTGGGACCAAAACAGGTTCTCAACTACAATGTGCTGGCCTCAAATCAAGCCTTAAAAGTTAGCTTCTCCCAATAAGAAAGGATTCTGCCTCAGTGGTATTGAGGGTTCACTGGCAAAGGACTGTTGCCTGCTGCCGGATCTGGCAACTCCTACCTGAGCCTGGGGCACTGCAGCTGTATGCCATCAGCTGCCTCCCTTTTGTTTGATCGAATGCTATTCTGTTGCAGGACCCAAACTGGCGCATAGCAAAAAAATGGACTGCATCAAGAGTACAAAGACATGGGTTCTAGTCCCAAGACTGCCATTAAGTCACTGTGTGACCCTGAGCAAGTCATTTCCCCTAGCTGTGCCTTGCTTTTCTCATTTGTAAAATGAGGGAGTAGACAGAGATCATCTCTGTGGTGCCATCCAACTTTAACATTGTAGATACTACTTTCCCCTTGGCCTTGTACAGTCTGCGTCTTAAGCTCCCTTCCAGTCCCAACATTCTGTATTCCAAGGTTTTCTTCTGGATCTAATATTCTCTCCTCTAAGGTCCCTTCTAGCTCTATTATTTTGAGTCCTAAGTTGCCTCTAGTTCCAACATTATGGGTTCTAAGATCTGTTCTTACTCTGATAGTCTGTTTTCTAAGGTGCCTTCTGGCCTTTCTGAGCCTTAGAGGGACTGACTGGACCAGTGAGATAATGACATCGCCCACTGTTTTTGCAGAAAAGGAGGAAAGGAAGAGAAAAAGATGGTAGAAGAGTGAGAAGGGAACCCCAAAAGTTGATGCCAGCATGGATTTGGCATTAAAGCTGCAGCCAGAAGAGAGAAGCTCCCAGCTCACCCTCAGCCCCCTCTCCCCCTACCTAGGCCATGTGAGTAGGACTGAGTACAAGGTGCTGCTCTGTGGACTGCTTGCCTGCATCACAGTCTTGCTTACCCAGAATTGACAGTAGCTGCCAGATATAGTCTGGGTTGTCTGAGAGTAATGGAAAGAGCACTGGGTTGGAAAGCAAAGAGCCTGGGTTTGAATCCCAGATCTTCCACTAGTAGCTACATGACCTTTGTCTAGTACCTTCTCTCTGAACCTCAGTTTCCCCATTTATAAAATGATAGAGCTGAACTAGCTCATTATATCCTTCCTACCTGATCTCTTGGGAGGGATTAAGACAACAAGAAGAAAGAGGCTGGGTAGAAGCAGGGGCACAACATAAATAGTGGTAAAGAGAGGGGCCTGAGTTTTGGGTACCTGGGGAGTCAGACTGGCTAAGGTGTATGGTCCATGATGACTAGTGGGCCATCAAAAGACAGAATCAGCCAGTGGAAGACCTTGCCTCTTAATCTAAGGAGTTGGCAGAGGAAGGGACAAGTATAAGTACCATTAATATCAATACCAATAATAGCTCACACGTATATAGTGCTTTAATAATAATTCACATTTATATGGTGTTTTAAGTTTTAGAAAGTACTTTATGTTACCTCATTTAATCTTTACAATACCCCTGGGAGGTAAGTACTATTATTATCCCCATTTTACACATGTGGAAACTGAGGCTGAGAAAAGTTAATTGACTTGCCCAGGGTCTTATTTCTTGCATGTACCTGAAGCAGGATTTGAATTCACATCTTTCTGATTCTAGAAAGTGGACGAAGCAATAGGAAGAAAGTTCACGTTTGATTTGACACGAAAAATCAGTCTTGTGGTGGCAGAATGGCTTACCAAGAGGGATGTTGTGATCTCTTTGGGGGAACCAAGGAATCTTCCTGGGCTGGGTGAAATATTGCCCTGCCTGAAGGCAATTGCCTATTTTGCCTCATCCGTTACATTTTACAGAATATTATAAGCTTGGGGTCTGCAAAATAGATGTGTCCATGCATGCTCTCCCCCTGGCATACCCTCCTACCAGTGTTCTGCAATTCTAAAGACAATGGGTCTCAAGTCCGGACTACTTGAGAGACTGGCTTAGTCCCAGGAGCTGGTGGATCCACTCACTTTAATTGACTGAATTCACTGAATTGACTGGCAAGTCTGAGGGAGGCTTCTAGAACCCTGGAGAAATATGTATATATGCATGTATAGATACACGTATAACTGTTGAAAGCCATGAACCCACCACAGGTACATCAAACTAAACCTGGATCAGGCTGCACAAAACACACCCTCAGCTGAAGTCACTTGTCCATGGGGCAGAGACAGAGCCCCCTAGGCAATGGTGTAAGAATGCTGCTGGAGAGGCTGCTGTATGTGCCCAGGGGTGTCAGGGTGGGGGAGGATCTCCCAACCCACCATGTGGTAGCTTCTGATTTTAAATAATGATTTTTCCTAAAAAGGCACAAAACTCGGTTGTTTCTACACTGACATCTTAAATGCTGTGAGTGCCCGCTAAATGTGCTTGTCCTAGGCAAAGACCCCAGTTGCCCTGTCTTGGTTATGGCTAGCCCTTCACTTTTAGGTACACTTGGACAGGTAGGAATACAGATTCCAAACTTTGACCATGTTCCTTCTGTGAGTGAACCTAATCAAACAAAATACAATGATTATTGAAAATCAAAAGGCACTGGTCTAGTTATAAACTCTCATGTTTGATCATATATTAAAATGACAAAGCATGTGCTATCTCATCCAAGCTTCACATTAAGGTAGCTAGGGTATTGAGCCCAGAGTTAAGACGGTCTGAATTCAAATCTACCCTCATACTCTTACTAGCTGTGGGACCTTGGACAAGTCTCTTGATCTCGCTCTGCCTCGTTTTCTTCAGCTGAAATGATTTATTAAAAGCCATAGGGCTAATGGAGACCTAACTAGCAATTTTGTCCCTGAAGCAAGTAGCAGTAGTAGAGGAGCCTGCCCCATCCATGCGAATATTCATACCAATCTTTCATGATTGAGATGGGGTGGGGGAGGCTTATCTGGGGTGCACCCAAAGGGAGGAAGCTATCCCTACAATAACAGACAGCTTGTACTCTACTGTCAGTCACTCCTCAAAGGGGGCGGCTCGCCTGCATGCACTGTAGTAGCTATGGAAGAGAGACAGGACACTGGGAGATTTTTATGTTGTTGGCAAGAGAGGAAACACAGCTCAGGATGAGGGTAGGACCAGGTAGGGGAAGAAGAGTGACCTCTAAATTCTTTGCCTTTTGACAAATCTCCAGTGGCCATGCTCTAGTTAAATCTTTGATGACTAGGCAGTAATGCAGCTGGGCCCAGAATCCAATTTTTCTGATTCCAAGGATACTTTGTCCTGCACCTGCTTTGTGGAACATCACTCTTTCACAGGCAGACAGGTAAGGGATACTGTTACTTGCCGGATTTGATCACAGAAAGGAGGGGAACAAAGGGAATTGACCAACTTCAGAGCCTGTGCTGGGCTATGTACTTTGCTCACGTCTTTTGGCATTAGGAGTCTGGTTTAATTATTTTTGAAAATGTGTCCCTACGTACTTGGTCATAAGCCTGAAATCTCAGTTGAAAAAATAATTGCCATACTCTGTGCCCATTATGTCAGAGCTGAGCAGTAGAATGGTCTACATGGGGGAGCGCCTGGATGCAGGTGGTTTAAGAAAGGAGGAAGCTCTAGATTACTCAGAAGGGACTGCTGAGAATCTGCTAGGTGAAAACTTGCCAAACATCTCAGAAGTTCTCGGTCCCAATAACTTGAATCTGGAGTCTTTGTAGAAGAGCTGGGATTGCATCAGGCTAGGGATCTCTTGCTATGGGAACTCCTTTCATTAATGCAGATGGCAGCCCATCACGGGCTTAGAAGAGCAATCTCATGTAAGGGCCCTTTAATCTCTATGATCCTCAAGCAACACCATGAGAATCCATTTTTTCTGATTCCAAGGATACTTTGTCCTGTACCTGCACTTATAGTAAGTGCCAGAAGTGGTGTTCGAACCCCACTTTTCCAGACTCCATGCCTGGCACTCTATCCATTATGCCATGTTCCTCTTGAAGCAACAACATTAAACCTGGTCTGAACAATCAGTTCAGCCATTTTGATGGCATCTTCTCTGCTTAGCCTGGATATCCAATTTCAGTTTAGAAGATGATGGTAACTTGCAGGTTTGTCAGATCTCTCCCCTGCACTTTACATGGGTTATCTCATTTGATCCTCATGGCCCTGGGAGGTAGGGGCTGTTATTGTCCCGGTTTTGCAGATGATGAAACTGAGATAACTTTCCCAAAGCTAGTAAATATCTGAGGTAGGATTTGAACTCAGGTCTTCCTGACTCAAGTCTAATACTGTCTGCACTGCACCACCTAAATATCATACTAATGGGATTGCACTATTTATAGTAAAAGAACCTCAGAGGGACACATATTTAACCATAGGGAATGACAAGTTCCTGCTAGACCTGGAAGGTGTCTCACACACTTAAAAGTGCTATATAAACACTTCTTCTTCTCCTTCTTCTTCTTCTTCTTCTTCTTCTTCTTCTTCTTCTTCTTCTTCTTCTTCTTCTTCTTCTTCTTCTTCTTCTTCTTCTTCTTCTTCTTCTTCTTCTTCTCCTTCTTCTCCTTCTTCTCCTTCTTCTCCTTCTTCTCCTTCTTCTCCTTCTTCTCCTTCTCCTTCTTCTCCTTCTTCTCCTTCTTCTCCTTCTTCTCCTTCTTCTCCTTCTTCTCCTTCTTCTTCTTCTTCTTCTTCTTCTTCTTCTTCTTCTTCTTCTTCTTCTTCTTCTTCTTCTTCTTCTTCTTCTTCTTCTCATTCGCCACATCCTATAGCCTGTATCCAAATTACTTTGTATATGCCTTGTATCTGTGTATATGTTGTTTTTCTAGACAGAATGTCAACGCCTCTTGCTGCTATGGCCTATTTCATTTTTGTCTATCTCCAGTGTCTACTACAGTGCCTGACACTAGTAGGGGTTTAGTAAATGTTCTTTGATCAAAAAGAAAAAAAGGATCTCTCATCCTGTGAATTCAAAAGGTTTTGACATTTCTTCTCAGAATTATTTTCCTAAGAAAAGCTCTATGAGGCGGAGTGGCATTTATGATTATGGCCATTTTCCAGATAAGGATAGTCAAAGCACAGAGGTAACTTGCCCAGGGTCACATGATTAGTAACAGTCAAGACTAGAATATTTGTTCTCTGGACCCTTGACCAAGTGTTCTCCTCATGAGACCAGTTGGCCTCATGCAGGAGAGAGAAGTTTCTTTTTGGAGAAAAATCTTCCCAAGTTTTCAAAGTTTTATTGATTTCCTGCCTGTTTTTCTTCTGAGAACTGGTTCACATGTCCCACTCCGAACAACATTTGAAATTGACAAGACTGATTTCTGCTGCAGATCCAAAGGGGACCTGGAGCCTTGAAAGGTGAACCCATAGTGATGTAATTATTAGCGTGGCTATTATGTCTGCAGTTGACTTCCAAACTTTCAGAGCTCTACAGTCAATGAATAACAGGCTTGGGTCTTAAAATTCACCTTCTGAAACCCTAAACGTGGTACCAAGAATGGAGACAATATTCCAGACACCGTTTGAGTACAAAAGAGTATTTAAGGTACTCTGGCTTCCTATTCCTGGACATTAGAACTCTCTTCATGTAGCACATTAATTTTCTTAGCTGCCATATTGATTGTGATTGTGCTAATGGAACCCTGTCTATGCCATTTCTGACATCTAACCTCCATTCAGATTCCTCCAATGATGAAGAACTCACTACTTTTCAGGTTGCCCCTTCCACTTTTGGACAACTCCAGTTGCTAATGATGTTTTCCTTATCCCAGCACTTCCCCTATCTTCTTCTCCAGGCTAAACAGGATTCCAAAGTCCCAGATTCACATCCCATCTCTTCATTACATGTACAATTTTGAGCAGGTGCCTTCACTTTGGAGCCTCATTTTCTCCATCTGTAAAATAGGTTGTTATATAAATCAAATGAGGTGATATGTGTAAAGAGCTTTGTGACCATACGCTCTTAAATCAGAGTCAGCTTTTACTCTCAATAGAAGGTAAGTTCTTTGAGGGAAGAGACTGCTCGATTTTACTTCAAATCCTTAGCACCAATTCAGCACCTTATACATAGCGCTTTAATAAATGCTTTTCGAATTGATTTTAACTAATTGAATTGAATGCATGTCCTAGATGCTAACCTCACAAGATTATGGAGGTGCACTCTGAACTTTGAAAACTCCCAAGCGGAACATGTTTTGTATCTGTCCAGGAATCTGGCTGATATTCAATATTATAATATTTCAGCATTATAAGGTTAAGCGAGGAACTGACAATTCTGATTTTGAATTTCCTTTCTTTACAAGTTTGTATTTTCAAACCGAATCTGATCTTTATGGCTGATATCCTGCTGAGAAATGAAAAGGACATGTTGTTTTGAAACATATTATCTCTCAGAAATAGAGGGAACCCATGTGACATGACCCTTGAAACCTCGGATTATTCATGCCAATTTTCCAGAATGTTCTGTTGGGTTTATGTTGTTCTTCTGGATGAGATTAGAAGTATCAAAAGTCTTCTGTTTGTAAGTGTATGGATGGCCTACAGCTCAGATGGGGATGGAACATTGGACTGGGAGAGGACAAGAGGAAGAATATGGATCCCTCCATGTGTGGTGCTTAGAGGAGGATGTGAGACTTTTAATCCACATTCATATAGTAACTAGATTCCAGAGATCTTTGCCACTCTTGTTGTTGAGACTATCTGCTTTTCCTCCTTAGATCTTTCTCCTGGACCTCCTTACCTCCTACCTGGACTGCTGCACCTCACCTCTGTGGTGGATCTCCATGCCTCTGGTGTCTCCCCTTTCTAGTCCATCTTGAATAGCCCGCTCTTCTTTAAAGACAAATTTCATCAGGTCACTCTCTTGTCTCAAAATCTTCAGTGGCCTCCCATCCCTTCAAGTATGACTTCATCCATCTGGTTTCCAAGGTGGTCCTCCTTAACCTTTCCATGTCCATAGGAGCATAAGATCTTAGATCGGGAGATGTTTGTCATCTCAGAAGCCACCAGCTAAGTGACTTGATTGAGATCATACATGGGAACCTCGATCTAGAGCTTGGAGGGACCTCATAAGCCATCGAGTCCAACCAGCTCATTTTATAGATGAGAAACTGAGGCCCAGGAAGATGAAGATGAGGGCTAAAGTCATGCATAGAATCCTCGTTCTCAAGCAGGAAGGGTCTTCAGAAGCCATCTAGTCTACCTCCCTCATTTTGCAAGAGGAGACTGAGGCCCAGGGCAGTGGTCTTTATCCTCTGCTTTCCTGGCTCTATGGGCTCAGGCAATCTGGGGCATTGTCCTTTGGCTTATTCCCATGTCCTGCAATTCGATTTAACAAACGGTTGTGAAGTTCTTATTTTGTACCAAGGTGCTGGGGGCACAAACACATTTCTTGCCATCTAGGAGCTTTCCCTTCTCCTTGCCTTTCCCTGGGCTCTTTGCCCTATCCATACTGCCATCCTTCTCCCTCTCTGCTTCTTGAAATTCATTCCATCTTCAGTCAGCCTCCTTCATTGAGCTTTTCAAGCACTTCCATTGCATTGCGCCTAGGCTCCCTTCCCTGTTTCCCTTGTAGTCTGCTAATGTCTAATAATAGCTAGCATTTATATAATGTTCTACAGTCTCTAAATAATAACAAATGTTATTTCATGTTATCCTCACAACAGCCCTGGGAGGTAAATGCCATTGTTATCCATTTTACAGGTGAGGAAACTGAGGCAAATCTGAAGTTAAATGACTTAACCAGCTTTATATAGCTAGGAAGTGTCTGGGGCTGGATTTGAATTCAGGGCTTTCTGAGTCCAGGGCCAGTGGTTGCCTGCCATAGAGTTCTTTGTGACAGTATTGCTATACCTGTGGTTCTTTTGGCTTCTTCCTTCGATTGCAAGCCCAGGAGGACAGGGACCTTTGTGATTCCTACCCATTCTGGACTTTAGTCAAGGTTAGCATAGCTAGCCCTAGCTTAGCACTATATAGGCCATAAATGCATCATTGCAAATAGGTCATCAGACCCTTCAGGGAGCAGTTGGGAGTCCACATCAGAGACCTCTAGACCTGGAAGAGATCTTAGAGGTCAGCTTGTACCAGCACCTTCATTTTATAGGAGGGGAAACTGAGACCCAGAGAGGGGAAGTGACTTGCCCAAGGTCACCCAGTCAGTAAGTAGTGAAACCAGCATTCAAACCCATTTTCACTGACCCTACTCTCAGTTATTTTCCTCTTGTACCATCTTGGCATGCATGGAAAATGATGGAAAATCGGCAGATACTCTGCAGCTTAATGATTTCCCCAGGTTTTTAAAAAATGTTTATTAAAATATGAATATTAATTATCAGTACAACGCACCAAGCATGCTTAACAATGATTTACATTTAAATTAATTTATACATGAAGTATTTGTGCATAATTTAAATTACTACATAAAGTATAGTAATTTTTCCTTCTAAGTTTTCCTTAGGATTCTTTGTCCATTAATTCTCATTCAGTTTTCCTTTTATGTGGTCATAGCTAATGGATATTCTGTTCCTATAGTTAGGCTTTCTTCCTTTAGTATTATTTAATTTGATCTTTGCAGGTTTCTTTGTATTCATCATAACCATTCTTAATTGCATTGTAATATACCATTGCACACATAATTAATATACCACAGTTTATTTATCATTGCCCAATTATGTCGTATTCTAATTATTTTAGCTTTGTGTGATTACAAATATTGCTTTGAAAATACTGGCACGGATAGCTCTTTTTATTTTCAATAACACTTTCAGGGCCTAGTCTTAACAGTGAAATTAGCGATTCACAGCACATGATTATCTTTGTAACTTCTACTTAGTAGCTGAGTTGGTTCTCCAAAAATGGCTCTACAAATTTGCAATCTCACTAACAATGGATGAGTGTGCCTCTTCCTCCCAGCATTGAGTGTCTCCACTTTTGTCTGCTTGATGTGTACCTCCAAGGTAGTTTAATTCTCACCTCTCTGATTATCAGTACACTTGAGCATTTGTCAATTATCAGTCATAATTTCTCTTTCTCGATTGGTTCATATCCTTTGACCATCTCTTCATTGAGGACTGATATCCTGTGCCTTTAGTTGACAATACAGAGGGGGAAATGGAGTAGGTGTTAGAAGCCCTGGCTAAGGGAAGTTCCATAATTTCAGGAAAAAGGGACTAATATCTTAACTGTATTTACAATGAGTAATTTTCCAGCCCAGGAGAATCTGAGCCCTTCCTTGTGCTCCAAAGAAGTGGTATCAAATTAAAATAGACACAGGGGCCACTAAACCATGCATAAGGATCCCTGCAGGCCACATATTGACTTAGAAAACCACTCATTAATATTATGTATGTTTTTTCAAATTTGTTTTGTTCAATATTTTTGAATTACATTTTAATGAGGCTCAGGTTGCACTAGAATGGTGGAAGCCTCATGTGGCCAGTGGGCCACTTGTTTGACACCTCTGCACACCAAGACCCCCTTCTGCCTATTAGCCCTTTCCCTTAGAAGCCTTGACATATGGTTAAACCACAGAAATACTATAGCCCTAGCTCCCTCTACTGGAATGGGAAATAGAAGGGTTTCTCCACTCCAAAAGCTTTCTGGATTTGCTTCAGGATCAGCTTTGTGATGGGTTTGAGGAAGATGCCAGCTAATGCAGAGAACACTAGGAAAGAATACGATAGACATCAAATCAAATTTTGATTTATTCCTTAATAGAACAGACATGTTTTGTGAGTTTCCTGTTATAGAAGCAGGAATTTATAGGATCATAGATCAAAGACTAGAATGGACTTCAGAGACCATTAAATCTAACCCCTTTATTTTCAACATGAGGAAACTGAGGCACAGAGAAGGTAAATGACTTGACAGGGGTCAAGCAGCTATTTATTAAGTGTTGAAGCAGTATTTGAATCCAAGACTTCCTCCTGATTCCTACTCCAGTACCCTATCCAGCCTTTAAAGAAAGTGGGTCTTGCATTTTTAAAAAGAAAATTTCTATCCAAAACAGTTCTAGGAATTGTTTTTAATGTTGGCACCTGAAGGAGGAAACTTCAGTTATCTAGAAAAGTCACCTGTGTGCAACAGCTCACGTCTGGGCAATGCTGAGTAAATGGAGTGTTACTATATGGGCATCATCTGCCTCTGCAGATGTCATCCTTAGTATCATGAGTTGACTCTCTTGATGATATTTTCAAGAGTGTGACTGAGCAGCTCAATAAATGTTCCATAGCTCTTGTCACAGGCAGGTATTTGCAGGGCCAAGATGGGAGTTAGGGCCTGGGGAGGAGGTCAGGACTATAGTCCTTTGCTTAGCAGAAACCCATTTCCCACTTCTCAGTAAGTGCTAACCATCCAGGGACACGGGGCTAATGTTTGCCTTCCTGCCCCCAGTCCTGTTGGCCTCCTGCATCCCATTCTCTTTCTGCTCTCCCTGAAAACCCAAAGTAGCAGGTGTAGGGAGGCTGGTGGAACCCAGTAAGTGTTGTACGTGATCTTTTGGCCACCTGATTCTCGAAGATTCTCCTGCAGTTCAATTCACAAAGAACTTATTAAGTGACAACTATGTGCCAGGCACCATGGTAGTGCTGGTGATATCAAGACAAAAATGAAATGGTCCTTGCCCTTGGTGAGTTTTCATTCTAATGAGAGGAAGGACAAGATATTCACAGAGAAGTCAATCCAAAATAGGTACCATAGTTTTCTGAGTATCTTGGGTGGAGGGGGAAGAAACAACTAGAGGAGATTGGACTGGATCATTTTTGAGGTTCGTCTCACTTTAAATGCCATAATCCCATGCCTCTCTTATAGGGATCTGGACTAGACACATGAGTCACTAATATGGGGGTCGGGGAGGACAATCTTCTTACAAATTGAGGCTAGCACTTTCTCTCCACCTTATCAGTTCGGAGGCCACATAGCCAGGATGTGTCAGAGGCGAACTTAATCCAGGTCTTGTTGGCTTTCAGACCAGCTCCCCGTCTGCTAGGCCATACTTACTGCCTCCCTCACACCTCCATAAGTATGTGGATTTTAACTATTAGATTTGTAGGGTCTTGTAGGTGGTAGAGTGACTCATTTGCTTCTTCTGCAAGTAAATCTCCAGGCACATTGCTTTGAACCGCTCATCTTAGTGATTTGTAGTCCCACACAATGCATATTGAGTTCCTTGTGCGCTGATGTGTGTTTGTATAGTGTCATTCATCGGGAAAACTCTCACATATTTCATTTCCATTGGCTCCTGTTCTTCAGTCCTAGCTTTCTCATCACATCCATCCTTCGGGTTTGAGAATGAGAGAACTGTGGCAAGAAAATGAGGTCAGTTCTAATTCATTTCAGGCAACAAGCTACACACCTCTTTGGCTCCCACCAACCGGTTCAGAGACCGTGGTCTCAGGCCAGTGCCTCCAAAACAGATGCTCAGGGTGAAGAGTGTTGGAGCGTTCAGCCCCATCTAAGCGGGTAGTTTTAGGGTAATTGAAAAAGACTTCTACATTCATCATCTGGACACCAGTGGCCTCGATATGTCCTGCTCTTTCCCTCCTCATTTCCCTAGTGTTATCACTTGGGCAAGAAAGGCTGTGAAGGGACATTGGGGCTGTCTTGCCTTTTCCTTGGTCTCCGCTCTCACTTGGCAAAAGAAGACGCAAAGAAATCTACCAGATCTGATGTCAAATACCTTTGCTAATTGCAAGGTGTTCTTATCAAAGGTTAGGACTTTGTGTACTGGGCCTTCCAGTAAGAGGTCAGAAAATGGCCCACTTCAGGGAGATACATTAACATTTTCAACCTATTCAAGTTTGCTGGCGAAGATTGTGAGAATATCACTGATGATGATAATTGGACCTGTGATTTCACTGATATAAAGAATTCCTTGGGAGAGGAGAGGAGGCTCCTTCTGCAAATGGAGGTCAGCACCTTCTTTGTAACTTACAGACTTTGAGACCTGCCTAGAGCACTGAGCGTTTAACTGACTTTCCCAGGACCACTCAGGGAGCATGTGTCACAGACTGGTCTTGAACCTCAGTCCTTTTGACTCTAAGGTCAATTCTCTGCACTCCATACCATTCAGCCTCAGTAATAATGCTGATAATAATAATAAACAATAAGTTTCTATTTTCCTTTAAAGCTTACAGAGCACTTGTCACCATCATCACTATTGAGCTCCACTTAGAAATTCTTGTAAAGATTTCTCTAGTACTTTCAAAATCTGATTTTATACCTCCCCTGTCATAGATCACAACCCTTCCACATCTTAATAGGCAATCCTAATGCATGGCTACACCCCCTAAAATCATTAGCTTGTTTACACTCTGTAACTTCATTGCCTCTTGTTAAATGTCCTGTCCCCATGTCCCTGCTTTATCTAGAAATCACCTCAGCACTGTGTGGAGTAGGCACAGTAAGAGGCCAAGTGGCTCTGTGAGACAGAGTCCAGCATGCAGAGGTACAGAGGAAAGGAGGGGGCATATTCACATATGTTGATTACATGACCTACCTGATTCCTTGGGTAGACCCAGGGGTGCAGGCCAAAACGAGGGAAATACAAACCAGATGACAGGGAGGTTAAAGGAAGGGGGTGGGGCTAAGTTCAAAGAAAGGGGTCTTGGCATTTTCTACCAACCTCTGCCTCCCCCTTCCTAATGATCCATAGCTGTGAACCACTTCCTTTTACCCTGTCGTTGGTAGGAAGAACTCAAAGGAAGGAGATCTGAGTGTATATTCTGCTCTGATGGCACCTGCTTGTCTTCAGCCACATGCTGTGACTTCTTTTGAGGAGCCATTTTAGTTAGATGCCTTAAAGTGCCCTTTGGAGTCATCCTTGACTCTTCCCCTCTCCCTTTTCCCCCTTCCCTGGACACATTCTACATTTCCATCCTCTCCTTCACTTCCATAGACTCTCAGTTGCCTAATCTCATCAATGCTGTGCCCATAATGTGTCTCAAATCCTCCCCTTTTCCCTACTCGTACAGCCTCTTCCCTAGTTCAGACCCTCATCACTTTTTACCCAGACTATGGTGATGGCTCCTAATTAGTCTACATCCTTCTCATCCCTTGTCTCTCCAATATATCTTCCACACAGCTGCCAAAATGGAAGTTCCTAAAACATAGATCTGTCCACATCACTCCCTTACTCAGAATTCTTGTACGGCTTCTTACTGCCTCTAGTATAAAATGCAGACTCTTCCCCCCTGCCATTGAAAGTCCTTGCGCCATATACTTCTCATTTTCCTTTTCCAATGAATTTCAGGCACTCTGGGTTCAGGTGAAACTAGCCTACTTTGCATTCCATGTACACGGCATTCCATAGCTCAGCTTCATGACCTTGTATGACTGGTCTTTCATCTCTCACACATCCCCAAAGCACAACTCAGGTACCACCTCCTACACAAAGCCCTTCCTGATCACTTCCCAGCTGTTACTTTGATGTTCTTCTTGCAATCACTCTGTTCACAAGTAGTATCTTCTTATCTGTGTGCATGCTGTATCCCCCGCCCCCAATAGAATAATTTCCTTGAGATCAGGGCACTTTAACCTTTTTTTCTAATCTATGACACCTTGGAAAGCACCTGGCTATCTACTAGGTAGTTAATGTTTTTTTAATTGAGCTGAATTGAATGGGATAACGGATGGTGCATTGGACACCTGGATTCACCCAATGCAGAATTTCAATGGAAGAAGTGATTTAATGGCCCCTTCCCTGGGTTTCTCCACCTGCGAGCAGGTGTGCCAATGTCTTTTCCCATCCTGGCTCTTAGGGCCAACATGGGGTTAAATAAAAGCAAGCCCATTCAATCTTGTGCCCTACTGCAGTGCAGTGCCTCATAAATGCCAGGAATTATGGATTAACATTACTCTTTTCTCTCCATTGTGATGAGAGTGGATAATTGCCTCTCAATAATCATCACAAAATCTTCATTTATTCACCCTCAGATTTAAATAATTCCAATTTTGGTTCTCCACATTATTTGCTATAGCAACTCCTTTTTTCTGCTCAGTAAAGGCATCCTGGTTACCACTGGTTTGTAACCAGAAAGCCTCGTATTTGAAGGTCCCAAACCTTCCCACTTCCCCTTGTCTAATTTTACGTGGCTTTTCACATGTTCATTGCACAGCCACCTGTGTTCTCCTCCGTTTCCATTACATGGTGATGGGGATGCCACCTTCCATTTACTTCATTGGCATCTTTGAGAGATGGCATCAGTTAGCTCCCAGCTCTTCCATCCAGGACATTGACACAAAGTAACCGAAAGAAGCCACACCATGTAGGCATGCCTGGTATCCCACCAGCTGTTACTCCTTTGGCTTGTTAAGAGGCAGTATGGGACAGAACAGTGGAAAAGGTGGAATCAGGGGACTGGGTTTCTAGTCTTAGCTCCTCAATGTTCTGGGTTTCTAAGCGAGTTCTTTAGGATCCTCGGTTTATTCATTTGTGAAACGGGAACAAATACATGGTACTGCCAGCTCACAGGGATGTTGTGAGTTATCAATTACATTTTCACAGGCTTTGTCAAACTTAAAGGCCAAGAGAAATGTAAACTATTATTAGCATTCTCCCATCCCTTGCAAACTTGAGATTTGAACTCAGGTCTTCTGACTTTCAAGTTTTGTGTCCAACCCACCATGCCAAAGCTGCCTCTATAAGGTATTCCCTCATTAGCCAGCTCTATTGCCCTTGTGTTTCCTGTGCTAAAGGAAGATCCTTATTTGCCCCAGATGTTCTTGACAGTGACTTTAGCCCACTCTTAGCCTTGGCCCAAGTGGGCAGAGTCCATTTTCCTCAGGAGTCAGTGAGCCTCAGACATCTTTTGTAGAACCCTGCCCAAATGGCCCCTTCCCTGGACCAGGGATAGCTTTCTAGCCCTGAGTGGTCACATGATGACAAGCACACTTCTGTATTTAGACCTGTGCAAGCCTTGGAGGCTCCAGCAACTGATCATTCTCTTGCCAAAACATGAGAAAGAATTAGGGGTTTGTGGCTTGTTCATTGCATGGTGAGGACACCGGCATCTCCTTCAGTAGCTCTCTGATTATGTGGCTTTGTTGATGAAGCCTTTCTGCTTTATCGGGGCTGTTCTTTGGAACCCCTAGCAACTCTCTTCTGTTGCTGTATTTAATGTATTTAATAATTTTGAAAATCATCAGGCATAATTTTCTTTCAAGAGGCCATGCTGGCTAACCTTCATTGAATAATTGCTTCCGTGGTGTTTGTTTCTGTTTCTACTAGGCTTTCTGTTGGATTTGCTCGGGGAGCCCAGCTCCCCAAACTCTGTCACTCCAGAATCACTGGTTTAGAGCTGGCAGAGACCTTCCCCCCATTTAGGCTGCCCTGCTCCTTTTACAGAAAAGCAAACTGAGGCCCAGGAAGAGGACGGACTTACCCAGAGTCCCAAATAGAATCATGAATCTAGAGCTAGAATAGGCCTCAGAGGCCATTTCACAACCATTTCACTTTACAGGAGAGTAAACTAAGGCTCAGGAGGGTAAGTGACTTACCCAAAATCATGCAGGTGGTGAGGGTCAGTGCTGGGATTTGAACCCAGAACCTTGATTTTAAAATCTAGTGTTCTTTTCACAGAACCCTGTGGCCTCTGTGCCTACATTTTGGAGCACTGGACATAATGACACATTTTATCAAAATAAGTTTTCCCTTCCCCCTCCTGTAGGTATAAAAACACACTCTCAGAAAGTGTGAAAGAGAGGAAGGGAGTTAGTTGTCTTCCCTCCAGTCCTCTACTGATGTGCCATTTGAGGAGTCCAGGGCCTGGCCTTGAATTTGAGTTCTGCCACTGTGTGGTCTGGCCAATCACTTCAGCACTAGGCCACTTCCCCTCCATGTACCATAGTTTCCTCCTGAAGGAGCTGGATCATGGTCTCCAAGGTCCCTTCCAGCTTGAGATTTCGGGTCCTAAGATCCATAGAGTTGATCTCTTCTTGCAGGAGTTATATCTATACCATGAATCTCAAGCTGTCTGAATTTGGGACACCATATTTTAAGAGACAGAGAAACTCAGTTCAGTTTTTAATGAATAAGTCACTTATTAAGCACAGCAAGTCAACAGAGCTTGGCCTAAGTTGATCTGAAGGAGTGAGGCAGGTGTGGGCCAAGGACTGCAAATCAGGCTGCATAGTATAGTAGAAAAAAAACACATAACTTGGGGTTAAAGGATCTGGGTTCATATCTAGCCATTGCCAGACCTGTGTGACATTAGACAAGTCATGTCCCCTCTCTGCCTTTCAGTCAAATGAAGACAGTGGACTAGATGCCCCACACTGCTCCTGCCAGCTATCTGTGTGTGATTCTATGGTCCTGAGTCTAGTAGAGGGAGGGCGATATGTTTAGATTGGAGAAGAGAGGATTTAGGGAGAGCTGGGGGAGAAAATATTAGGCATGGTCTGCCTTCCCCCAGGAGGAAATTACAGAGAGTCAGATTTCATCTCAGTACCAGGTAGAACTTGCAAAGCAGTTGAGCTCTCCAGCAATGGAATGAGGCTCCACAATGCTGAGAGTCCTGGACATAGGGTCAAGAAGACCTAAGTTTGATTTCTGCCTCAGTTACAGCTCTGTGACCCTAAGGAAGGCACTAAACTTGTTTCAGCCTCAAATGCCTCACCAAGGAAACAGTTATCTTCTCTCCTTCCTGCCAGGGGAAAGGGTTCATATCCTTCCTGTTGAGGCAGGGTAAGTCACAGTCAGAGTATAGCCCAGATCACGCCCCACAACTCCCCCATTAAATTGTTGAGCACAATGAATTCAGGAAGCCCAGGGTTGGGTGTCCTAGCTAGGGTGAAAAAACCAGAAGGCTGGGATCTGGTTCAAGGCAGATGTAACAGACAGGCAGCAGAGTCAGTTGCTTTGTGAAAGCCTGAATCGGAAAAGAGGCATCAGGTTGCTAAGCCAAGGGCAGGAGCACCAAGGGTCAAGTTCAAGAGAAGGAAGAGCCCTGCAATCTGGGCTCCTGGGCTGGAAAGCAGAAGAGCTAGAGAGACAGCACTTCTATCTGTAGGAGAGGGCGGGAGGCCTTCCTCCATGGCTCTGCCTGGGGCTCTCTTCTCCACTTGAGCTTGGCTCTCATGCTCAGCCCACAACCTTTACCTCTGTGTGAGCCAGGCCTACTGCTTGACAGGGGGCCATTGCCAAGGAATGTGCCACTCGGAGGTAATGGGAGAGGGCTGGGGAAGCTGGTGGAGTTAGGAACTGGCAAGCAATGAGGTTCCAACACATGTATCTTAGTAGGATGCTAGCCTTCTAAACCACAACACTGCTCCTGGGTGGAATTCTAGGAGGATTAGGCACCTAACATCTAGTCAAAGACCCTCCATTTACAGATGGTAAAGCTGAAGCCCACAGAGGGAAGGGACTCACCAAGATCACACGGTGAGTTAGTGATGTAGAAGGCATGAGAACCCTCATGTGACTCTTATTTCACTGCAACATTCTGTGTCTTTGTGGATAAAAGCCTATTAGCATTCTCTCCCCTTTCTATTTCTCTCTCTCCCCCTCTTTCCTTTTCCCTTCTTTTCCCTCATCTCTCTCTCTCTCTCTGTCTCTCTCTGTCTCTCTGTCTCTCTCTGTCTCTCTGTCTCTCTCTCTCTCTCTCTCTGTCTCTCTGTCTCTCTGTCTCTCCCTCCCTCCCTCTCTCTCCCTGTCTCTCTCTGTCTCTGTCTCTCTGTCTCTCTCTCTCTCTCTCACACACACACACACACACACACACACACACACACACACACACACACACACGTCCTTCCTCTTCCCTCCATTCTATATCATACAGTAGTGGCATGGTATGTGTGTATACAGACATATGTTTGTAAAGGGCAACTGGGTGGGGCTGCAGTGCATAGAGCACCCAGTCTGGAATCAGGAAGACCTTAGACACTCACTAGCTGTGTGACCCTGGGCAAATCACTTAACTTCTGTTTGCCTCAGTTTCTTCTTCTGTAAGATGATCTGGAGAAGGAAATGGCAAACCACTCCACAATCTTTGCAAGAAAACCCCAAACAGGGTCATGAAGAGTCAGACATGACTGAAGATCAACTGAACAGCAACAAAACATATATGTGTGTGTGTATGTCTGTATGCATATCCCCCTTGCCTCTAAATCATTCACTGTCACTCTTCCATTTCAGAGAGGAATCCCCTTCTGGAACTGTTTTCCCATTGTGTGTCTCATCCTACTAAGTCTTAGTTATACCCATGATGTCAAGTTTATCTGTTTGTGTTAGGATCTCTAGTTGACTTTGCTTTGTAGCCATAGTCTATGCTTAGGTCACTAAGTGTTCCTTTTGTGGGGGGGGTGTCTCTTATTTATAGCTGCCAGCCTTGGTAGGAACTGACTTGGTAGATGTATATGGACATCCACAAAATAGAGTATGTCTCCTTCATAAACATGTTCCCCTGAATTTATAGGATTGGGAGCTGGGCAAGACTTGAGAGATCATCTGGCCCCACTTACTCATTTTACTAATGAGGAAACTGAGGTCCAGACAATTTAGATGTCCTGCTTCACATCACCCAGGTCACAAGTGGCAGTGTGGAGGATTCAAACCGAAGTCCTCTGACTCCACATCCACTTCTCTTTCTGCTGTCCCAGATGACCCACGTGGCTTCTCCTCATTAAGCATTCTCCTCTTTGCTAGTGAACATTTCCCTTTGGATTCAGATCCTGGCAGCATTGGTGCTGACTGCCTGGGCTCCACCTGCTGTCAGCTGCACAGTGAACACCTGCCTCCAGCTTTTAAATAGACATGGTCATGCACGGCAGACCCAAGTCCACACCTGGCTTGTCCTGCTGCATACTGGGGATTGATGTTGTTCTCTGAGTCCAGCTTGCCATCTGGGAGCAGTGTAGCCCCAGGGCTAGACCCTCCTTGCCAAGCAAGGAGATGCAGATGTCATGCAGGGTAGAATCAAACATTCTGTCTTTTCAAAGAAAGAATATGTGTTTTCTTCCTTCCATTCTATTATAGGGCCCATCACACAGTGCCTAGTGTCTAAGTATGGGCCCCTTATCCTGCAGTCATTAAATGCATCTAATAGGGATGCACTTGGATTCAAACTCAAAACCCCTAGAGAATTTCTTCAGTAGTCCGGCAAAAATATTTACTGAAAAGTGAATTTTGAGATCTGTGTGTTCCTTTGTCTTTTCCATACAGAAGTCTAACTGAGGACCATGTCTCTTAAAGGAGATTTATGGCCTTGGATGGCTGATGCCAGAGGACATTCTCATTTATCTGTAGCCAGAGATGTGCTAGAGCTAGCTCACACCTGCAAGCTAATTGTTAAATTTTCAGGTTGACCATTTACGGTTTGGAAATCAGTGCTTGGTTTATGTTTATTGTTTATTGTCTAGAGTTAAGAAAGTGAAAGTCAAGAAAATGTCAGTAATGCAGATTAAGGTTAAAAGTGTATCATGTGTACATTGTTTCAGAGAGCCAGTTGTTAAACATTTACCAGCACACTCCTGTCTGTATCCTCATTCTTGTGGCCTACTTTCCTTCTCCACATCACTTAAAGTGGATCTAGACCAGTGATGGTGAATTCAAATAGAAACAGGGGCCACTAAACCATACATAAGGATCCCTGTGGGCTGTATATTAATGTAGAAAACCCCCTACTAAGGTTATCTATATTCTGTTGTATTTTATTCATTTTGTTAAATATTAACCATTTACATTTTAATTGGGTTCAGGCTACAGTGGGGAGTGTTGTGAATTTCATGTGGCCCAAGCGTCGTATGTTTGACACTTCTGATTTAGACTGCCCTACCTTTCTGGCTTCATCTTCTATTTATTTCTTTCACAGACTCTATGTTCAGTGAATTAGAGAACCTATCATCTCACTAACATACTCACTAACATATTACTCGCTTGGTGACTTTGCTCAGGCCAGCAGCTAGAATGTTCTTCCCTCCCCATCTTCACTGGTTAGATGACCTACCTACCCTTCAAGGCCTAATTCAGAAGACAAGTCTGTCATGGTGCTTTCAACGATTCTTTCTCCCTGGTCCCTTACAGCTGAGACTGAGATATCCTCTGCCAGATCTCTCAGAACTCTTTTCACCTCTGGTGGGCATTTATCGTCTCCTCATTTGTATTCCACCTAGCTCTGTGCCCATTTTTTCCATACAGCTTGACTATCTCATACATGAAGCCTTAGACTTGGAATCAGGATGATGCAGGTTGAAATCCCAGTTCAAACACTTATTTCTCTGAGACCTTGAGTCAATCACTTTGTATCTTGGAGATACCCTTGGGGATTCCAATGTTTGCACTACTTTTTGCAATACTTTTATGATCCAAGTTCAGTGTCACCCTTTGAAGGACCATGGAAATCAGTCTTTATCCCCCCCAAAGGGTTTACAACAGTACCTTAAAAGTAGTAAGCAACAAATGTCCAATGAATGGACTTAAATTGAACTATACATCCAATATTTATTTTTAACATTCATTTTTTTATATTGTGTTCCAAGTTCTCTCCCTCCCCTTAGCCTCTCCCCACCCATCAAGAAAGGAAGCAATACAATAACCATTATACATGTGAAATCAATGTGTATCCAATCTTCGAGGTAAATAGAACATGCCTCCACTTTCAGTAAATGCCAGTCTTCTCCTTCATCCTTTGACAGTATACAAATACTATCCCAGAGAAGGGCAACTACTTTTCACTTATCCCAGTTTTTGAATAGATGATCCAATGGAAAAAGGAAAGAACTGGTTATCAAGCAGCCCTTCTCATGACATAGTGTGGAGCCTTAGGCAGATACTGAAACTTTTTAAGGCCTGATAATCATGAACTCTAAAATGAGATGCTCTGGGCACCCTGTGTAACTCTTAGGTTACATTGGAGAATTAACTAGTGCCCCCTAAGTTTGGGGAGGGCTTCAGCATTTGTTCTCAATAAACAGGGTGGCTTGCCTGGTAGGATAGTTGATTTTAAAATGAGAGCCTAGGCATCGAGTGGGGGTTTTTGGTAACCCCCTAGGACCAATGCCTCTCCTTATCCTTTGTGGGTCAAACCTAAGAATAGAACAAAAACACCCATCATCAACTGAGGCAGAGAGATCAGAAGTGGTCCTAACAAGAAAATCATGGAGGGCTTTCAGAGGAAGTCCTAACAAGAAAATTGTGGAGGGCTTTCAGAGGAGCTCCAGAATAGATAGCAATACCTTCCTTCGAAAGAGAATCTAGACTGTAGAAGCCATGAGGCTGGGGTATATGGCCCATGCAGGACTCTGAGGAGAGAACTAAGGGGAAGGGGAATGCTTTTGAACAGAGCTCTCTAATAAAAAGCCAATTCTATCAGAAATCCAACTGAAATAGGTTGGAAAGGCAGAAAGAATGGAACACATGTTGCTGCCAGGTCTCTGGGGCACACTCTCACTATGGAAAGCAAAGTTCCAAATCAAATGCAAAGAATTTAGTTATTGGGGCAGATCCCATGTGGCCCATCCTTTTCTCTGGAGCCTTGGTTTGGGAGTGCAGGGATAGATGTTGGGCCCCTCCAGCATATGAGGGGAGTTTACTTCATAGTAGTGATGCTAAAAAGAACCTCCTAGGTCCTTTAGTTCATAGCATTATAGGCTCAGAGATTTAGAACTGGGAGGACTTTAGAAGCCATCTTACTAAACCCTCTCATTTGACAGATAAGGAAACTGAGGTAGAGAGAAGTGAAGTGACTGTATATGACACTAGACTTAGAGATTTTTAACTTTATGTCATAGACCCCTTAGGTAGTCAGGTGAAACTTTTGGTTCCCTTCTCAGGAACATCTTTGTAAATGCATCGGATTACCAAGGAAACCCATTGTATTGAAATGAAGATGTATTTTTACTATCCTAGCTCAAGGACCTCTTGAAATCTATCCACAATTCTCTTGGTAGTCAGTAAACTCCAGATTTAAGAATCCCTAACCTAAAGAGAACTCCCATGCCTGGCAAACTGAGGAAGGGGGCATTTCGCCATGTTCTCTGGTATCGCCCAGCCATACTGCTGTAATTTTGCAAATTCAGCAGCAGCCGCCACAAATCTCCTCTGACTGGTGGCGCCAGTCTAAGTGTGCCAGCTGGTGGCTCCAGAGTGGCTATGTTACCCTTTTATCCAAATCATTCTATTCATCTGGGTCATGTCATTGTGAATGCCCTTCAGCATAGGCAGGGCCATCTTGACCTACCCCTAGTATGGATGGACTTGCCCCAGAATGAAGAATTTTTTCCTCAAAAGCAAAGGCTCTGTGGGTTGAGCCCCATTCTCTAGTCTTTTGTTGCCTTCTATCTAGCCTCTACACTCTCTCTTCATTTTGAGGAGAAAATCAAGACAAATAATTCCCCTGCATAATTCCTCCCCTCAGCAAATAAGGCTGTTATCAGAGGCTCCTCAGAGGCTCTGAGAACATCAGTCAGCAGAATGTGATTTGTCCTTGGCAGGGCATGGGAAGGGTTATTAAATTAAAGGAGCAGTCACTCCTTCCATCTGGTGTGGGGGGTAGGAGAAGCTAGTCAGCCTTCATTCATCTCCCTTGGCCAGTTGCCTTGCTTTCCCCTCATTACTTTTTCTATCTGCCTCCCATTTTGGCTGGGATAGGGTGGAAGCTCATGGCTACTGAGATTGACCAGAAGTGGGCTGGGGTCACCAGCCACAAGGGGGCCCAGTCAAGGGACAAGGACATTGATTCTGAGTTTTCTAGCACCTCCAGTCTTGGAGGGAAACACTAGAGCATCATCTCATTGTTTTGAGGAGACTATACCTTCGATCCTGAGTGCTACCTTTGGTTTTTCTGATATGTTTGATGGGAAACAGACAGGGAAACAGGGGGAGATTGATTGATTTAAGGAAGAAAAATGAGAATGACAAAGAGGTTCGAGGCATTGGATTGCAAAAAGAATGCTGGTTTTCAATCAAGCCATTGCCATCCTGAGCAGCCTGCTACAATATATAGATTTCTACACCCAAGCCAGTCTTCAACTATATATATTTTCATGTGGTTTATTTGGTACAACGAAATCCAAAGGTATAACCATCTATCTCCAGTTCTATAAATGCATAACTCAGTAAAACTAAATAATAAGATGTCCCTCTTTGCAAACTTAAAGAAAACTAATCCAAAGAAGCAAATAAATATAGGAGTAGGTTTGAGTTTTTTGGGATTGACTCTTGGAGATTTCTTGAACCCTTCATTTGCTTAGCAAACATGTACTATAATGGCAGTGTCCTATACGAAATACCTTCATCAAATAGTATTTATATTAAGTATTAATCTGCTACTCTCCACATTCCTTTTTTCTGTGCCTCACAGGACCATCAATTTGAACCTCTGAGAAGATACTGTCTCGATTAGATTGTGAGCGCCTTGAGGGTAGGGACTGTCTTTGGTCCCTTTTTGTATCCCTACAACTTAGCACAGTGCCTGGCACATAGTAGATGCTTAATGTTTATTATTGATTGATGTAGAGCTAGAAGGGAACTTCAAAGCCATTTGGTCCACCCCCCCCCAATTTTACAGAGGAGGACAGTGATACCCAGGGAGGAGATGTGATTTGCTATTTTCATAGGATCTTAGATTTATGATTAGAAGAGTGACCAGAAGTTGTCAAATCTACTGCCCCCTTTTAATAGATGAGAAAACTGGGGCACAGGGAAATGACAAGGCTTGTCCAAGGTCTCATATGTAATCATGGATCTAGGGTTGGAAGGGGCATCAAAGACCATATCTAACCCCCCTCATTTTACAGAGGAAGAAACTGAGGCCCAGAGAGGTTAAAGTGACTTGTCCAGAGACACACATAGAATTATAGATGTAGAACAGAAAGGGACCTCAGAGGCCATTTGAGCAATTCTTTCATTTTACAGTAAAGTAAACTGGGGCCCAGAGAGATAAGGTGACACATCCAGGAAAACATATAGGACTCTAGAGTCTAGTACAGGAAGGAACCTCAGATGCCATCTAGGCTAGTCCTCTCATTTTACAGATGAAGCCCAGAGAGAAGTGACTTGTTCAAGACCACATGGATTGTACGTGACAGGGACAGGATTTGAACCAAGAACCTTTGATTCTGCAAATGTAACTCTTTCTCCTGCCCCATGGGGGCTCAGCATGAGGTGACGGTGAAATTGTTTTTTCAAGGGCAAAGCTAGTAGAAGGATCCCCAGTTCTAGTTGGTCCTAGCAAGCAGGAAAGGCTTGGAGTAGAGTCCAAATGGCATATGTAGCAGCTGCAGGCCAACCCAGCTCAAGCACTGTGTTGATTGCTAGGTAGTAAATCTTTTGGCCACAGCCACTCATGAAACAGGTGATGATGAATGTAATAATAACCAATTATGCAATGAAAATAATAATATTTAATGAAATAATGTAATGAAAATGATATGGAAATGATAGCTACTCACAAGAGCATAGAACGTTAAGGGTTACCAAGAGTTCCAGCCTGTTAGGTTTTTTAGAATTTGAAAGTGGGACAAAATAATAGCCCCTCCATGTGTCCTGAATGACAGATGCTTAATGGGCATGGTCCTCATCTTGGAAAGCCTCGTCCTCCAACCTCATTTAACCAGCTGGGTTTGGAGGGAACACGGGGAAGTTTAATCCAAGTGTTTATGATTCATTTACACCTAAATCATTAAATGGTATTTTAAGGACAGTTGATGGCTCCAGGCTTTTAAAATAATCATACTGCTTTTCTCTTAAACAGAAACAGCTGCCAAGAGTAAACAAACTCAAATACCATTTGCTTCGAAATTCCTCCCGCCCAAATTTGGAGTAGGCTCTAAGCTGGCATGGAAGCTTCCATCTGTATTCTCTGCAGTGATGGTCCCACTGGGTAGGAATGCTCACACCCTTTCCCAAAAGGGCTGCCTGTGACTGAAGCCCAGAATGGAAGGGGGCCTTTCTTTCAGGGTGGTGTAGTGGAATGCACCTTGAAGGTCTTAGCATAAGAAGAGACCCAAGTTGGAGTCTTGGATCCCACTCTGGGTTTGGGCCAGTGGATGGGCAGCTTAAGCACCGCCCCCCCAGTCCCAGCTTCATTCTAAGTAAAATGTGAAGGTGGGATAGGAAGGAGGTAATAATATCTATATTTCCTGCCCTCTAGCCTTGATAGAGTGACAGTGTTCTGTCAATATTAAAGGGCTTTAGAAATGTCACTGAAGATTTATGATTTTTTTTGGACTCATGATTTTCTACTAGTATTATCAGCAGCAGTCATCATCATCATCAAAAGACCTGGAGACCTGGTCTTGAGTCCCAGGTCTGCCACATATCAGTTGTGCAGCCCTGGGAAGAAATGTTTATAAAAGTGCCCACTATGTGCCAGGCACTGTGCTAAGCAATTTACAAATATATCTCATTTGATCTTCACAATAACCCTGCAAAGTAAGTGCTGTTATTAGCCCCATTTTACAGATGGGGAAACCAAGGCAAACAGAGGTTAATTGACTTGCCTGAGGTCACCCATCTTGTAAGTGCCTGAGGCCACATTTGAACTTGGATCTTCCTGGCTCCAGGCCCGTCTCTCTAACCACCAACCTACCAGCTGCCTCTGCTGATTACTTGCCCCTCTGAGCTCTGGTTTTCCCATTGGTACAACTGAGATAGCACTTGGTATTCTCTACCTTAGAGGATTGTTTTAAGGAGAGTGCTTAAAGTGGTGTGGAAGTGTGAGTTATCGTCATTTTGTAGCATCAGAGGAGCTGAGATTGAGAGCTGGAAGAGACATCAGGGGCTGTCTCATCTAGTGCCCTCACTATACCCAAGAAGAAACTGAGGCCCACAGAGGTGAAGGGACTTAGGATCCTAGATCGAGGGGTAGAGAGGATTACCCAAGTAAGTGCCTAGAATTGGGATTTGAACCCAGATCTTCTGACTTCAGAGCTAGTGCCTCTCCCATTATACTGCGTGGTTACCTGATTTTAACAAATGATGATGCCAATGACATTATTATAATGATCGATATTAGAAGAATGTGATGACAGTGATGGTAGGATGACAGACAACACGGTGAAGTGGACAAGAGAGCTGGTCTTGGCGTTGGGGAGACCCAGGTTCAAATCCAACCTGTTACATACTGGCCGTAGGACACTAGGCCAGTTCTCTGAGCACCTCTCTAAGTTTTCCAAGTGGAGAAGGTATTGCTTGGCATCAGGAAGGAAGTTCCTCACCCCGTCACATGATGAAATCACAGGCCTGGTCCAAGTAGTCAGCAAGAGTGATGATCACGATGACGACAGTAATGCCTCACACTTGAATAGTTCATCAAGGTTTATTTCCTTCAGTTCTAACAATGACCATATTATTGGCCCCATTTTTCAGAGGAGACAACTGAGGCTCAAAGAGGTTAAGTAGCTTGCCCAGGGCCACACAACTAGTAAGTGACAGAGACTGGATTAGAAATGAGATCTTCCTGATTCCATGTCTAGAATTCTAACCACTTTGCATCACTGCCTCCCTTGGAAATGTTTTAGGAGCATTTTCAATAGTCTCTCCTTTTGTAGGGCTTTTCTTTGTTGGTACGTTATGACCTCTGTGGGTTATTCTGGGGGAAATACTCATATTGCTGGTTTTTCCAAAAGGATTGGATGTTGCCTGTCAGCCTCTCCTCCTCCTCTTCCCCCACCCCCAGCCCCACTTTGAGGCAGCCTCATGTAGGAAAATGATTTGTGCTTCCATATCGACTACTAAAATGCTGTAATTAGATAAAAATAACTCCCTTGTGAAGAGCTCTGGTATGTCTTGTGATTGACTATTGAGAGAAAGGAAAGAAGGAACAGAGAGGAAGACAAACTGGTTGGTCTGAAGAGAATGAGTAAGGCCCTGGGGCATCAGTCCTTCATTGTCTTGGGATACTATCTGAGCTTCTGTCTAGTTGAATTTGCCAGAAGCAGCCCACTTGACTGGGAGTCAGGAGACCTGGGTTCATATTTGTCTTCTACTATTTAATTAGGTGACCTTGAACAAGACCTTTCCTTTCTCTAGGCCTCAGTTTCCCTCTTTTTTAAATTAGAAGGTTGGTCTGTAGTGGGGGTTCTTAGCTTTTTTTGTATCATGGCCTCCTATGTCAGTCTGGTGAAACCTATGGACCCCTTCTCAGAATAATATCTTTTATTGCATAAAATAAAATATGTAGGATTACAAAGGAAAATCATTACATAGAAATATATGCTACTAGTGACCTTAGATTCAATTACTCCAGCTCCCAACTCTTTTGGAACACCAGGTCTCTTGGAGACCTCTTGCTTCCTGGGTCTCCCTGGTCTTCCTGGTTTGAAATTGGAATCTTTTTCTGGTCAGGAAAAGTAACTGGAGATATCAGGAAGGAGAGGGTGCTAGTGGACAACTCTTCTGGAACATTTTGGTCCTATATATTGATGGAGAAGTGTAGGGAAGGCCCTCAGGAGAGAGAGTGATTTGGTATGGGAAGGGTGGACTGTTCCCTGAGAAGTTCAGTGAGTGTGTTCCAGAATCAACTTTGGTGCCTTGAGAAGTGGTGACCTAAAAAAAAATAGAAAAGATTGATAGAAGTAGAAGTAGCAATTTCGTTTGCAAGGAGGCCCAAGGGAAGTTCACGATCAAAGGTTGAGTGAGTTTTAAAGATGTTTCTCTGAGTTGCTATGATGTCATTGGAGCTGTCTGACTGAAGCTATATTAAGAGTGGTAATAAAACTCAGAGAGATGACTGTTGCCAGTCTGTCTGTTTGTCTGTTGCCCCTGGCCCGGGTCGGAGCAGCCTGACCCAAGGGAATCAATTTGGAAATCATTGCTTTAGCTTGCTGGAAAGACGCTATCGGACTCATTAATTCCATTTGGGTCAAGAAAAAGCAATCACAGTGGAGTCAAGCTGGTAAGAGGGCAAGTAGTCATTGACAATGGGTAATAGCATCATTTCTGGGACATTGCGGCCAGAAGCGAGACTCCGCCCCCTCTAAACTATATCCCTAATATGCGAGTCACCCCCTCTCCCCGCCCACACTGTAATGAATGTGCTTAGGGAAACTTCTGCTCTTCCGATGAGTGGAATACTTGAAGTAAACAGGTATATTCCACCCAATGAGAAGGAAGGAAATCAATAGACAACAAATGTTTCCTCCTGGGTCACTTTGCCCCAATTTGCTTACCACGCTGCAGGGAACATGCTGCAGCCAGCTACCTGAACTTTTCTCTTAAGATATAATCAAAGTCCTGATAATAACAGGAGCTGACATTTCAATGGTATTTCTCTTACCTCCATTATCTCCTGATGTGCAGAGCCTTCGCCTGGTGAGCATTACTGAGGCCCATGCCCTGCACGCAGTTCTGAGCTAGGGAGCACAAGCATGTGGATCTCCGTTGGACAGATTATTAATAATTGTGGCCGAGAGGCTAGAGAGCTGACTTGGGGGTCAGGACCACAAGTTGCAGGGTAGATGCCGATTTCCTTTGGTTGGGGGAGTTTCCTGCATGGCAGTTCTTGATACCAATGAAATCACAAGAATATCTGAAACAATAAAAATGAAAATAAAATGCTTTAAAGTTTCCACATTTCATCCTCACAACAACCCTGGGCAGTAGGTACCATTCTCATTTTACAGATAAGAGAACTAAGGCTGAGAGGTTCCCAGAGTCACACAATAAAATGTCTGAGGCAGCATTTGAACCCAAGTCTTTCTGACTTCTTCCACTCTATTCTAGTTGCTCAGAAAGGCTTGGAGCCTTCCCCAAGGAAACACAGTCACCAAGTGGCAGGAAATGCAAACTCATATTTTTGACCCCAAAGTCAGTACTCTTTCTCATCTCCCATACCTTCAGGTGACTGTATATGAAAGTGCTATGGCCTTCCATTCGTTTGCTCACTCATTCTTTCCTTTGTTCCACATTTACTAGATGTCTCCTCTGAACCAAGTCAGCATAGCACTGGCTATGAGCTCAGGTGAGAGCAAGATCGCTGTGGCTTCTAGGAGTCTCGGCAAGCTTAAGGCAGCAGGAGGAGTTGAAGGTGGACTTAGAGCAGAAGATGCATTTGGATTTCTGGAGAGGAATATTTTAGGCAAGACTTCCTAGTCAGAAGAAGCAATATTGCCACACTGCACAGTGCCTAAAGATAGTGGAACTTTGAAGGGAAAATAGAGACACCTATTGGTCTAGAGTTGATAGGGAAAGGACTGGAACAGTGGATCAAAGCTACATTTTGGAAGGCCTCGAATATCTTCCTAAAGGTTCATAGTTTTTCCTGTGGGCAGTGAAAAATGGTAGGAGTGCAGGCCAGTGCCAAGCAGGAAGTGATGTTTTATGAAGATGTTTTTTTGTTGTGGTTTGGTTGTTTCAGTCATGTCTGTCTCTTTGTGACCCCATTTGGAGTTTTCTTGGCAGAGATCCTAGAGTGGTTTGCCATTTCCTTCTGCAGTTCATTTTATAGATGATGAAGCTGAGGCAAACAGGGTGAAGTGACTTGCCCAGGGTCACACAGCTACTAAGTGTCTGAGTCAGGATTTGAACTCAGGAAGATCAGCCTTCCTGAATCCAGGCCCAGTACTCTATCCATTGCAGCGCCACCTAGTGTCCCCACTTTAGAAAGATAGCCTGGTACAGCGTATTTGGAACAGACTGGATAGACACTGGAGACAGAGAAACCAATTTAGATGCAATCAGTCTTCATGCATTTATTAGGTGCCTACTCTGTGCAGGCTCCGTGCTAAGCACTGGGGATACAAAGAAGGGCAAAAGACAGTCCCTGCCCTCAAGGGGCTCATAGTCTAATGGGGAGACAACTGTACAAAGAAGCCACATGCAGAATAAATTGGAGAGAATCAGCAGAGTTAAGACCCTAGGATTAAGGCAGTTCTGCAGAAAAGACTTCTTAAAGTAATCTATATATGAGGCATTAACGGACTAGTGAGGGGGAAGGTAAAGTGGAAGGAAGGAAGGCACAAGACCTGATGGGATGATAGGGGTGACAGGAAGGTAGAAGCCCAAAATGTGGACGCAGCTTTGACTGAGTAGGGAGTCCCCAGGCCTGGCTTTGAATGAGCCTCTCACTCTTAGGAATTGCCTGGCTTTAAGCCATTGCTTTCCATTCACTGTGTGTTGGCGGTGTCCGGGGTCACTTCCAGATCTCACAATCCAAGACTTTCAGAGACTTTGCCGGCCGTCTCCCAACTGGCTACCTGGCGCAGTTCAGTGAAGTGAATCTCTCATCAGTCAACTGAACATTTTTTAATGATTGTTTGGGGTAGTTAGCACAGTCTTTGCACCTGGAAGCTATCAGGAAGCCTGAACTGGCACATTCTTGCCCTGTATCTCAGGCAGTGAATAGAAAGAGAAACGTGTGGGTCCGCTACCAACGTATGCTATAGTAGATTTGGCTTGCTATTATTCACAACACTCCTAGGCACGGAGGGGTGAATTCTGTAATGGCCTTCTTCCTTTGCTTCATCTGTGATAATGCCTGCATCATTTCTTCTCTTCCCCATGTTCTAACGATTTTCCAAGACTGGATAGTTGCTCTGGCTCTGGCATCTACTGGCCTGGCCCTATTCTCTCAGCAGTGGCTGCCTTCTTGTTACCTCACTTGAGCATCATGTATCATTAATTAAGGGTGGTGAGTCATCTTTGTGAAGTTACTTTAATAGCGAGAAAAGGGTCGTGTCTCCTGAGAAGAACAGGCCTCGCTTAGCAGCCCTGGGGCGCCAAGACAGTGAACAAACACTTCATTTGGACATTCCAGTGTCCCAGCACTGAGCTGATGTTGCTGAGGTCATAAGCCTTTGTTTTAGTAGTTTCCTATCCTGTTTCTGGTTGGAGTTCTGTCTTTGAATAAAGTAGAAGATGCTAGTTGGAGGTGGGGGTAGGGGTGAAGCTGATCTAATTGGAAACCATTAGCTCATTTGCTACATCCCAGCTTTATCATGTGACGTCCTGGACCTGGAGTCAGATACCTGAAATCTAGGCTCCTCCACATACTGTCGGAGTGACCCTGGCCAAGAGACGTCCTTGCTCTGGGACTTATTTTACTCCCCTTTAAAAAAGGTTAGACTAGTAGACCTCTGAGGGCCTTTTCATCTTTAGCTCTCTGATTGAATTATGGTCCCCAGTTGACAGGAAACTGAGGCCCAGAAAATGGAAATCACTTGACCCAGGATCCACCACTAATTAATAATAAGGATGACAACAACAACTAACATTTATATCACCTTTACTGTGTGCCAGGCACTGTGCTAAGCGCTTCCCAAATATCTCATTTGATTCTCACAGCAACCCTGGGAGCTGGCTGCCCTTATTATCCCCATTTATATATGAGGAAACCGAGGCAGACAGAGGCAAAGTGACTTGTCTAGGGTCAGACATCTAAGGGTCTGAGGCTGAACTCAGGCCTTCCTGACTCAGAGCTGGGTGCTCTAACCACTGTGCCACCTAGTGGCCAGTGGGGGAACATTATTTTTGCATCTCAGTACATTCTTTACTGCATTCTCCCTACGGTGCCTGCCTCTTGTGGAAGTCCAGAGTGCTGGACTGAGGAGGTATGAAGACCTGAGTCCAGCTCCCACCTCGGACACCATCTGTGCAGCCCTGGATGAGTCACTTCAGTTTTCTGAGCCTGCTAAGGGGAGATGATCAAGTCTGGGGCACCTAAGGTGCAGAGGTTTGGGGGAATCAAATGAAATAATGGGCAGAAAACACTTTGGGAATTTTCAAGCTTCTTAGAAATGTCAGTTACCCCTCTTATCAGGCATTTGAAATGGATGATATCACTGACATGTCAGATTTGAAGCCACTTAGCTACTTCATAGAAATCTTCACTATAATAGTAGGAATGAATCTTTCGTGCTTCTTTTACTTTTAAATGGTGCTTAATAGGGTAGTTTTGTCTTCTATAAAACATTTCCTTATGGATTTAAAAGATAAATTATATTGAACTTCTTCCACCAGTTTTCTATTAAAGGTTTCATTAGAGATTAATGTTTTAACCAAATTCCGGTTATAGAATCACAGATTTGGAAGGGACCTCAACAGGAGTGTTCTAGTATTGTTTAACATCAGGCTCTCCAAAAAATATGTATGCATGACATACTTTTCAGTTTCATCTACATTATGAAAACTTTCCTCCCTCACTTTCATAGGTTTTGGCTATAAACAAAACAACAAAGCAAGCCCTGATTTTTAGTGTTTGCCGATTTCCAGGGTATATATGCTCACATTTAACCTTTAACAATTGACTTTCTCTTGAGCTGTTCTGAGCTGGCTCCACCATACCACTGGACCTCCTAAACCATCCAGTACAACCTGTATCCAAATGGAAATCCCTTCTACAACATCCTGGCCAAATGGTCATCCAATTTTGGTCTGGAGAACTCCAGAGAGGGCAAGTCCAATTACCTTCCAAGATAGTAAGCATTTATTAAGCACTTACTGTATGCCAGTCATACAAAGAAAGTTATAACATAGTCTTTGCCCTCAAGGATCTTAGGATCAAACTCGGGAGACAGCATGTAAACAACTAGATATATACAACACATATACAGAGTAGATGGAAGGCTTTCAGAGAGAGGAAGGCATCGGCAGTTAGGAGGATTGAGAAATGCTTCCTAAAGTAAGTGGGATTTGAGTCGAACCTGAAGGAAATCAAGGAAACTGAGAGACAGAGATGAGGCAGTAGAGCATTCCAGGCTTGGAGCAATAGTAAGCAAAGGCCCAGGCATGGGAAATATGGTGTTGTACTCAAGAGAATATAAGTATGCCAGTGTAGAGGCACCATAGTCGGTGGAGAAGAGTCAGGGTAGGAAGGAGCCAAGTTATGACAAGCTTTACATGCCAAGCTAAGTAGCTGACCCATTCCACATGGGGATCACTCTCATTATTAAGATGTTGATAGTGGATTTTTTTTTCCTTACATCTAATTGAAACTTGATTCACTGTATCTTTCCCACATGGCTTCTGGATCTGCAATCTGGAGCCAAATTTTAAAAAAGGCCAAACAAATCTAATTCCTCTTTCACATGGCAGACCTTTAAATAGCTGAAGATAACTCTCATGTCCTCTGAGTCTTCTCCAAGCTAAACATCCTAGTTCCTTGAACTTATCTTCTTTTGGATGGTTTTCTAAGTAATCCTCTCCATAATCCTGTTTGCTTATAAAAAGTCATGTCCCACTCCCCCCATTCAGTATTTGTTTTTATATTAGTTCTGTTAGAGTATGGGAAATGTGTGTGTGTGTGTGTGTGTGTGTGTGTGTGTGTCTTCCTAATGCCAGGTCTAGCCTTTGGGTTAGGTGGGCTGCCCACACTGATCCAGTTGACTCCCTCTCTCAAAGGTGATCCTAGCCTTGGCCACATGTAACCGTGAGGAATAATTCCGCTTTCTTTCACATGCCCCATTGGCTACCTTCAGTATTGGAAATCAATAGTTATGTTTTCTCTCCTGTTCTGGAAATTGAAGCTTATTGCTGACCTGTTGATATGGGAAGAAGTGCCTTTGTGTATATCCCTTACCTAACAAGGGTGACCTCTTGCTTCCACTAAACTATGGCCAAATAGCATATTGCCAATGGCAGAAGAAAAAGATGTCAGAGTCAAAACAGAAGAGCCAAGAAATGGAAAAATGCAGAGGAGGCTCTATTTCTTCCTCTGGTTTGATGGCAAGAGCCAGAGTCCTGAACCATTAGCTTAGACTGGGGCCATGCTTCATCAACAGTAGCTCCACTTCACGATCTGCTAAAGCCATTGCTTCCTGCTGCCCACAAATAGATGGCGCCAAGTACATTTCCTGGGATTCCTTGTCTCCCAGGAGCCACTCTCCCCAGACCCAGAGGTGAATGAACAGCTGGTTCACACAAGTGGACAATCGGGGATGAAGCCCCAGTCATTCAGGAGAGGGGGTCCCTGTTTTGTCCAATCTTGGGAACATTCCATTTGGGAAGCCCAATACTACCTCTCATCAGCATTTTGCCTGGGTGACCAGGGGCCAGTAGAGAGTATCTTTTGTAGCTGTTGGTGATAATATAGCCACTGTCCATTCTGAAGGATATGGTGGACAGGGAAAAGAACTGCCTTCAATAGCCCATCAGTTATTAGGTGAGAAGGTCTAACTTGCCTAACCTAGCCGGAAGACTGAAAATACTTCAGGCTTCAGAGTGAATCTTTGACTGTTTTTTTTATTCCCCTTACCTCTTACTTTTCTGGTTTGCTGGTTTGGCCCTCCACCTTGATGTCATCTCTTCCCACTGGATTTAGTTACTGCTTTTCTTCTATAACTACACATTATATCCAACAGAAATACCCTTTCTGTCTGCTCTCTGTGTTGCTAACTGGATTTTGATCTTTCCACTGTGGTTGGGACAGACCATTTATCCTTGCCTTCCTTCTGCCTAACCCAAAGGCTGTGTAGGAGAACACTAGATGCCTCTGTCCTTAAGCTATGCCCCTCCCCTAGTCCTACCCTTCATCATGTCTATGTTTGTACTTGTGTTTTCAGCCCTCCTTTCCTAGGTGCCTGGTTTTTGGGGAGGGGGCATTTCTTTTGTTTGTTTTACAAGGTAGACCCAGTTGCATTCACTATTTGACAACTTCCTAGGCACCTTCGTGGGGGCTGTGCCAGAAGTTAGAGAAAAGAAAAGAAATGAAATCGAAATAGGAGGCAGAAAACATGGTGGTGAGGTGAAGAGAGGAAAACCCTTTATCCAACCCCATTGCAAGAGGTGGATTCCTTTTCCAACAGTCTCAGTTTCCCTTCCTGAACCACTAAGCAATGTGGTCTATTTCCCATTGCTTGGGAATAAGAACATATACTGTCTTTGTTTCCAGGGCAAAACTCCCCTTTGCCTCTGCTTCCTATAGCAGGCCCACGAAGACACCTTGTTAATATTGGAAGGCTTTGGAATGAATGTATTTTCTGAACTCTTCCTCATCTTTCATCCATTCTAACCTCTCATTCTGTGGTTTCCTACGTGGCAGTGCAACTGTCTCTCCACGTTGCTAAAACAACTGGGTGAAGAGTCAGCAATCCAATCAGTCGCTCTGCGGATATCATACCGAGGCACTGGTTTGATGGACTCTGACGTTGGAATTGACAAGTAGTTCTAATGGAGGCCCAGCCAAAGCCACAAAGCTTGGCCATTACACTCCCAGATTCCCAAGGCGATCTCCTGAGTCCATGCTTATTGCTCAAACAGATGACTCGTTAAAGCCCTCGTTAAAGAAGTGAGACACCTTTGGCACTAGCTGAATTCAGTCTGAAGAAAAAAAGGAAAAACAAAAAAGGGGAAGCTTTGTGGGAAGCAGCTGCCTTAGATTTCAGTGACCTCAGACATAATATATTTTTGTCTTGGCTCTTGGATCAGTCATAACATCCCTTTCACTATAATACAGTGGTATGTTTCAGATAACCCACTGTATCTAATTAAGCCCAAATGATAGCAGCCCTAGGGCTTTTCTGAGGATTGATGACTAGCTGGAGAAGCGGCTGACTAGTGATGCAGCCCAAGCTCTTTCCTTCAGTCAGGCATTAATGTTGAAAAATGCCTATTTGTGACGTCATTATTATAGCCATAAAACAAGAGGGGAGAACAGATTTCTGGTATTCATCAGAAATTTCAGGAGAACAAATTCCCCTTGTATTATCCAAACCTGTTCCTTCTTCATTGCCTTTCCATCTTATCTTATGTTAGCAATGTGGCAGTATATGGTAAATGCTCAAATGGATGATTTGTTTTCTAGATGTCCAAATTTGGAAAGTTTCCTAGGAAATTTTGGAGGGGCAAAGTCAAAATCTCTTTTGAGCTATTATGCTAAAATTTGGTGTCTACATTATCATAAATATCTATTTATAATGGTAAATAATTCCACATGCTTTGGAATGTTTCCAACAAAGAATTATATCCACAAATGGAGCCCTGAGAAGTTATCATCATCATATTCCTAGGAGATGAAAGAAACTCTCTGCTGAATCAAGCTACCGTGCTGGGGCGACATAATATTTTTGATTACTGCTGGTGAAATTGACTAAAATATTCATCACCTTACTGCATAATTTAATGACTCATAAAGAAGACAACAGTTCTGAATGGGGGCAATCTGACTCATTTTGGACTCATAATACTCATGCACAAGTGATTTTTCTTTTGTATCCTACTTTTTCCCCAAGTGAAAGAAAGTCCATGAAGCTCATTAAGATCCCACTCTATGATCTTTCACCCAGTCGCGAAATGTTATTGACAATCACGGGAATATCCAGTTCTCTGGCATTAAAACTTCAGGCTGTTCTTGAGAACACTTCAGAATAAGTCTTACCATAACGAGTTTGCCATTGGTATCTCTCCTGAGAAATCCATGTGGAGTTCAGACATTTGGGGGTGTACTGTGAGTCAACAGCTCATTAATCATAGATACAGAGACACTGACTCACAGGGAAAATGGAATGGCCTAATTGTGGAGGGAATGAAATATAATCATTCAGTAATGTGGTCAGTCTTCTGTTTGTTTTTTGGTTTTGTTTTTGTGGTTTTTTTCCAATAAAGGTCAAATTGGTAATGATTTGGGTGGGTGGATGGGTGGTTAGCAAGCACAAGAATGCCATAGTGGGGTGGCTCTTTATTCAGAAGGGAGAGAGAATATGTGAACCCTACAAGGTGTGAATGCTAAATATATGTGTGTACAGAGACAGAAGGAGATGTAGGGGGGAAAGGGAGGAGAGTGGGTATATCACTGACCTATTTGATAAAACAAAATGCCCGGTAGCCATCAAGAAATAAATACACTGTGCCTTGATTGGTACTTCTGTTTTCAACCCAATGGCAACTTTATTTAAATGCCAGTTGCTGCCCCAATTTGGAAGCCTTAGTGCATTAAGATATTTGAGATAACCCTCAATTCCCCTTGAGAGCCAAAGAGTAAACCCAAGTCCAATTGGTCACTTTGTCAAGCTCAGCAAGCAGTGTTCTGGATGTGCTCGTAGTCTTTCATCTGGGCTAGCAGCCAACAGTTAAACCAGTAGGTTGAGAACAGACATGTAATCACAGGCACATTCCCCTCATTTGCTGATAACTGATGGCCTTTAGCCAGTTCTACCTAGAATGTCTATGCTAAACCTTTATTTAATACATGCAGCATCTACATGGTATGTTTTTACAGTCAGCCCTGCTTCTTGGCACAGCATAATATGATAATATTTTCATTGAATCTGCAATAACAGTATGAATTGCCAAGTAGTTATTCTCTAGGCAGCAATATTTTCAACCAAGTCACTTTAGAAAAAGTTCATGAACCCAGTTTGGACTCTTAGAAATGTTATTTGATTTTCTTCCATGGGAATAGGGTTGATATAAGTTGATGGCTACTTTTGAGAAGCTCTAACTTGAGTTCATTTTGTTATGTGGTGACCGCAGCGCTGGATGACGCTACCCCTGGCACACAGGAATACATTATGTTACGGCAAGATTCCATCCAATCAGCGGAATTAAAGAAAAAAGAGTCCCCCTTTCGTGCTAAGTGTCACGAAATCTTCTGCTGCCCACTGAAGCAAGTACACCTCAAAGAGAACACAGAGCCGGAAGGTTTGTGCACGCCGGATCAGTGTTTTTGTTTGTTTTCTCTTGCTCTTCTTTCTCTCTCATTCATTTCTAACTTGCGGTGTGCTGTGTGGTTTCTTTTGGGCCTGTGTCAGCCCAGCATCTGACACAGGAGGCCCAACACACTCCATACTGCCCCTGCTTGCCTGTGACAGTGTTATACAGTCTCCTTTGGGACACTGTACAATACCGATCATTGCCAACTGCCACTGGTGAGATTGCACTGCTGCTTTTCCCCCTAAAATGTTTTCAGGTTCCCCCTGCCCCCCTCATTATGCTGTCCCTTTTTGGCTGCCAAAGTTGCTTTGCTACATTAGCCACCATCAGCCCCGTGCTGGCTTCATCCCCTCGCATTCCCAAAGTGGCAATCAGCCCATAGATGGCCCTTAAACAAGAATGCAAAGATTGCTCAACATTTTCCAACTCTTCTCTGCTTTTTGCAGCAGTGAGGAGTGGGAAAAGACAGTCTGTGTAATGCACGGCCAATCATATTTGGGAAAATGAAATGCATGCCTTTAGGAAATGACATGTAGAATGTTTTTCTTTTCAGCTTAAAGTACAGGTTTGTACAATTCTTCTTGCCATGAATTAAACTGAGACTTGAATGAAATATTCAGTACTTTAAATGGTCAATCTACTTCATAACTTCCAATTTTCTCTCAAAGCTCTCATTCACATATTTTGAATGACTTCACAAAGAAACCACAATGAACATTGTCCATCTATATCCATCTCAGCATCCCAAACTCAACTTGGGGTGGGGTGGGGAGTGACATCATGTAGCCTAATAAATATGCGATTGGAAGTGGCCTTGATGTTAACTTTAATGAAAGATGCTATGCATGCACTTTCTAGGTTTATACTGTGGATGGGTTAGCATCCATTGGCTGCCACTGTATCTTTCATTGCATGAATGGTTAATGTGTTAGTTTATATTCTCCATTAGTGGTCTGCTCACATAATTGATATCCTTTTTAGTGCCTAACATTTGGGGATACATTTACAAGGAAGGAGGTATAACAAGGTGCATTTTCTTTTTTCCAAGTTGACTGAGAAGTCATCGGGTTGCCATCTCTATTTCTGAGGATGGAAACTATCATCTTAAAGGAATGGTGTCTTACCATCAGCCTCCCTCTATCCCTTCCTTTTTTCTTCTTTTTCTTGAATCGAATTTCAAATGTTAGAATAGGTTACTTGCATTGACTTTTCGCCAGAAGTTCCATGTCCATTGGCTGTCACTCTATCTTTGAATGCATGAATGGTTCATGCATTAGTTTATATCCTCCACTAGTGGTCTGGTCACATAATTGAGATTCTTTTTAGTGCCTAACATTTGGGGGTACATTTGCTGTGTGATGCTGTTATAAGGAAGGAGGTATAACTACGTGCATTTTTTTCCATATTGACTGGGAAGTCATTGGGTTGCCATCTCTAGTTCTGAAAGTCAAGACACACAAGCTGGTCTTGGGTGGCATTGGTGGGGGGGAGGTATCAGGGGTGGGGAGGTTCATTAAAAAGAAAGTGATTAAGCAGTAACCCTGTTATAAACTGGTTTTCTAAATAACAAGTTATGTATCAGAATTCAGTAGTGTCCTGTCCCTTACCCCTGCCCTGGCAATATGCAAGTTTCCCAAGGTATCCCTGTCAGTTTCCTATGACTTTGTCATTTGTACATGATATATTATTCCATTATGAAAGCTTTCCTAATATGTAGTCCTTAGGAGAAAGGACAACAATTTATATCCTTTCCAAGACCCATTGGTCTTTACTATTTCTTAAGATTTCATTTCCACCACATGAGCAGTGAGGTTGTATAGATTTCTGTTTGAGTATTGGAGCACAAGTCATGGCTTCCCATTAATAGCCAGATTGAAAGTTTGTACTGAGGATTTCTCTCAGCTTCTCTTTCCTGCCAAGGTGTCTGCAATTGCCAAACCAGCTCTCTTTCTATGAATTGTTTGGCAAGAGAGTAAGACCCACCCAAGACCTTCTGGAATCACGCTTGTATCCTGTCAGGCCCAGCCTCAGGACCCTGGGTATGATGACCTATCAAAGAAGGGTCCAGCACTTATGAGTTGTACTCTGATTTCCTAGTTGGAAGGAGAAAACTCTTCATTGCCTCTCCAGTTATCTGGGCCCTAGAGACCATCAGTCAAGAATCAATGCAGTACTTTTCACTTAAACAGGGAAATAATACCAAGAGGCATTCGGACCAGACTTGTGTTGGACTCTGATACTCACTTCCAGCAGGCACATCATCTGCAAGTTTGGGAAGGTTTTGATGGAGCATTTTTGGCAAGAGGCAAAAAAAAATGATTCAGTGGCTCACTTGAATGTTCTTCCTTCTGGTGTATCATTTATATCTCCTCTGAAGGTGCTGGGGCATGACTGTATTGCTAGTGGAGGCAGAGGTACCCAGTGAGCTGGGTTACCATTGTGTTTAGACAGCTCCTCTGCTTTAACTTGGAACCTTGTCTTTGAATCTGTAGGAAAGCAATGTAAGGCAGGTGGAAGAGACCATGGTGCTTTGTTTGCATTTGGTCTAGAGTCACAGTGGAAGCCTTTACTAATTCATAAATATGAGTCTACCTGTTCTCAGTCTTTCAGAGGCAAGGCCAACACAACAAATGGAAACTGGTTAGTCAAGTCGCAACTTTGGTTCTATCTGCCACATTGACAGTTATAGAAAATCTTTCCTAGTAACCATGCCTCCATAAATTTGAGGGGAGTACTTTCAGACGGCTGGGGAAAGAGGTTCATGTAACATAGTCCAGACCTATAATTTCATCCATGTGATAAACTCCGTGTGTCAAAACGTCCTCCACAGATACATCTCAGCAACTTGAATGTAACTTATTGTCTTGATGAGTTGTCTGGGTCACTCATTGGCAAAATGACTTGCTCAGAGTCACATAGTCGATATGTATCGAGAGGCAAGACTTGAACCCAGTTCTTCCTAACATCAAGGCTCTATTTATTACACCAGAATGCCTACAGAATCACCCAATGCCTATATAGTAGAAGAGCTAGGAGAAACCCTAGATGCGATCTAGTTGATCCCCTGCTTTTACAGTGAAGTAAAGTGAGAGATAGAGCTGTAACTAGTGCTTTTCACTCCTGGATACTTTTTCACAAAACACCAGTAGGGGAGGCAAGAGATTTAGTCTTTTGGGGGCAACGAGGGAAAGATAGAGACCCTTGGAACAAACCTCCTCTTCTGCTAAGAGGGGAGTATCACCTTAGTGGGGCAGCCAGAGGGAAAAAGCTAGTGTCATCTGATACCATCTTGTTCTAAGTAATAGTATATATGGAGCTATAAGGGAGGACCAGCACCTCTGCTGTGAGGGCAACATTTTAACCAATAATTTTTGCAAACTAATTCCTAGCTGTTCTTTTATTACTAAATGAATATATTTATAGTCAGCAAATTCTCAATTTTGATGTATTGGGGCAAAGGCCCATCTGCTCTGCCCTAGTTATATCTCTGCCCAGCAGGGGGAAGGGCCTTGTTAATCAGAAGAAAAGTTAAAACTTCAGTCAGGCTGACTATTTGCTCTCCTATAGGTAAAGACAATAATGGGTACAGTGTACGTCAAACACTTTTCTAGTTACAAGCAATCTATTTAGGACTGCACTCATCAAACTCTGATGACTCTTGCTGATTGTCAGTGATGGGCTGTTATTATTCCCTAATAACCACTTAGGGTGGTATTATATATGTCAGCTTCTGACCTTCAGAGAGCTGTGCCCAAGTGTCATATCTGTGATTCAAATTGGGCCCAGGCCCAAGAACGTGGTTTTTTGGTAAGGAATCCCTTATACTCTCCAGGCCAGAAAACTTTCATGAGCACATACTCTCTGTCTCTTTTTTTTCTTCCTGGGTCAACAGTCTCCAGTGTCATCGGCTGATTTAGTATAATGGAGACGCTTGGGAGAAAGTAAATCCACAGTGTTGGCACATCTAGCCGTGTTGGGAGGCCAGAGCAAGACTTTACATTTATGTAGTCCTTGATAATTTATAGAAGGCTCCCTCCTACATTATCTTCTTTGACCTCACCTTTATAAGAACCCTGTGAGGCAAAGCCTGGAATAAAGGTTGTTATCCTCATTTTTAAAATGAAGAAATTGAGACTGAGAGAGGGGTTAGTGGCTTAGTCAAGCCACATGGCCGCTAGGGGGCACCAGAGAGCACAGAGCATCAGGTCTCCAGTCAAGAAGACCAGAGTTCAACTGTAGCCTCAGACATTTCCGGGCTTTGTGACCCTGGGCAAACTATTGAACCTTCACTTCTTTCACTTTCCTTATCTGCAAAATGGGGCAATAGTTGTAAGGATCAAGTGAGATAATACTTAGTAAGTACTATATAAATGTTAGCTATTATTCAAGGATGCAGTTAGCTGCTGAACTGGAACTGGAGCATAGATTTAGCCCAAAAGCTTTCTGGCACAATCCCCCCATTTTACAGATGGAGAAACCGAGGCCTTAGGTTCTCTGACTCTAAATCTAGAATTCTTTCCATTGCATCAGAATCACAGAATGGCAGATGTCGAAGGTCTCTTATAGGCCATCTAGTCCACATCAACACCACCACCTCCCATCCCTTGCCAATTTACAGATGAGGAACTGAGGCTTAGAGAGGTTAAGTGATGTGCCCAAAGTCACACAATTAGTGTTGAACTCAGGTCCCTGGACTCCAAAACTAATAGCCTTTCCGCTATCCCAGAATCATGTGGGCTAGAAGGCCCCTTAGATATCATCTGTTCCATGGTCCTCGTTTCACAGAGGAGGAAACAAAAGCCCAGAGATGAGAGGCAACATGTCATATGTCTACTGAGTTCCAGAGCTAGACCTCTGACTCAGGTTTTCTATCTCCAAGGCAGTCCTCTTTCCTACTATGCTACGAGGCCTTGTGTAAACACACAATACACTGAACACACTGAATAGATATGACAGTATTTATGACTCAAAAGAGTCTCCAGAACCTATTACAAATCCCCCAAGGTTTGTCTTCAGAAATGATGTTTAAGTTATGTCAATAAATTTAAAGATGTCAGTGTAATACAGGAAAATATGAAAGCATGCAATGATCAGTCAATGACTTCGACTTGAGAATTCAGCCTCTTTTCCACAGTTCTGTTGTCCTGTGATTTTAAAAACGATCCTGTTTCCCTCAGGCCCTCTTTAAGTCTTTCATTCAAAGAGTGCCCAGCCATGATGAGGCCAGATTGGACAAGGATAATCTCTGCTGGCAGCTGAGTACGAGGTATGGCCACTTTCTCCCACCAACAGAAAACACAATTATATGGAAAATGTTACTAATGCAAATTGCTAATGAGCACAATTGGTGCTACCTCTGATAATGCCTTGGTTTCTTTATCCCAGAAATAGAATGTGTCTCCATGAATATGCACACTGCCAAAATGGGGCCAGGAGAGGCAGGTGGAAGAACAGTAAGGAGCATGCTCAGAGGAGTGTTTTCAATTTTTGTCCACTCTCCTCAATGCTTTCTCTTTAGAAATTTCTTGATTTCAAAGTCTGTTGTGTCTCACTCATGTCTTCTTTCAAAAGTTCTCTGTGGAGGGGAGAAAGATGCTGCAGAGTTCATTTGGATTTGGAAGTTGCCAGATGGTCCAGACAGTACCATTGGTGAAACAATTTTGACCTTGGTCTTGGAACAAGAGCTGACATGGAACAGCCACCTTTGATGCCAGGTATCAGAAGGATCTGTGCCCTCTCAGTAGAGTTCTATGGGGACTGCCTTTGTCTACCATCTTTCTGACCAGAAGCCAAAGAGGAAGTTGACCCATTTCATAGCTGTTAGGAGAAGCAAGAGTCAGGAAATAATTTGTTCAGGTAATGTTAAAATTTGAATAGGCCACAATAGTTCTCTCATCCTTACCGTCACAGTCACCCCAGCCCCAGGCCTCAGATGCCTTTGAACTCAACTAGCCTTGTCTTTGCCATCTGGTAGAAAGGAAGGTAGGTAGCAGTTTGCTTTGTCTGTTGAAGTCAAAGGCTTTGAGAAAGGAAAACTTAGCTCAAATGGTTAAACCAAGAAAAATCCACTGAAAAACAGAAATATCGCCAGGGAACAATAATTGAGGTACTTTAAAAAAAGAGAGAGAGACATTGACATTTTTTTCCATTTGGTTAAAAACATCATACAGTCGAGGCAACTTTAAAGACTTTGGAAATCAAAGAACCTTAGAAAGTACTGCCACCTAGCATTTCCTCTGGCCCAGTCCAGAGCATGCTGGGTAGCATGATACAGTGAATAGAAGGCCAGCCTGGGAGTCAGGAACACCTGGGTTTGAATCTTTCCTCAGACACTTATTAGCTAAGGGTCCCTGGGCAAGTGATTAAATTTCTCAGTGACACAGATAACTCTCTAAAGCTACAAGTTAAAGGATAGCACCTATGTAGCCAAAGATGTTTTTACAGTGGGATTCCCCCCACACCGATGAAATTGCAGGTCTGTACAAAAACCCCACAAAAACCAAATCCCAGAACATAAGATAATATTTTCAACTCTGTAACATAGGGAGCATGTTTTTGTTCTCTGGAAAATTCATAATCTGATAGAGCCATCTACTTAGCAGCTTAGAATTCAATTTTCTGTTAGGAAGGACATTTATCAGTCTTTGATTAGATATTCACATCTTAATTCAATCATGTCTTCGAAACTGAGCTGAGCTGACAAGGAAGTCACCTCGGATGCCTCTTCTCAGAGGTGGCTTCAACCTTCTGATCATGCACATGGTTGGGCTCTCTTAGTATATCAGAAGTCATAGATGAGCTTATCCCAAGTCAGAACTCTTCGGGAAAGGAATTGTTTGGTTGTGTAACTTCTATTCTGTGGGTTCATGACAACTTATTCTTTTCAATATGATCTATTTTAACAAGTGAGAGGCCCATCCCTCACCTCTGAGCAGGGATTAATGGCCTTGATGTGGCTTTCCTGAGATAGTTTGTTCTGTTCCTGGACCTTCTGTTCTGGTTCTGCCAAGACATCCCCACTGCGGTGTGGGAGTGTGATAGGCCTCACACATCCAGCCCTGCTTGTTTGAAAGTGAGTATCTATTACAGTGATTTCACTCCTTTGAGAAAGTGCTAGGAAGGGGCCAAGCCAATGCCAACACATATTGAATGAACATTTATTCTGTGTGAGACACTGTGTTGACCAAGGAGACAGAAAGACAAACAGTCCCTGCCCTCATAGAGTTTACTTTCCACTAGCCAATAGAACATGTGCCCAGATAAGTATATATCCAAGCATTATGAGTGAAGAGAAACAAGAAAGGCTTCCCATTGGAGATGGTATATGAGCTGAGACTTGAAGGAATCCAGAAATCGTAAGGGGCAGAGGTGAAGAGGGAGGGCATTTCAGGCATGAGGGACAGCCTGTGCAAAGGCAGAGAGGGAGGTGTAAATTCCAAGACTAGAAAATAGGTTCTTTTGTCTGGAACCTAGAATTCCTTAAGGGGAATGTTATGCAATAAGTCTGGGGAGGGAGTCTGGGGCCTGATTTTGAAGACTCTCTGTGCCAAACAGAAGAGTTTATATTTCATCATAGAAATAATAATGAGCCACTAAAGATTTGGGGGCAGGGCAATACCATGGTCAGACCTGTGTTTTGGCAAGGTGATTTGTCAGCTGTGTGGGAGATAGACTGGAGAAGGAAAGAAAATGGAGTCAGGGAGACTAAGTAGGAGGCTCTTGGAATAGGTGAGAGATTGTGAGGGCCTGAAGTAGGCTTTTGGTCATGTGAGTGAGGAGATGGGAAGGAATGAAAAGGATCTTACAGAGGCAGAAACAGAAAGTCTTAGCAGGTAATTAGATGTGGGAATGAGTAGGAGTGAGAAGTTGAGGTTGATTCCATGTAACTGGAATGATAGTGGTTCCCTTGAGAAAAATAAGGGAGTTAGAAAAAGGAGTGAGTTGAGGAGGAAGACATTGAGTTGAACCTGGCATATGTGGAGTGTGAAATGCCTTTGGAGATGTCTGAGAAGTAATGCGTGACTACAGCACAGGACATAGTGGCTGCACGTAAAGGATCCAGTGAAAAGTCTGAAGGGGCGGAAAAGTAGTGGGATAGAGTGTGGAATACCTGAGCCCGAATCTTACTTCTGGCATTCCCAGTGTTCCTCACTCCTCAGTAAGATGGTAAGGTCCACATGAGTTCCTGAAGTGCTTTGGTGGATGAAGTTTCTACTCTGGGTCTTCCCTCCACCTTTGAAATGGGATCATAGACTTAGAGAGCTAGAGCCAGAAGGGACTTAAAGGCCATTGGGTGTAATCTTCTCATTTTACAGATGAGAAAATCAAGGCCCAGAAAAGTTCAATGGCTTGCCCAAAGTCACCCAGCTAGTAAATGTCACAAGCGTGATCTGAACCTAGGCCTTGCCTCTCATAGGACTAGGATGAAGGAGAAAACAAAGAGGAGGATCAGGACTAGCAGTTCAACCTCTTTTGAGATTGACAAAGTTCCAAGAAAACATCTAGTTATATTTTGTTACCCAGCAAATGGGTTCTGTTGGAGGCAGCTTCTTTGTTCCAATGATGTGACCAATATGCAAACATACCTGGCCCCCTTTTATGTCATTACCTTCAGAACCACTGTACAGCTCAGTCAGTCCTACTGAGTCTGTTCCCTCTGGGAACTCAAAGCACTGTAGCCAGGACTGGGGGCAATCTCTGTTTTCTAAGGACACTGGCACCCCAGTGGGAGCCAGTGAGGGGCCTCCCAAGGGCACACCCCTCCTACAGGTGTGTGAGCCCTGGGTGAGTTAAGACCAAAGCAGCCCTGTTTCCTTATGAGCATACCTCTTGCCGGCCCAGCAGGGCACGAGGAATCAAACAATCAATTAATATACTAAGTTCTCACCATGTGCCAGGCACTGACCTGAGCACTAAAGAGTCAGAGAAAGACAAAAACAGCCCATGCCCTCATGGAGAACTTAGGTTATTCGAATATAGGAGACAACATGGACATATACCTAATATATATATATATATATATATATGTATTTATAGTATGTATATATACTATAGTATATCCACATATAACATAAATATGAAGTTAATACATCCAAATGGACACATACTAGTTAAATACCAGGTGGATGGGGAGAGAAAGCACTAGCAGCTGGTGATATCAGGAGAGTCTTCATTAGAAAATGTTCTCTGAGTTGCTTCTTAAAGGATGAGAAGGGCTCTGAGGCAGGGTGGAGGAAGGAGTGCATCTCAGCGGTGCTGGCTGGCCATCACGAAGGCACAGGGATGGGGGGTGGAGGGGAATGTGTAAGGAACAGAGAGAAGGCCCCCTTAGGCTGTATCACAGAGGGGTGAAGGGGAGCAGTGCCCCCTGACATCGGAAAATGAAGATACGACCGAGTTCTAATGGTCTTTGAAAGGTATAGACAGAAGTTTATATTTATATCCTAGTGGCAATAGGAGTCCACTGGTGTTTACTGAATACTGGAGTGGCATGTTCAGAGTGGGAGTGAAGAAAAAGCACTTTAGCAGCCGTGGGGAGTCCAGTTAGGAGACTTTGCTATCATTTAGGCAAGGGGAGATCAGGGCCTGAACTAAGGCAGTAGCTATATGAGTGGTGAGAAGGGGCTGGATTCAAGAGAATTTGTGGAAGAGGGAGAAATGAGAAGATTCAGCAACTGATAGGATATACGGGGAGTGGGGAGTGAGGTGTCAAGGGTGACACCGAGTTTCTGAACCTGGGAGCCCAGGAGGAAGGCGTCTTCCTTTTCACTGATCAAATACAATACTCTTTCATTCCTCTGTACCCAGGAAACATTTATCCCCCACTGTCATGTCCCCACCAGAGGAGGTTCTTAGCCATAAGATTTGGAAGTTGGTATCCGGGGCATTAATTCATTTCAGTTCATGAATGCTGTCCCTAGCCCATGCCCAGCCTGCATACCCTTTAGAGACGAATCATTTGACCGGTGTTCAAGCTGAAGGCTGGGAGGAGACACTAGATTCCTAGCATACTCTCTCAATGGATCTCACAGGGCCCCTTTAAAAAAAAACAACTACCACACCAGCCAGCGATTAGCAATCAGAGTTGGACAGAGAGTGCCCACCTGACCTTTAGAACTCGTGAGCACCCAAGAGTAATTGGCCTGCATCTTTCCAAAACGCTCTAAATACTCCAAAGCCAGGGGGAGCAGGATGATATGTTACAAGGTGCTCAGCTTCGTCAGAGTTGTGTGGTGAGCTGCCCCCATGTGGCAGAAATCGTATCCTGCAGGCACCAAAAGGGATGGTGATTCGATTTTAATGGGAAAACAGGATACAGACTGAGCAGAAGCCAACTGAGAAGAGGCAGGCACAGGGCTCTGAGGGAACCCGGCTGGGAGCCAGGACTGTTCATTTTTCTCTCCTCTCCTCTCCCCTCCCCTCCCCTCCTTCATATAAAGACAAAGAAATATTTTTTAAAAACATTTATTCTGCCCTCCTTAGGTAGAATTGTGGGAATTGGCTTTACCTGTTAAGCTCCAGTATCCACATCATTGGAGACAAGATGCACACCCAGAAGGGGCCAACCCTTCTTTACTCCTGTAGTCTGTCTGAGTGATCCCATCACTG